>NC_136489.1:140402940-140407940 GCF_053919585.1 Euprymna scolopes
AAGAATTTTAAGCATATATTGACAGATTAAAAATTGAGTTTAAATAAAGTGTTCTTTTTTTTTTTTTTTTCCAAGATAGTTATACTCACTTTTGACAACAATAAATTCAAGCTTTGGCAACAGAATTTCAATGCTCTAAAATTTTAGGTATAAATAAAAATTTAAGGTATAAAAAAAAATTTAAGATATAAATAAATATTTAAGATATAAATATCACCTGGTAATATCTATTTTATTTTGTGAATTTTCACATGAAATCATAAAAATCTCTAATGTTAATATTAAGAAATTTCACTTTTCATTTCTAAAAAAGTTAAGTTTACTCATTAATGAACAAAACTGTCTATAAAATTTTTTAGGTAACTCACAGTTTATTCACATATTAAATAAATTGATAAGTAATAGCAGTTATTAAGTAAACACTTTCTAAAGCTTTATCCAATCAACGTCAACAAAGTTAGGTCAGATGACTTGAGTGAAGACCCAGTGTTGTACAACGAACAGACATTCTATGTCAATAGTTCATGTAAGTGCAGGAAAACACTGATAAAAATCTCCATTGCCGTGTGATTTTTCCAACTCAGCTCAAAATAAAACATGGCTTCATAAATAGCATCCAGACTAACTCTCTGCTTACCTATAGTTCCTGATCCTGAATTTAGCATATTCTGCCTGAGAAGATCACAAGAAAAACCTAGATTCCAAGTGAGTGCGACACAGTCTTCACAATGATAAAACAAAACATAAAAATAAATCTAAACAATATCATATTATAAACTGATTTAGATATTTTATAGATGCTAAGTCATCGACAGAAACAATCAATACTTTACTCATTTTTCAATAAGTAATTTCTTTAAAAAAATCAACCAATTAATATTTATTGATTTGAATTTTATAAATATAGATTAGTGTTTATCACACACACCAGCATTGTCCAGAAAAAATGAAGAATCCAAGTAACTCCTGCTTCCACACATGAACCCAACATAAGTTGATCACCTATTTCTTTTATGGCATATTGAAGGATGAAGACTTTTGAGTTAATCTTATGCTGAAATTAGTAATCAAAGAGAAAATGACTGATTGGTAATATATAGAATTTGATGAATTCTAATGAAATATAATTTCTGTTTAAAAACATATCACAAAATTGGGTTAAATTATATATTAAGCAAATTCTTATATGTATTTTTGTTTATGAAACTATACCGTTCAATGAAATAGGGGAAAATCTCATTTTACTTTATATATAAAAAGATAATTACTAGACAATTATTTTATAGTTGGAAAATATGTTTATCATTTTGAATAAATTGTTTCAATCTTTTTAAAACATGTTTAAAAATGTTAGCATAATTTTTTATTTTTAAAATAGTACACATGCATGGGGGCATCAAAACTGGTCAAAGGGAAAATTATTTCCAACTCGCATTTAGGTAAAAATGTACTTTCGCATAATTCATTTCAAAACAAGTATTGCAAAAACAAAAACAAATAATATATATATATATATATATATATATATATATATATATATATATATATATGTATATAGAGTGAAAGTGTGTGTGTGTGTTTGTCTGTTTGTCTGTGTACATTTTCCGCCACAATAACTCTGTCAATTTTCAGTCTACATACTCCAAATTTGATATGCAGGGTAGTGAGATTTGGGAAAATCTTTGTAATCCGTTTTCAGCCAGAAATTTGCCTGTTAAGGAGTCAAAGGTCAACAATTTGATCTTTGAGAACTGTACCAAACTCCTCCGCCAATTTTGGGTATAAACACTTGTAATTTTAGATATAAGTTCCTTGGACATGAATCTAACTTAATAACTTGATTTGAGCCCAAAACAAATGTTAAGAGGTCATAATAGGGGTCAAAGTTAAAAAACATTTGGCCTCTGTGGTCTCTACCAAATTACTCAGACAATTTCTGGTCTAAACTTTTGAAATTTTACATAAAGGGTATTCAGAAATAGGGCAAGCTTTTTAATTGGTTTGGGTTGCAAATTTGAGCTCCCAATATATAAATATATGTATGTATGTTTGCATATCTGCCTAAAACTTTTGACAGGTGACGGATTTTCACAAGATCAGTATCACTTTGAAGATCGACCCTTCAGACGACAAATACCGAAAAATTAATTTAATTTCTTCACCCTCAACTGGGCACTTTTCTACAGGGACGGGTTGCCTTTTCGCCGATATTTTCGAAAGTCATCCCCTCTTTTCGCTTGTCTAGCCTTAATTTGAACCTACATTGCTTTCGGTTTGGCGGTGGCCGTAACAGCAAAGACGTCACGTTTTTTCCCCGTTCTTTTCCTCCTTCGCGGTATGGGTTCGAGCTTGTCTTCCTACTACTACCTTCTTCTTTTTTTTTTTTGCTCAATACACACTTCCAAACACCCAGGCAATGCCGGGAACCTATGCTAGTATATATATATATATATATATATATATATATATATATATATTGAGTAAGATGATTGATAATTTATAATTAAAATTAAAATTAAAAATCGGTTTCACAAGGAAGAACAAACAAAATCAATAAATTGTACGATCGTTTCGGAAACAATGTTTTATTGAGATAGACAATAAGTCTTGGACAATAATTTTATGATTTGATTTTTTGAGACAAAGTCTCCTCATCAGTAAAAATATTGGGTGGGTTTTTTTTTTAAAGACACCAAAAATAAAACAAGCATTTTTTAAAGTAATCTGGAAAATATTTCCAGATTACTTAATTGGAAAATATTTAAAATATAAAGGAAAATAGTTACTTTTTTTATGTTGATAAACAAAGTAAAATAAAATAAAATAAAATCAGGTGGAAAGAGGGGATATTTTAAATATTTCTAATAAAAATATATATACCTTTTAATGGTCCGCTTTTAAAGCTCCTAAGTATCATCGTCAATGCATTCATTGGGATGTTAAATGTAGTTTATGAATGCTTGAAAATGTTGATATATACAAACTTCAAAGGAAACGCGATTTAGAATTATATTACCAGTTTAAAATCGTTAGGAACGCTATATTTGAATTCATCTTAAATATTTCAATTATAAAGGGAGATAATTATAGTCAAATAGAAAAATAAAGAATTTTATTGTTCAAAGGGAGATAACCACTAATTAATTATAAGTTAATTTTTCATATAATGTTTTAAAGATAGTAATATTAATAAAATCAATAATAGTAATGAATGAATCTTATTGGTAGTAATTAAATAATAATATTAGTTTTAATAGTAATTATAATATTTATAGAACTTATATCCATAAAAATAGTAACATATAAATTCAAAGTAAAATAGATAATAAAATAAAATAAAAAATAATGGTAAAATATCAGATAAGATAATAATAATAATAATAATAATAGTTACTAATTGATAAATTATAAATTTTAAGATAGATTAGAAATAAAAAATTTTATGATTTATGGTGGCTTAAATTTGTCAAACCTAAACCAACGTTTATGAATGCATCCCGAAAGAATTTTGTCTTTTAAGTTTAAGAGAATGGTTTCATTATTATATTTTAAAATCTTAAGGGCTTTATATCTACAAAGTGCCCAGAATCTGTCCCCCAGTATATATGCTTTATAAGATACTATTATTTCCCATTTTAAATTGAAGGGAATATTTCTATCATTAAGTGGCCAAATATGTTTAGATAAAGAAGTCTGGTTTTACAAGGAAGGATTCTTAAAGGAGTCTTTATGCGTTGAAATCGTGTGTTTAATAAGTCCAGATGTGGAACTGAAGTAAATTACATTTTGTTTAATATATTTGTTGTCAGCTAGTTTAGGAGTGGTATTGGTATGTAATAGGTTTGGTTGTATTTGATTGGTAGATTGGTTAATGGGGGTGCTGTTATTGATTAACTGTGTGGTAGAGTTAGAATGTGAGAAGGGATTTGTATGGCTGCTATTAACATAATTTATATTTTGGGTTTGTGACACTGTGCAACTATAAATCACATTTTTTATCTTGCAGGTACCTTGTAAAGGACATTTATTTTTTCTTCTACAGTTACAACCTGCTATAGTTTCTATATTTGCATTTTGTATCTTACTAATTTTTTTATTGTTAAAACTAATTATTTTTTTATATAGGTTTGACATAGTTGAGTAAGACACTTTGATCGTGTTCTTATTAAATATTTTATTGTATCTATGAGGGGCTTTAAAGTTTTTTCTAATATTTTAAAGAATTCCCTGGCTATGTTTGTCTCGATTTTTAGTATATGGAAGGTTGAACCATAGGATTTCCCTATGTCTGTTTTTATGCTTACGGATTTTGGTTTGTGGTTTATTTGTGTTAGTGGCTAATGCTTGCGGTTTAATTTGTTTTTGTTTGTAGTTATATTATTTTTTGCCATTCGTATGCAGGATGAGATGGTTAGGTTATTATGTTTTTAGTAGGTTTATTGCAATTATTATAGTTTTCAATGCAGTTTGTGTTTTTATCATTTTTATTTAGGTATTTCATTTGCGATTTGTATCCTGACTTTTTAAGGGCCTCATTGTTTTTGTTGAATATAGATTTGTTAGAAGATAGTTTAGAAATTCTTAAAGAGACATTGGGAACTATTGATTTCAATATTGACTTAGGGTGGTTTGATTCATTATGGACATATAGTACAGATTGGTTTGGTTTATGATAGGGTTCAAAAGTAGAGTTTTCAAGATTTAAGGTTACATCCAAAAAATTAACTATTTTTTTATTAGGGTCGATTTTTATAGTAAGTCCATAATTTTTCAAGAATTTATGTAAGGATTTAATTGCTTTTTCATAATGCTTATTTGTGGAGTTTGTTACGAAAAGTGCATCATCTCTGTATAGGCCAACCTCCAATTTGAATTGTTCATGGAGTATATTATGAATTTCATCTAAAAGGAAAATGCCAACCAGATCAGTGATCTGGGCTGAGGCTGAAACCGATTTTTGATTTTAATTATAAATTATCAATCATCTTACTCAATATTAA
>NC_136489.1:140417940-140420440 GCF_053919585.1 Euprymna scolopes
TATGTATATATATACACATATATGTATGTATATATATATATGTATATATATACACATATATGTATGTATATATATGTATATCTATACACATATATATATATATGTATATATATACACATATATATGTATATATACACACATATATATGTATATATATGTATATATATACACATATAGATGTATGTATATATACACATATATATGTATGTATATATGCATATATACACATATATATGTATGTATATATGCATATATACACATATATATGTATGTATATATGCATATATACACATATATATGTATGTATATATGCATATATACACATATATATGTATGTATATGTGTATATATACACATATATATGTATGTATATGTGTATATATACACATATATATGTATGTATATATGTATATATACACATATATATGTATGTATATATACATATATACACATATATATGTATGTATAAATGCATGTATACATATATGTATGTATATATGCCTATATACACATATATGTATGTATATATGCCTATATACACATATATGTATGTATATATGCATATATACACATATATGTATGTATATATGTATATATACACATATATGTATGTATATATATGTATATACACATATATGTATGTATATATATGTATATATATAAACATATATGTATGTATATATACGTAACTATATATACACATATATGTATGTATATATGTATATATATACACATATATGTATGTATATATATGTATATATATACACATATATGTATGTATATGTATGTATGTATATATACACATATATGTATGTATATGTATATATACACATATAAGCATGTATATATATATGTATATATATACACATATATGTATATATATACACATATATGTATATATATATGTATATATGTGTATATATACACATATATGTGTGTATATATATGTATATATATATATGTATATATGTGTATATATACACATATATGTATGTATATATATGTATGTATATGTATATATGTGTATATATATAGACATATATGTATATATATATGTATATATATACACATATGTGTATATATATATGTATATATATATGTATATATGTGTATATATATACACATATATGTGTATATATGTATGTATATATATATGTATATATATATGTATATATATATGTATATATATATGTATATAGTGTATATATATATACACATATATGTATGTATATATATACACACATATGTATATATGTATGTATATATATGTATATATATGGATGTATATATGTATGTATATATATACACATATATGTATGTATATATATATGTATATATATACACATATATGTATGTATATATATGTCTATATATAAACATGTATGTATATATATATATGTATATATATACATATATATGTATGTATATACATATATGTATATATATACACATATATGTATGTATATATATATGTATATATATACACATATATGTATGTATATATATATGTATATATATACACATATATGTATGTATATATATGTATATATATACACATATATGTATGTATATATATAGTATCTATATACACACATATATGTATGTATATATATGTATATATACATATGTATACATGTATCGATATATATATATGTATATATACACATATATGTATGTATATATATATGTATATATATGTATATATACATATGTATACATGTATGGATATATATATATGTATATATACACATATATGTATGTATATATATATGTATATATACATATGTATACATGTATGGATATATATATATATGTATATATACACATATATGTATGTATATATATGTATATACATATGTTTATATGTATATGCATATATGTATGTATATATAAATATATGTATATATATATGTATATATATACAAATATATGTACGCATATATAGATATGTATGTATATATATGTATATATACACATATATGTACGCATATATAGATATGTATATATATACATATGTATATATATGCAAATATATGGATTCATATATATATGGATGTATATATATGTATATGTATGCATATATATATATGTATATATACATGTATATGTATGCATATATATGCATATATATGTATATATATGTATATTTATGCATATATATGTATACATATATGTATATGTATGCATGTATATATATATGTATATATATACACCTATATGTATGTATATATGTATGCATATGTATATATATATGTATGTATATATGTATGCATATGTATATATATGTATGTATATATATGTATGCATATATTTGTATATATATGTATGCATATATATATGTATGCATATATTTGTATATATATGTATGCATATATATATTTATGCATATATGTATGTATATATGTATGTATGCATATATATATATATATGTATGAATATATATATGTAAGCATATATACATATGTATGTATATATATATGTATGCATATATATATGTATG
>NC_136489.1:140425440-140430440 GCF_053919585.1 Euprymna scolopes
ATTCAGCATTTAGGAAAAAAACCTTAGTTCGAGGGTTGCTTTTCTTTTCCCCATTTTTTTTTTTCTTTTTCCTTTTTTTTCATGGGGCATTCAACGGTTCACATAAGTGATCGATCAAAAACAATTTAGAAAGAGTTACTTAACTTCTTTTGTTGAGTCGACGTTCAATTCACCCGAAGCTTCTTTCCCTTTTATGAGGTGCTGGTTTGAAGGATCGATTCTCGTAAATTCCAATCCATTTATGCTAAGGTGGATATATGTTATTCTTTATCAGCACGGCGTGAATTCCAATCGATTAGTGCCAAGGTGGGTATATATTGTTCCTTTGTGGCACGATACGAGTCAACGAGATGTTTTTCTTTTTTTTTTTCACCATGCGAATCAACCGCGGTGTTTCCATTTTTCGAGCAGAATGCCCCCACACATGTTTCCGTGTCCACCGCCTTCGTCGAACTGCCTTGATTCTCCCGCGTTTTTCTTGTTGGCGACAGTTGAAGGTCATTGCGTGGGTGTAGAAATCTAGGTCGCTCGGCCAGCCTCATTTTGACTCTGTCTGCTAAGGATTGGGTGTGGGAGGGGTGTCTGCTTAATTGATATATACGAAGGGTGTGAAAATGTTTCTCTTAACACCTTCCTCCATAAGAGAAAAAAAAAGAGAATTGTTCCTCTTTTTTTTTTTTATATTTATATGTATTTAAAATAAAATTACTCGTATGAGACAAGAAAATAATATTTGAGATTAAGGACACCAACTTGTGTCACTCTAAAGAAATGATGTTCGTGGAGTTTCCATCACTTTTTCCTACAGCTATTTTATGAATTTTCCCCCCGCCCTTTTTCTTCCCTTTCTGTTTCGAATCTATGTGATAAGGCGTCCGCCATTACGTTATCCCGACCCCTTACGTGTCTGATGTCTAGGTCGAATTCCTGCAATATGAGACTCCAGGAGAGTACTCGCCGGTTTTTATTTTTCATTCTATTGACGTATAACAATGGGTTGTGGTCTGTGTATAGGATAGTCGGGCCATGCACCGAGGATACATAGACTTCAAAATGAGATAAACTCATCACTAACGCCAAAGCTTCCTTCTCTATTGTGGAGTAGGATTTTTGAAACTTGCTCAGTTTCTTTGAGTAGTAACTGACTGGGTGTAGTTGATCATCCTCCCCCATTTGTAACAGTACTGCTCCTATCCCGCTATTGCTGGCATCTACCGCCACACTGAAGGGTTTGTCAAACGATGGAGCCTTTAACACTGGCTCGCTGCTTAACATTAGCTTGATCTTCTCAGCTGCTTCTTGACATTCGGGTGTCCATTGAAATCGCTTGTGCTTTTTCAACAGCTCTGTCAGTGGCGCAGTGAGATATGCAAAATTCCTGCAGAACCGGCGGTAATACTCTGCCATGCCCAGGAATCTCCTTAAACCCCTAACATTTTTTGGTATGGGATAATTCTTTATCTCTTCTACTTTGGCCTTTGCTGGGGTGATCTTCCCATGGCCAACCACATGCCCTAGATATTTGACCTCGGCCTGGCAGAACTCTGTTTTAGCTAAGTTTACGGTTAATTTGGCCGTTCTTAACCTCTTAAATACTTTTTCAATTGTTTCGATATGTTCTGCCCATGTGTCATTGTAAATGACTATGTCATCGACATATGTATCTAAGTTTTTAATCCCAGCAAGGCATGTGTTCATCAGTCTTACAAATGTTGCTTGGGAATTCTTCATCCCAAATGGCATTACGCGATATTGGTATGCTCCTTCTGGGGTTACAAACGCCGATATTTGCTTGGCTCTCTCGGTTAGAGGCACTGTCCAGTATCCCTTAAGAAGGTCGCATTTGGTGATGTATTTGGCATGTCCTATCTTATCTATACAGTCGTCTATTCGTGGCATAGGGTATGCGTCTGCCTTGGTTATCGCGTTCACTCTGCGATAATCTGTACAGAATCTCACTGTTCCGTCCGGTTTATCGACCAGCACGCACGGTGATGCCCATTCACTTTGACTGGGCTCTATTATCTCGTGTTCGAGCATGTAGTCTATCTCCGTTTTCATTATCTCTAATTTCTTCGGACTTATGCGATACGGATGTTGTTTAATTGGTTCGCTCTCCTTTAGCTCAACGTCGTGCACTATTGCTCTTGTGCGCGTAGGTGCGTCAGCAAATAGGTCGCTATATTCTGTTACCATTCCTTGTAACTTTTGCCCTTCTTTCGGCGGTAAGTGTGAAAGTTTGCACCCTAGGTTACTCATTATCTCCGAATTCTTTAACTTAATGGGTGGGTCCTTTTCTACAGGAAGATCTCTTTCGGGGTACTCATCACTTACAGCTTCATTGTGACACTGTGCTGTCAATATTGATTTTTCTCCCGCCCTCCTGAAATATTTTTTCATCATGTTCACATGACATACTTGAGTTTTGTTTCTACGCTTGGGGGTAGATATCTTATACTTTAGTGGGCTTATCTTTTCAGTAATTGTGTACAGTCCCTGATATTTCGACTTGAATGGTTGACCATTCAGGGGTATGAGTACTAACACTTCCTCTCCTTCTTCGAACTTTCTATCTACTGCCTTTTTATCGTATGTGGTCTTCATGACCCTCTGACTACTTTCTAGGTGGGTCTTAGCTAACTTCCGTGTTTCGGCTAAGGTTTGTCGCATTTTAGTGACGTAATCCGTCATGTTATTTGGCAAGGGTT
This sequence comes from Euprymna scolopes, assembly GCF_053919585.1. Taxonomy (NCBI): domain Eukaryota; kingdom Metazoa; phylum Mollusca; class Cephalopoda; order Sepiida; family Sepiolidae; genus Euprymna; species Euprymna scolopes. Next base: position 140,428,149 of record NC_136489.1, read on the forward strand.
CATCGCTGACCCATTTCTCTTTTATCATTTTTAATGGTCCTTGTACCTGATGACCGAAGACTAGATCGAAGGGACTGAACCCCAACGAGTCTTGGACGGCTTCTCGAGCTGCAAAAAGCACAAATGGGATCCCCTGATCCCATTCGGCATCGTGTTCCATACAATAGCCCCTGAGCGTGGTTTTCAGGGTGGCGTGGAAGCGTTCCAGAGCCCCCTGCGATTGAGGGTGATAAGCGCTGGATTTTATGTGGGTGATTCCCAGTTGCTCCGTAGCCTGCTCGAATAGCCTCAACGTAAAGTTAGATCCTTGGTCTGTCTGTATGGTTCTGGGTAGCCCCATTTTAGTGAAAAAGTTTATCAGGGCATCTACCACCTTTTTCGTTGATATGTTGCGCAGTGGGATCGCCTCTGGAAACCTTGTGGACGCGCACATTATAGTTAATATAAATTTGTGTCCTGTTTTGGTTTTGGGTAGCGGTCCTACACAGTCCACTATTACCCTACTAAACGGTTCTTCCACTGCCGGTATAGGTTGGAGTGGGGCCGGGGGAATATTCTGATTGGGTTTTCCAGTCTTTTGGCACGTCCCACAAGTTCTACAGAACGTTTTGACATCTCCCACGATTCCTGGCCAGTAGAAATGTCTGGTCAACTTTTCTAGGGTCTTGTTGACACCTAGGTGGCCCGCCAGTGGTATCTCATGTGCCACTTTCATGATATCCTCTCGATACATGTTGGGTACCATTACTTGTTCCCGCACAGTATCTCCCGACTCTCCCTTTATCTTGGGGGCATTCCATTTCCTCATTAGTACGCCCCTATTGAGGAAATATTGACTTTTTGATTTGTTAGGATATTCTTCTCCAACCCGACAGAATAAGGGTTTTAGGTCGCCGTCATTCTGTTGCTCCTTGATCAGCACTTGTCGTGGCACGGGTAAACAAGGTTGGGGTGTTACCACCGGTCTCGGTTGCTTTTCCCCTGACGGCTTGTCTTCTACATTTCCCCTCTCTATCGCTCTACTTCTTGTGGTCACCCCTATGGGTTTCCCGTCTTGATATTTCGCGATGTCATTTCCTAGTATCATGGCTACCCCTGTCATTGGTAATTCGTCAATTACGCCTACAGTTATTTCTCCTGAGCCCCAATCCGACACTAAGTGGACTTTAAATAGTGGAATCGTTATGGGTCTGTTTCCTATGCCCCTTATCGTGGTCGCTCTACCTGCGCCTCTTGTCGCTTCTTTAGGCATGCATCCTCTTTTCACTAGGGATTGGGATGCTCCCGTGTCCCTGAGAATGTTAATGGGTTCCCCTTGACCTTCCTTATCTCGCGCGATATATCCTTTCGATATGAAGGGTTCGTACGTTTCATCTATTCCCTGAGATATCGCCCCTTGTGGTTTGGCTGGGGTATTCCGATTCATCTCCGTGAATCGTTTCGCCTGACACTTCGCAGCTACATGATCTGGCTTCCCACAGTTGAAGCATACTATAGGTCTCGCTTCCCGTCCCAGTACTGGTCGGTTGGTTGTGTTGAGGGGATTTCTGATGGGTACTCGTGGATTTTCGTACAGTGTCTTTACTGCACAATGTTCCCTGACCTGTGACTGCATGGGTCCCTGTAGTTTTGCCCTGCTTCTCTTGTGAGTCAATATGTATTCGTCGGCTGCCGTGGCTATATCGATTGCTGTTTCAGCCTTTTTGTCGGTCAGGTGTATCCTCATGTCATCGGGTATGCAGTTTTGAAATTCCTCAATTAACATGAGTTGTTTCAATTTGTTGAAGTTACCCTCTATGTTTTTGGCATTGCACCACCGATCAAAATAATTCTCTTTGAGTTTAACGAACTCTACGTAGGTTTGTCCCTCGCTTTTCTTTGAGTTTCTGAACTTCTGTTGATAAGCTTGTGGGACGAGTTCATAACTTTTAAGAATTGCTTCTTTTACTACCTCGTAATCGGCACAGTCTTCCGCTGGAAGTGCCGCATATGTCTTTTGGGCCTTACCGCTTAATGCCGTTTGTAACAGCATTGCCCAACACTCTTGTGGCCAGCCCATATTTAGGGCGGTTCTCTCGAAGTGCGCAAAGTAATCGTCCGCCTCCTTTTCTACAAATTTTGGGACCAATCGCACTTGTTTAGTTATGTCGAATCTGTTTTGTCTGACTTGCTGTGGCTGGTGAGCTATACTTAATTCGCTCATCCTAATCTCTTGCTCGATTCGAGCTTTTTCTACCTCGGCTTTCGCCATTATTCTGGCTTTCTCTAGTTCGACCTGATCAGGAGTCATGG
>NC_136489.1:140435440-140457940 GCF_053919585.1 Euprymna scolopes
TGCATTTTTGTGTGTATGTCACTTAAATATGTACATCCATTAAACAGGTTGATTTTAATATTTCCATTGGTTTCTAATACTTATGTGCTGATGCATTCATTTAATTTGTATCCATGCTAAGACTATGTCCATCTAACATGTTCGGACTCCAGCTAGGCTCTGGAACATTGTTGTTGATTCTCTGTTTTGAATGTTACTTTTCACTGCCTTCGTTCAGGATTGAACTCAGCACCTTTGGGTAACTGTAAACTTTGATACAACATCTAGGACCACTCAGCCATATGTCACTAGGACAATTCTTAGTTGTTTTTTTGTTAATGTTAAGCCTATGTTGTTATTCAAGGTTTTCTCTCTCTATTAGAGGTGTCCAAATTGCATTCAGCTCTACGCTTGGTTTGCTCAGTAGGTTGTTATGTCCGAGCATGTGAGCTGTTTCTTTAAGTTTTCTCACTTTCCAGTGGGTCTTTCTGTTTATTATTTTTACTTCATCCCATAGGGGGCGATGGTCCCCCCTCTCCATCCAGACATGGTTGGCTATACTCGATTTTTCCGTCTCCCCTTTAGTTACCGCTTTTCGGTGTTCTTCCACCCTTACTTTAAGGAGGCGGCATGTTTCACCCTTGTAAACCTTTCTGCAACTGCATGGGATGGAGTATATGCAGTTTTTGGTCATGTTCTCCTCCATGTGAGGCTTCACTCGTACCAGGTGTCGTCTGAGTGTTGACTCGCTCTTGAATACCGTCCTGATGTTGTAGGGGGCCACATATTCTCTGAATCTTTTCGGAGATGCCTCGTATGTATGGTAGGCAGACCGTTGGAGGTTTTTGGGTTTCATTCTCCTCTCTTATACTATTAACACGTCTGGTGGATAGTATACTATCGGGGTAGTTGTTACAACGGAGGGTATTCTTCAACCAAACCATTTCTTGGTGGTATCTAATGGTGTCGCTACTTATTGTCTCTGCTCGATGTTGTAGGCACTGCGCGATTCCATGTTTGATACTGTATGGGTGATGGGAGTTGAAGTTAAGGTATTCCTTAACAAACGGTTCCCCAGTTCAATACAAAACACCTGATGAAGGCCGGAGGGCAAAACGGCCGAAACGTTGTGACTATAACAACCAAGATGAGGAAGTCAGTCCGACAATCTCAATAAATGAAAAACACCTCATCTAAAAAATACAGACAATTACTATTAAAGTTAAAATATAAAATTTATTTGAATGATTTGAACTACTGTTCTCATCTTGATTTTTATTTGCACAACGTTTTGGCTGATGTAACCTCTTCACGGTTATCTTGTTGAACTCAGAAATCTGTACAACATTTCAAATGGAACTCTTTATTTAATTCATGGGCTAACATGCTTTTTACTTGAAGTATTCTTCATCACAGGTCATTGAGTACTCTTCTACAGGTTTATGGTTCAACCCTCAGTGCGGGCAATACATAAACGTTCTGATTATTAATTATTTTACTTATTCACGTTCTAATTGTGAATTGGCTGATGGATTGAGAACATGCTACCCTCATGGATTAAATAAAAATGTCCCATTTGAAATTGGTTCCCCGATTTATCGGAGAGGGACCTATGTTTTTTTTTGTACAGATTTTTGAGTTTGACAGAAAGATTCCAAAGTTCAATAGATACACTTAAAGAAGGGCAGAGGTTACATTGGCTGAAATGTTGTAAGAATAACACTCAAGATGATGAAAACAATCCAAATTATCAATCTTCATCTCAAAAATTCAGAAGCATTACAAATTTATTATAATAACTAGGATGGGTACTTGGCATTGCTCTGGTTGATATGAAGTTCTGTTTGACCACACCTAAGGATATTAATCATTTTCATCATGGGCAACAATTTCCAAAATAAAAACATGTAAATGTAATTGTCCAAAAAAAGAAGTATGCGATACCCTATTTCGGCAGAAGGGATACAAAGAGAAGAAACTATTCTCTTGATATTGAGCACTTTTTGTTGTCTGTGTAAATAAATAAAAATAAATCAAAACAACTTTTGTTTCAATAAAAAATAACAGCGAGTGGCCGAACACCAACATTAGCCAAATGCATGCGTAATATGCATTTTTTAAATTTTTTGTAAAGGCACTTTTTTTACAGTTTTTTTTTTTTCGTAAATAAAGGAAATTTTCGATTTGCTTTTTTTTTGAATGATGGGGGGCGTTTTTTGTTTCTAAAAGTGTAGCTGAAGTTTGAATTCGAAGCAATCAAAGTTTTTGTATAGCCGTTTCAAGAATATTAAAAACAAATGAATTTTTTTCCGTTTATTCGTAAGTGTATTTTTTTTTTGTTTGTTTGAATATTTAAAAAACAAAAAACAAACATTTTTCTGTCTACACGGAATTATTTTTTAAGCTAAAAGCTTATTGAGATTACCAAATCATTTTATTTGGTGAAGAGTTTATTCTTATGTTTCAAAGTTTGTAGGGGGAGATAACTACGTCTTTAAAAAAATCAATGTCGGAAATAATTCCAAATAAATTAAATTGAATATATTATCAATTAAATTATTATTTAAAGTTTATTAAATAACAATTTTAAATAGAACACTTAAAACAATTTTCTCGCTAGAAACATTAACTAACATACCGCTATTTAGTAAAACCAATTTTCCTTAATGCAATATGCAAATGAGGTGACCTCTTAATTGTATATTTTGCAAAAATCATGCTATATATAGAAATAAATGAAAGAGTAAAGTAGTGGACCTTTTGTATATATTAATCAAATTGTGAACAAACAAACAGACAGGAATACAAATTTATATATATAGATATGCTTTTGAATACACAAGAGTTTCTTTTATTAATTCATCTTTTATCTATTATATCATTAGAAGATCAAAGCTTTTTTTAAAATATGTCTAATGTATTTTCCTGACTGCAATATGTCCTCTTTGATATTATGGTACTGTATACCATAGTAATCAAAGATGAAGGATATAATATAATAATTTATAAATTGGCTTCTGCTATTTATTGTACAAAATATATTTCCTATAGATTGTTTTTTTTTTATTTATTGATTTTAATGATTGTATAATTGTATATTTTCAAAATAAAAAAAAACATTTTACTTAGTACTATTAAAATTAAACAGGAAATAGCTTAAAGGGGAAATAACTCTCAAATAAACTTACTTCCGTTTTTAAAGGCAACTGGTGTAGGTTGAAAATAAATAATTGAAAATATTGATAAAAATAAATTAAATGGATCAACTTTAAATATTTCTAAATAGAACAATTAAAACAATTCTATTACAACAAATAATGAATAATATGGAGCTAACTATTAAAATAGACATTTTAATCTTATATGAAAATTAGCTTCTTGAATGTAGATTTCTCTTTGAATAAATATTATATATAAAATCATGTTAAAATGTAAGTGTGTAAAATCCCTTTTTAGTACGAGAATTAATTTATGAATGTACCTTTTTTAATTAACTTGTGAACAAACAAACAGACAGACAGACAACTTTATTATAATAGATTAGCGATATGATGCTCTAAAAAATGTAATTCTTTTATATCTTAATTAAAAATGTGTGAAATAAATGAAGAAGTTATTTCTTTCTATATATTATATTTGTATGTAAAAAGAATAAAATATTTGATAAAATCAACATTATGTATATACCGCTAATTTAATAAATAACCATTTAGACACACACACACACACACACACACACACACAGAAGGGAACAGCGAGGATACTAAAAAGAGCTCTCGGTTGGTTTCAATCAATAAAAAGTGGGGCAATGTTGGCAGCTGGTTTGGCTGCCCCATACCCAGCATTACAATCTTCAAAGGAAGAAAAATAAAAAATTTAAAAAAAAATTAAAATTATCTTTAAATGTCAATTTCATTAAAATCTTTCAAAAATGATTCTTATGCACATTAGCAATTAATCACACATTAAAAGTTATAAAACATTTAATTAAAAATGTATTTTAAAATGGTAGGAATTTTATTTAATTTTAATTATTTAACAGTATTTGAAATAACTGCAATTTATGCAAGTTTGAATAATTGACTAAAATTTAATACATTTTAAAACAAAACAATTCAAGATTATAGCATTTCAAATACTGTTAATCCTGGTGCTATTTTCTTTAATAATTCAATTAAATTTTATTTGCACAATTTATTTTATTATAGTGCATTTCTAGAAAAACAATGTAGTCCATTTCTAATATTTAAAATATCTATTAGCTGCCTTCATTGGCTTGTAATATAATAATTGTAGCTCCTACAATTATTATATATGAATTATATGAAGAATATGATAAATTTCATATTTGTATGGAACAGTGAAGTGTTCATAACAGGAGAAGGCTCAAACATACATTTGTTGCTTAAAGAAAGGATGAGTTCAGGTTTGTAAGTTTGTGTATATCTTACATTGATCCATGTGTGTATAGCTGTCATCATACTGAATGTTAAAATCTTCTTATTAAAGCCAGCCTAGTGGATTTTTGGTTAGCATTCCAAAAGAGAAACTTGGAATTGAATGTGGATAAGTCAGATGACTGGCTCAAAAAAAAAAAAAAAAAGAAAGAAAGAAGGGCACTCTCTTTTATAAATTCTGGTTCAGATATTCAACTCATGTAACTAGAAACAAAGTTAAATGTTTGCATTTAGCCCAGCCTAAAAGTTAAGCGCAAATTCAAAACACCACTAACGGTGGATTGTTTCTGCCACTGGTGCTGGTAACATTAGTAGTAATGTTGCTACACATTTTAGTTTTACCTATTCTAATCTTTTTTTTCCTTCATCAGTAGTAATATAAAGTGTGTTCTCTTTTAGAAATGATTAAGATGATGATGATTGACAAATTAAGTAATGATTCTTATCTGCATTTTCTAAACTGCATTTCCCAAAACTACATTTTGTCTCCATATATTTTGTATATTAATTTCATCCTGAACAAACTGCCTTTCTGAAATGTGTATTATCGCAAATACAGTAGCAAACACTTTTGCTCTCTATCAATTAGTCCTCACCACCAGAAGATTCTTAACAGATATTATTTCTGCAGCACTGTTTCTCAGATGTTAAGATTTTCAAAAAAAACGTAGGTACCATAATCTTTACATTTCATTCAAATATTTTTAAAAAGTTACTATAATTTAGTTCATCAAACAGACAATTAAAATTGATTACATTTCTTTTTAAATTAATTACATTTGCTTTTAAACCAATAATCTATAAGAATATACCGAAATATTAAATTTACACTATTCCATATGGAATTATTTATATTTTATTAAATTATTAATACCAATAGCATTAAATTATTAATACCAATAGCATGTTCGCTTTGATTTTCAATGAATAACATATTTTCTAATACTCTCACTGATGTATTTTTTTTTTTTTTTTTTGCAAACAGTACGTACATTTCCATTCATTTCAGTATCATTTTAAATAATTTCTGCAAAACTGCTGCTTAACTTTCAAGACCTTATTACAATTTCTTCACACTGTAAAGCATGCTTGTCTTTTCGATTATTTACCATCTTGTGATAAGTTTTTTTTTATTCTATATCTGTTTTTTTTCTCTTAAATTTATTAAACGTTTAATTTTTACATTAATTCTATTGATATACTTTCATCTTTTCTCACATTGGTCACTTCAGGAGAACTCCTTCTACACGGCAGCAATTTTTTACTTTTTTTCCAATAATTATGTTCTTCTCTTTATTTTTACCCCACTTATTAAAACTTGTTTCAGGCCACATACTACACTTAATCTTTCATATCATTCACTTATGGAGAAATATTTCTAGACTGAGGCAATTTATATTTTTGTCTAATTAATTCTGTTTATATTTTTAATTTATTCTACAAAAGAAAATAACAGTGTTGCATCAATGCTAACCCTATACTACATTTTTTATTGCATTGATCAGTTAAGGAGAAAAAGTTTTGCGACAAAACTCGAAGTTGCTGCAATCAAGGAGGATTTCAACTTAAGTAATGAGAGAAAAGAATAGCTACAACACTTTAAGTTAATTCTAGTTTTAAAAAGGAAAATGGAAGAAGTAAAAAAGTAACAGAATATGTTGGATGTAAATAAAAATTACCACAGTGTAAAAGAATTTCTAACTATAATATTTTGTTCAATAAATAATTATATATTTATATATATATATATATATATATATATATATATATATAGTATAACTCCTATAATTTGAACATCCGCTTCATTCAAATTAGAGGATGCTGTTCAAGTTTTGTGATAAAAAAATGTGTTACAGTTAACTTTAATTTTCTAAGAATTAAGAAATAGTAAATTAAATTCATTGCTATATGATACTTCAAGTATATATTAAGTTGAGTTTGCGATATATTGCAAGTAAGAATTGTTAAATATTATTACCAGGAACAAAAACATTGAAAATAAATTAAATCTACTCTTACTTGTTAGGTATTTATTACCTAAGTTATCATCTACAGAAATTATACATTTATGTAAAATACAGTTTTTTTTATTTATTCATTGAATGAGTCTTATTGCAGTTTCTATTTTCATTGATTGAGCTCTCGGGCGCTGCCATTGTATTCCGTAAGCGATCATGAAAATCTATAATTTCTTGGTTCTGTAGCTTCTTTATGATTATATCTCTTCGGAGTGACATTGCTTGCAAAACATAGTTGTCACTAAATTACTTTTTTCTAGAAATTTTATAACCGTCTCCATAGACTTTTCTGCATTATCCCATGATATTGCTTCATCAGAGTGTTCTTGGTTATTTACATTAGGGACAAGAGAATGGGAGCTGTCGCTATTTTCATCACCATTACTGCCTTCAGGATATTGATCAGTAGTTTCCTCATCTTGTTGCACCCACATTTCAACATCATTTGCATTAAGTGATTTAAGAACAGCGTGGTTGGTCTGTAACCGTTTGGTTTCAAGAATTTTTTCTAGACCAGATGTATTCTCTGATTCTTTCAGTTCGTTGTGATGGGTTGTTTTACACTATTTTAAATATAGCAATCTGAAAAAAAAAGATTTACAGTTAGTGTAAATTAATTATCAATAGCTAATCTACATTAATTACATAGTACCAATATTAACATTTCTGCGCAATATAAACCATGTAAACAGTTTTACTGCAACTCCACATCAAATATGCTAATACAATTTCAATGACGAGACAGTTCAAGTTGAGAGGAAGTCCAACTTTAGAGGAAGTTCAAATTAAAGGAGTTTTACTGATTATATATATATATATATATATATATATATATATAAATAGAGGACTAGGATATATAAATCCTAATCCCGTTACAAAAGAAAAATAATGAAACGAATGGAATGAAGGAAACAAAGACTCAATTGTTGGAATAGATAAACGTGTCGTTTATTTACTGTTGAAAGAATGAATGTTTTAGATATAACACGTGTTCATGTCCGCGCGGATGTAACCATCGTTTGTTGCGGGATTGGTAGTATAGAAGGAAAAAGGAAATGTGTGTTCATCTCACGTTTGGGTCACTATCGTTTGTTCGCGCGTGGGAAAAGAAGTGAGTGATGTAGTGGAAAATGGGAATGATAGTCCAGCATGTAGACAAAGAAAAAGATAGAGGGTTGACATCAGTTAAAATGCGCACCATGTTAGGTCAGCTACGCGGTGGTGTTCTCTGGCACAAGTAGTAGATAGAGAGAGATAGAGAGAGAAAGAGTGAGAATGTCAATCCAGTTCATGGAGAGAGAAAGCGTATAAAGTGTACATACTGTCTGTTAGCTCATGCTCCCTACATAGTAGCAGGGGACGTGACACGCGTGGGCGCCCCAAAAGGGGGGCGAATGGTCCGATGATCGCTCAGCTCGAGAGCTAAGTCGAAAAGGCTGGAAACAGCTTGTCTCTTGCTTTTATAGTTGTTTTCAGTAGTCTTTTGCGCATGTGTGGATTTCCTTTGAAAGGGGAAGTGACGTTGTCCTTGTGTGCATACATGTGCGCATGTGTGTGTGTGTATACATGTGAAAAATGTGTATACAAAAGTACACGAACGTGGATATATGTGCATGTGTGGACATGGGCGCGTATGTTTGTGTACGCGTATGTATATGACAAGTAATATAGCTTGAAATGTGAATGCGTGTTTTTGTGTGAGACTAGAAAAGGCTCAAGCATACTAAAATATTTGTCCCAGGATGATTAAAATAATTCCTGCACAGTTTGCATGACTTATGTATTCCTAACAAAGTGTACAATTAACATTTGATGCTATTACACCTTATATCTAGAAATGTTATTTATAATTTTGATTAACAGTGACTACATGCTTTTGATCCTAGAAAATGTTTAAACTTTAAGGTTTAAAAGATTTTAAGAAAAAACTGAAATTCTAGGAATCATCGTGACTATGCATGATATTTAAATGTTCAATTTTTTTATAAAATAATGTTAACCATATATACATTTTCAGTATTTACAACAGTACTCAATTCATGAGCTGAGTTTAGTAGTAGGATGAAAATATAAGTTTATGTTTCATTCCCAAGGGAAAATCATTAGGCTTATTGTTTGAATGTATGATTTATAATTGCTCTTTATATCTCACTAGTGCTTACTGTAGCTACTTCATTGCCTCCGTTCAGTCTTGAAAGACAATGGATATGCCCTGTTAAGATAGCTGCATGCTGAAATGTGGAACCCTAACCCTGTACAATCCCCAATCACTGCTCTCCTGAATTGGTCATGTTTGATTCTAGTGGCAAGTGGAGGTTCAGGACGACTGAAAACAATGCTAAGATAAGCAGAGAGCACATGCAGCAGCTGATATTTCCAAATAGTTACCCATATTAGAACTGGCCAAGCTCAATGTTGCTTAACTTTGATGATCTGACATGGGAAGCCATAAGTCGATGTGATTTTGTCATGCATATTTTAGCAACTAACCAATCAGATTCATTGGTTTTATCCTAAGTTATTTCCACTATATAAAAGTGGAAAGTACAGAAACTACTTCTCAAGCAAAAGGGTTAACACCCATTGGCTGATGGAAATAAAACACATATATAATATATTCGGTATATTACGCAGCTAAGATGCATTTTCGTTTCATAGAAAACATGCTAGCCATTTTAACAAATTACTTTGTGAAATTCTCTTTTTCTGGCTTTACATTTCTTCATGTATTATTAAAACATTAACTCCCATGGAAAATCAGTTTCTCCATAGAACAGTGAATCGATGCTTACATTTATATTCCATAAATGTGTCAATAGCGAATTTATGGTGTTCTATAACTGATATAAGATGTTGTGCCACACATGAAACATATGAATACATTTTTTTTTTTACAAAAATATTTTAACACATATATGCTTAAAAATTAAATTTAAAACATATGGGGAAAAAAGCATCATATACAAAAACATGGAGTGATATGTTTACTTTGTTAAAGAAAAAGGTTAATCCGGGAGAATATAAATCTGTTAAAAAACTTTTTAAAACATGTTTAAAAACATTATGTAATTGATTTGTAACATTAGTTACAATTCAATTATACAATATTTTTAAACATATTTTCAAAAGTTTTTTAACAGATTTATTTCATAAAAAGTTGTTTTAATTTAGAATTTTTGCATAAGTAATAATAATGTTCTTTTGTTCTAGATTATTTTTTAGCCTTACAAATTCAATCAAATATTAATAAAAAATAAACTGAAATAAATATCGCTACAATGTTATATATACAGTAAAAATAAAAACAGGATAAGAAGTTTCGTCAATTTTTTTTATTTTTAATTAATGTTTTATACAATAAAATTCTCTCAATATGTTTTTAATTATCATTTAACATAAAGTAATAAAAAGATAATATTTTCTTTAAGACAATTTCTTAAAAAAGAAAAAAACCATAAAAATAGTTTCTAGAATTTTAAAATATTCATTAATTAAAAAAGTTGTTTTTGTTTTATTTTAAGCACATGTGAAAAATTTGTAAATATTAACATAAAAACACTTTTTTTAATTTATCACAAATGTAATAATTCATGAGATTTTTCCATATTCTTTCACAGAATAAACCATAGAAATCTAATGATTTTGACTCAATAATTTGTATTGTTTTTCCATACATTAAATTGTAAAAATAAGTCATCTACTCTTTTAATGACATAAATTTTTAGAAGTTAAAAACGGAGGCAAGAAGATAGCTTGAAAAAATGACGAAAAGAGATTTTAAAATAATTTTCTTATTTTGTATCTACAGTTCAGATTTTTGTAAAGAAATTAATTAAATTGAGTAATTATTTAATTTTTTAGTATAATTATGAAATGTCGAATTTTGATAACATGTATTTACAAAATTCAACATCTTAAAATAGATTAAAAGAAATAATTTTATTTTTATTTATTTTTTTCAGCTTTTCTTGATAAACAGCCAAAATTATATGAAATTAATTTTATTCTACAAACTTAAATTTTCGTTAAAAAGCATATTTTTTAATCATAACTACATGAACAGAATCACCATTACCAAACATCAATCTCTATTTTGCATCATACAAAATTCTGTTTGCAGTTTGTATTAGGTATTCAGTTTGTATATTTAAGTGAGATACTTAATATTCTTGCTGTCTTATTAAAAAAAGACTCTATTTGAAATGGCACAAATTTTTCTTCAGTTTTAACATAGTCAGCCAATAATTCAGGCAAATGCAAGTACTACATTTTAAATTTTTATTAAATGTATTAAAAATATTGAGAAACAAATATGTACACATGAAAAGGTTCTGGCTTTATAGTATAAATTATTAAACAGTAAAATAATCCTTGAAATATATATTTTTTAATGCTGAATGTTAAATATGGATGACATAACTAAAATTTTGAGTTTTTTTGTTTATTTTGCTTAAATAATTTGCTACTTCTAGTATGTTCAACTATTATACCATTAAATCTCATTTAATGCAGTTAACTTTTATGGATTAAATTGTATGGTCGTACTAAAATTGATTTAAGCATGAAGCAGAAAAATATCCCAAGACAAGCTGAAAAAGACAAATTTAATTCAAACTTTTTCTTGTAACAATTTCTTAATTAGATTATCTATGTACCTAAAATATTCTGATCTTGATAGCAATATCAGTGATATTTAAGCACCATTAAATGAACATAATTGAAGCAGTAACATTATTTTATGTAGTTTTATACACAAAGATATAAAAAATACAAAAGAGTTGAATAATTAATAATCAGTGCCAAAACGCAATTGGAATGAAAAAATGAAATGAAAAAATCATTTTCTTTCAATGTAAAAGATGAAACTTTGTCTTGTTCATATTCTTGGAATAGTTTTCTGATTCGTCTTGTTGCAATTTTCAAATTTATAGAACTTGTCTAATTTCTCTTCCTGCATCCAATTTATACTGCTCTGTTCAAGGTTATATTTATTATATAATAAAAGGAAGAAAATTACATTTTTTAATAGAACGTGTTTTAAAACTTTGTTTGTAGTGTGTTATCAAATTTGATTATCTTATGTCAAAAGCAACATTCAAATTGTTTTGAAATTTCAAATTATTTCTGTTTTTAAAACTACATAAAAATTATAATAAATTAATTAGAACTATATAAAAATTATAATAAATTAATTAGAACTATATAAAAATTATAATAAATTAATTAGAACTATATAAAAAATCGTAGACCTTAGAATATATTTTTAAAATTTCATCTTTTAATGAATTATTAAAAATGAAAAATCATGTAAAAAAAGCCTAAAAAAAAACCTGAGGTTAAAATAATTTGAATGAAAAGGAAATATTTTTGTCTTTTGATTTTCTATTTTGTTTTATTTATGTGAAGATCTTAAAATTTTTATAACCAGAAATGGTTAAACTGTTTGTAATTTTTGTTTTAAGTCCTCTTTTAAACGCAAACAACAAAAATGAAGTTGAATATTTTATAACTTTGCATCTCATTAAACACCAATGTTCGTGTTCTATATTCATTTTACACACATGCTCTAAGCATGTTTGTTGTAAGATGACATTGATAAATCGATTTCAAACTATGTGCCAAAATGTCGTTAATAGTGCTCCTCTATTGTATTTTATAAAAAGCCATCTGCGTGTCAGCCACTTACAATTGGAATATTTTTTATGCTATATAGATGCTAATATTAGATTGGTAAAGTTTATCGATAGAAATAAAACAAGAATTCTGTTCTGTTTGTCCTTTCCAAAGATTATCATTAAAAATTAATATATATATATATATATATATATATATATATATATATATATATACTGAAAATAAAAATATAAACTTATGAAGCAACTAGCAAAACTTAATGAAATTGAAGTGAAAAACGGTTACTTTTCTTGTGCTTTACTTCGTTTTTCAAAAACGTATAAAAGCAAAATGCTAATCATACTGATCATTGCTACTAGTAATCAAATCTCTCTTGTAACTTGTTTGGCAACTGGAGTAACAGCCAATAGTATATGTTAGTTGGCAACTGAATCGCCATTATCTAATAGGTAAAAAGTAACACATCAAAATATTTATAAAAAAGTAATACCTTGTCAAAATATATAAAAAAACAGAAAAAATAACTCTTTCTGTGATTGTATTATTCATTAAAAAACATGCCTGTTTCAAGGAATCTAAAATATATGAAGTACATTTTGAATTTACGTGACATGATATATAGTTAGATATATAGTTAGATATATGAAAACAAATGTCTGTCACATTTAATATCTGACTAAAAAATGCCTTCCTCTCAATTGTTTCATTATGATTATTGACATCTATTATAGATAATTTGGATTATTCGGAATACTGTTCTCATTCTTACGTTCTCAGCCGAAATGTAATCTCCAACTTTCTTCAAGTGTATCTTGTCGAACTCAGGCATCAGTAAGAAATTTTTAACAGAACTCTTTATTTAATCCATATAATGACAAACATAAAGAAAAACTGAAAAGAGTCTGGCATAGAAGACAGACTATAGGTCTGCTTTGTTTGGATTTGAAACCGACGGTACCGATGTTCTGTAATACATATATAATTATGTTATATTACACTCTAATATAATCTGTAATACATATATAATTATATTATATTGCACTCTTATATGTTAATTTTTCTTAATAACTGAGCCTTCTGGTGGAGTTCTCTCCTACTAATCTTATACATGAGACATGAGGGAGGAACGAATGTACAAATGTGTGCGCAATGGCAGAAACCCTAGCAAATGACTCTGTAATGGAATGGAGCCATAAATGGTAACCAACTAAGCTTTTTTCCTTTAACAACTGCAAAAAACCTCCTCAATCACCTATTACCATGATAATTAACACCTACCTGAGAGCTCATCATTCAAAATTCACAGGCAACATGAACTAGAACAAATACATTGAGGACATTGCTAAAGCTACTGCCAAGAAGGTGGGCTACCTCTACTGTGCTAGAAAATTACTCAGGCCAGAGAGTATCCTATATCTTTATAAAGTTACAATTCGTCCAAGCACAAAGTATTGTTGCCACATCTGGGTTGGTGCATCTATCACTCACTCTTAGACAAAAAAGAGTCTCCAATTTAATCGGTCCCACACTAATGGTCAAGCTCCAACCGCTATCCTATCACCACAAAGTTGCCTGTATTACAAGTACTTCAATGGAATGTGTCCTGATGAACTCATTACAATTGTGCACCCTTGGCGTACCTACTCCTGACTAACCCTACAAGCAGCAAAATCCCACCCTTCCACTGTTGAGATCTCCAGATGCTGGAAAGCCTTCTACCCTAATAGTTTATTTCCTTGGACTTTGTAATTTCCTGATTCCCTAACTGTACTAACTTGCAAAAGTTTAAATGTAATGTGAACAGACATCTTCCTCAGAGTCCCCCGTTAGACACAATCCCAAATAGTAGCTCCTTACATCCAAGTGGCAATATGCCTTGTTTGGGGTGAAAAAAGGGTAGGTATAAAAAAAATTTTAAATATGAAAAATAAAAAATAATTATTTCAAGTTGAAAATATTCAAAAGATTAGAATCATTGAATTCTAACTAGGGTCGTTGATAGTGCTCAATCAAAGAGAGCAAGTCTATAATTTTTATTTCCTAAATACAGTCAATCTTGCTATGACGATGTGCAAGTCATTTTGATCATTATTTATTATTGATCTCATCAGGTAAGAAAAAATTCTGAAAATTAAAAAAAAAGTTGAAACCCCCTTTTTTTAATTTTAGAGGAGAAAATATTTTGCCATCTTATGATAGCAAGTTGAAAGCTTAACTTTTAAGAGTATCTTTAGTTAAGAAAAGGAGAGGGGAGTAACAAAAAATTGGCGTTCGGGATAATGTATAGAGATTAAAGGAAGTGAGAGAAAGAGTGTGAGAGGGGAAAGTTTTAGAAGTTAGAGAAGAAAAGAAAAAGGGAAGGGATATAAATGAGAAGGGACAGGAGTTGGAGTGGGGTAGAGTATATGGGAAGGCCGGAAAGCAATATTTCAGACAATTTGAATTAGGTAGGGGTGGGAGGCATTTATATAATACTTAATTTAAGTTTTATGTTTAGGAGCAGTTCACTGAATTTGGGTCAGGTATGATGTTTTATATGACATAAATGTCTGTCTCCATTTGGGAACTCGTTTAATTTTTAAAAAGTTTTTTTAGAGATTAAATCTACTTTTTTAGGGGCCAAATTAAACTCCATTTTTTTATATACATTTTAGTTATATTCTAATTAAATTTATTTTTATTATTTTTATTGTATCTTAATAAATTTGTACATTTATTTAAAAATTTACCAGATAATAATTATTTTAATTTTTAGTTTGTTTATATATATATATATATATATATATATATATATATATATATATATATATATATATATATATATATAAGTAAATTTTTGGTACAGCAAAATGGAAGGAGAAATTTCAGAGGAAACATAATTTAATTTAAATACCAAAAAAAAAAAAACAAGAAATGGGCAGGTGAAATTATTAAAATTTCCTTAAGGCCTTATCGTCTGACCCTCTAAGAGGAAACGTCAGAATGATAAATTAAAAACTAAGAAAACGAATGAGGGAAGAAGGGAATTTTGGTTTCAGTTGGAAGAACAGTGGAAAAAAAAAAAAAACATATCTCACTGT
Organism: Euprymna scolopes; assembly: GCF_053919585.1. Lineage (NCBI taxonomy): Eukaryota > Metazoa > Mollusca > Cephalopoda > Sepiida > Sepiolidae > Euprymna > Euprymna scolopes. Next base: position 140,450,609 of record NC_136489.1, read on the forward strand.
TCAGGTGGTTTTAAATCAATGAATATCTCATATCATGTTGCTCCCGGTTATATCTGCCATCGTATTTCTAAAATTAAATGCAGAAATACATTGGCAGTTCAACGTGTTTTCCTACAAGATGAAATCCTGTTTAATTCCGATACATATAATTCGTTACGTAGTAAACACCTTTTACTTTGGGCCATGGTTTGGAAAGAACTATCTTTCTTTGATAAACTCCGTTTTTCTAGGTTTTTATCCATCGGCGATAATTTTACCCGTATTAAATGTACTTCTTCTTATGATAAATATTTAAAAAATTTAATTACTAAGAAGTTTGGGATTATAACAAATTTGGATAAACATATATTTAATTATTCTTCTCATGTTTTGTCCAATACAGAAGAATTTGTTTTATCTGCTGGCTTACAATTTTGCATTCCTCCCCCTTCTGTTGATAAAATCTCAGTATTTAGTGAAATTGAATTATTGTATACTCAATTAAAACACCATTCGCCTATCTCTACTGATGAATTAACTAGTGTTAAAATTCAGTTGGGCGAATTAGGTCGGAGGTTTTCTGCCATAAATACTAAATCTAGTGATTTTGTTTGGCAGAAAAATCATTTTGAAGCGGCAAAATTAATTAGGTCTAATCCCGACATTTATCTTTCTTGCCCGGATAAAGGATCGGGTGTCGTTATACTTAACAAAACGGATTATATCTCCAAAATGTTACAAATCTTGGACGATAAAAGTAAATTTCTCCGTTTGGGTGATTTAAGCCATGATGATACTTTTCGTATGGAAATAAAAATCCAGAAAAGATTTCTTCAACTTCATAAAAGCGGATTTATTTCTAAGGAGATTTATGATAGAATCCGACCCATCGGCTCTCAAAGGCCTAGAATGTACGGTTTACCCAAGGTCCATAAACCCAACATTCCTTTGCGACCCATTTTATCTATGTTGGGTTCTGCACAACACGAACTTGGTAAATGGCTGGTTGATCTTCTTAAACCTGTGCTTTCTTTTTATTCGGTCCATTGTATCTCTGATTCTTTTCAATTCGTATCTCAGATACAAAAATTATCTTTATCTAAAAATACCGAGTTCTTCGCTTCCTTTGACATTAATAGTCTTTTTGCTAATATGCCTTTGGATGAAACCATTGGTATTTGTGCTGACTATCTATACCGTGGCCCCTTAAAATCTCCACAATTTCCTGAACTAATTTTCGTTGAACTGATGGAACTTGCTACTAAATCAGTCTCCTTTAGTTTCAACAACATTATGTACCGTCAAATTGACGGGATATCTATGGGTAGCCTTCTTGGTCCTTCGCTAGCCAACATTTTCGTTGGATTTTTGGAAAACGAATTATTTTCCAAAATTACTAAGCCAGCATTCTACACACGCTACGTTGATACTTTTGCATGCTTTCCCTCTCGGAGTGAAGCTGAACAGTTTCTTCGTCTTCTTTGCAACCTGCATCCATCTTTACAATTTACTATGGAGGTTGAAGACTGTGGCTCTCTCCCATTCCTCGACGTTCGTGTTTCTAAAGCTGGTACTACGTTTGAGACCTCTGTTTATAGAAAACCTACATTTACAGGGCTCTATCTTAATTGGTTTTCTTTTGCCCCTCAGTCTAGAAAAATAAACCTCATTAGCGCTCTTACGCATCGTGCACTTATGATTTGTTCACCAAACCGTCTTGATACGGAACTTGGGGAAATCACAAATATTTTTCTTAATAATGGATATCCCATTAATATAATAAAATCTACTATTAAACATAAAATTACTACATTTAATAGTGGTAAACATATTGGTCCATCACGTTGTCCCATTTATCTAAAATTACCATGGTTGGGTCCTGTTGGCCTTCATATTGTTGAAAGGATTTCTTCTGCTACTCAATGTTGTTTTCCAGCTACTATGCTTAGAGTAGTTTACACAACTCGAACCTTTTTCTCTTCTTTTCGTAAAGATGTTTTGCCAACCATTCAAAAGAACTCTGTTGTTTATAAATTCGTTTGTCAGTGTGGAGCTGACTACGTTGGCAAAACATCCCAAAGATTAGAAATGAGAATATCCCAACATATCCCTCGGGATATTCGACTACACCAGGTTTCGAGAACATCCGGGCACTCCCAAGCTCATGAGACCGCCATTGGTAATCACCTGTTGAGTATAAATAGGTGTGCCGATCAATATTCCGATGGGTGGTTTTCTGTTTTATACAGTGCGAGGTCGAACTATCATCTCAATATCATTGAGGCGTTAGTTATTAACAACTCTCGACCTAGCCTGTGTAGACAAAAGATTCTTAAACATCAGTTGGAGATATTCATTGATTTAAAACCACCTGAACAGTGAGATATTTTTTTTTTTTTTTCCACTGTTCTTCCAACTGAAACCAAAATTCCCTTCTTCCCTCATTCGTTTTCTTAGTTTTTAATTTATCATTCTGACGTTTCCTCTTAGAGGGTCAGACGATAAGGCCTTAAGGAAATTTTAATAATTTCACCTGCCCATTTCTTGTTTTTTTTTTTGGTATTTAAATTAAATTTTATATATATATATATATATATATATATATATATATATATATATTGTACTTTAATTTTTTTTATAAAAAGAGGAGATCCCAATCTAGACTGGTTTCCAGGGGTTTTCCTAAATTTACAAATTCTAATTAAAATTACTTGCGATCCCTTTGTGTAGCCTTATCTAAATAAAATACTATATTGCTTTTGAGAACCTTTATAAATTTTTGCAATTTTTTGTTCCAGCAATTGTATATATTCATTTGAGAGATTTATTAATATATATTTGGTTTAGTACAATTAATTGTTAGGAATATTCAGGTAGTTAAATATTATCCCAATATATGCTAGGGGAGAAGATTAGTTAACTCTTGAAATCCATATATTCAGTACTAAGAACTAAAAACTAAAAAGGGGTATTCAATGTTATATACTGGTAGTATACAAAAATATCATGCTAACATGATCTTGTTGTAAGTATGAGAAGATACATAGGAGTTTAGGCAAATATTTTATTGAGGGTGGTTTAGAAATTAGGTTGGCTTAGTTTAAGTAAGTAAACAATATTATAGGCTTATTTAGTTATCAGAGGTAGAACAAATCGATAGATAAATGGGTGTGCTACGTTTTTAATTTTTATATAATATATGGGTTATTCATAATTCTAGTTAAATTATGGATTTTTTTTGTTATTTATAGTATTAGTAAATTATGGGATGATATTAAGGTTGCTGGAAAATGTTCTTTATAATGCCTGCAGTTTATGGAAGTTTCTTGTCTTTTATTGAGTAACTTATCTCTGTCTTTAAACCTTGTGATAAATAATTTTCCAATAAGACATAAGTAACATGGGGAGCTAAGGGAAGAACAGGTTTTAGCTTTTTTTTCATTGTATGGTTGGTGTTAGATTTTCTTAATGAGTTTTCATATCATAGCAAGGTATGACTGTATCTACTTAAAGGAAATCAAAATTACGTAACTCGTATTCCAGTGACCATATCTTTATGTATAAGTGATGGGTCATTTGGTCATCTCTTAGAAAAATATTATACAGACATGTCTTGGATTTTCAAGGATGAGAATTTTTCAAAAGAAGAGGCCAGAACAGTATCTAGAAAAAAACCCCATATATATATATATATATATATATATATATATATATATATTAATTGTTTTATTACATTTTCACCCCTAACGAGGCACATTGCCATTTTGATGTAGGGGGCTACTATTAGTGACACAGGCTACAGGGGTACTAAGTGGGGAGTTGGATAGTAAGATGTCGGTTCATGTTACACTTGAATTTCTGCATGTCAGTACAGTTGGGGATATAATTATAATTATATATATATATATAGCTTAACACAAAAAAAAGTGAATTTCTATTCATGTAGGTTGTGATTTTATTCAATTTACGTATATATGCTCTGAAAACTCTTTTGAAAATTCATTGAGCTGAAATTATAATTGAGTTGTATATATATATATTTATATATATATATATATATATATATAATTATATAATTATATATATATATATAATTATATATATATATAATTATATATATATATATAATTATATATATATATAATTATATATATATATAATTATATATATATATATATATATATAATTATATATATATATTTATATAATTATATATATATATATATATATTTATATAATTATATATATTTATATAATTATATATTTATATAATTATATATATATATAATTATATATATATAATTATATAATTATATATATATATATATAATTATATATATATATATAATTATATATATAATTATATATATAATTATATATATAATTATATATATATATATCTATGGTCCCCTCTCGCCAAACTTTAACAAGAAACACTCGTCTAGCTGTAAACACTATCAATAATTCCCCCCACTCTTTATCTGTGCCTAAACCTAAACGTAGATTCCATGAACAAAGCTTTTTTCTTAGAACTGCACGCCTGTGGAATTGTCTTCCGTTTTCCTGCTTTCCGGCTGACTACAATATGGTTGTCTTCAAGTCTAACGTAAATAAGTTCTTGATGAGCCGTTCCATATAAGTTATCAACTTTACCAAATTTTCATTACTAATTATTACTATAATGTCCAATTTCTACTGTACACTCTTTAACCCTTATCCTTGAGTGGCCTCTTGGCCTTGATAATGTGGTGATGCCTATGTAAAAAATATATATATATATAATTATATATATATAATTATATATACATATATATATAATTATATATACATATATGAATATATATATATATATAATTATAAATATATAATTATATATATATAATTATATATATATATATATATCATTATATATATATATATATATATATATCATTATATATATAATTATATATATATATATATAATTATATATATATATATATATAATTATATATATATATATATAATTATATATATATATATATATATTTATATACATATATAATTATATATATATATAATTATATATATATATAATTATATATATATATATATATAATTATATACATATATAATAATATATATATATATATATATAATTATATATATATATAATTATATATATATATATATAATTATATATATATATATATAATTATATATATATATATATAATTATATATATATATATATAATTATATATATATATATAATTATATATATATATAATTATATATATATATAATTATATATATATAATTATATATATATATAATTATATGTATATATAATTATATATATATATATATAATTATATATATAATTATATGTATATATAATTATATATATATATATATAATTATATATATAATTATATATACATATAATTATATATATATATATATAATTATATGTATATATAGTTATATATATATAATGATATATAATTATATATATATAATGATATATAATTATATATATAATTATATATATATATATAATAGTATATATTATTATATATATATAATTATATATACATAGATATATCTTTATAATTATATATATATATAATTATATATATATATACATATCTATATATTTGATTATATATATATAATTATATATATATATAATTATATATACATATCTATATATATAATTATATATATAATTATATATATCTATATATATATAAAATTATATATATCATTATATATATATAAATATATCATCATATATATAATTATATATATCTATATATATATAAAATTATATATATCATTATATATATATTAATATATCATCATATATATAATTATATATATAATTATATATATCTATATAGATATATATAATAATATATATATATATATCATTATATATATATATATATATATCATTATATATATATATATCATTATATATATATATCATTATATATATCATTATATATATATAAATATATCATATATATATAATTATATATATAATTATATATATTTAAATATAATTATAAATATATAATTATATATATATAATTATATATCTATTATTATATATATATAATTATATATATAATTATATATATATATATATATCTATAATTATATATATATAATTATATATCTATTATTATATATATATCTCTATAATTATATGTATATATAATTATATATCTATTATATATATAATTATATATATAATTATATATATATCTATAATTATATATATATATATATAATTATATATATATATACATATCTATATATAGATATATATAATTATATATATAATTATATATATATCTATATATATAATTATATATATATCTATATATATATAACATTGTATATATCATTATATATATATATATAAATATATCATCATATATATAATTATATATATCTATATATATATAAAATTATATATATCATTATATATATAAATATATCATCATATATATGATTATATATATATATAATTATATATATATACATATCTATATATATATAATTTTATATATATATATGTATCATTATATATATATCATTATATATATATAAATATATCATATATATAATTATATATATATATAATTATATATATAATTATATATATTTAAATATAATTATAAATATATAATTATATATATATAATTATATATCTATTATTATATATATAATTATATATATAATTATATATATATATATCTATAATTATATTTATATATATAATTATATATATATATATATATATCTATAATTATATATATATAATTATATATATAATTATATATATATATATCTATGATTATATATATATATAATTATATATCCATGATTATATATATATATAATTATATATCTAATTATATATATATATATCTATAATTATATATATATATATAATTATATATCTATTATATATATATAATTATATATATAATTATATATATATATATATCTATAATTATATATATATAATTATATATCTATTATTATATATATATAATTATATATATAATTATATATATATACCTCTATAATTATATGTATATATAATTATATCTATTATTATATATATATATAATTATATATATCTATAATTATATATATATAATTATATATATATATCTATAATTATATGTATATATAATCATATATCTATTATATATATATATAATTATATATCTATAATTATAATTATATATATCTATAATTATATATATAATTATATATCTATAATTATATATATATATATATATCTATAATTATATATGTATATCTCGATAATTATATATATATAATTATATCT
>NC_136489.1:140460440-140820440 GCF_053919585.1 Euprymna scolopes
TTTATATATAATTATATGTATATATATATTTATATATAATTATATGTATATATATATATAATTATATATATTTATATATATTATATATAATTGTATATAATATATATATAATTACATATATATATATATATATATATATATATATATATATATATAGTAGAAATGGTAATTAATAAAAACGTGGAGAAAGTGCTCAATACTGTTGTAGAGCAAATATGCGTTTTATTTTTTGATACCGTATTTTTCTGTTAAGTTACAATATTGTTTCGGCTAAATCTGAGGAAGCTACATGACGGCCAAAAAACGGCCATGTAGCCGAAACAAAAATGTAACTTAACAGAAAAATACGGTAATAAAAAATAAAACGTATATATATAAGTGCTACCTATGAAATTGAGCATTTTCGAAAAAATATTGATTTTTAGTTCAATAAACTAGAGAATTTGAAAGCACCCACCTTCGTCATAGGGACTGCCTTCATATAAATTTAAAAGCAAAGCATCAGCAAAATTTATCAGTGATCCATCAAACAATTATTGTGTGTGTGCAAGTGTGGTTTACTGGATTGAAAGCACATATGCAATGTCAGTGGACTTAGGAATTGTTGAAATTAATACTTAAATTTTCACATAGAGTGTTGTGCACATATTATACCCTCCTAAAAACACCTTAAAGTATTCCAAAAAAAAATTGAAATTTAAGAAATATTTATTAATCTATACATAATAGCTATTGTTAATATTTCACAAAAGTCGGAAGTATCTGAATTTTCAGTAAGAGCTTTGATCCCCTTTTTAACACCTTCAACATCATATATAGCCAACATTACAGTCCCTTTAATCTTGCGGCTGTGTTTCAAAATTCATAATGATTAATTAATTAGTTTAAAAGTTTATTTTGTATATACAAGTATATAAACATATAATATAAAATATATGTATGTATATGTGTGTATGTATATTAGCTTTTACATAAACAATTAGGTATCACTACATTAGTATGTTTCAATCAACTATCAGTTATATGTAAAAGCAAATAAAAAGTATACTTTGCTCTACTTTGTATTGAGCACTCTTGTATAAACCTTGTTATAATTAATTCTATGAATATTCTTGGAATAATATGTATATGTATATATCAAGCAACGCAAAATTCCTTCTTTTAAAAGTTTATTTATGAACGTTTAATCTTATAAAAATGTATAACACATTAAGAATAAACGTGTGATACACATTTCAATATATTAAAAGTTCCATGCTTGCAGCAAGAATTTTTCATGCTCTAACATCCATTTTGTTAATGAGAGTTAATTTTTCAAATCATTTTAAATTGATTGATTTTAACTCAAAATGACTTACAAGATTAGAAATTAACTGAAAAGAAGTAATCGATATCTGTTTTTAAAATGATAAACAAAATTTTCTAAAAGATGTTCATTTATTTTCATATGCAATAGAAAAACAAATGTTTACATAGTTTGTATGATTTTCCTTATCTAAGTTGTCAGATTAATAAAGTTTTCACTGCTACACTCTCCACCCTTGTTCAGATACATTTTGTTTTAGTTAATAATGTTACATATGAAGCGGAAGTATGAACACAGAGATCTCTACTACATATAAGTTAATGGACTAAGGTTTGATTAAAGGATACTTATTGAAGATTATGAGTACAAAATCTCTAGGTTTGCAGTGTAAATAGCCTGTTCATATTGAATAAAGGGATAGAATTACTGGAAGGAATAATTAACTATGACAAAATGCTGGCTAGAACAGTGGCCAAAACATGAATATAACCAAAAAAGATAGGCATTCCATATCTGAAGAAGGACATCTCATATCTGAATTAGCAACAAAAATTTCCAAATGCAGTGGTTGGCACTTTGGCAAAACAAATTATCTGAGAGTTATTATAATAATAATACGATTATTACGGAAATTAATCTAAGAGTACATTATTATTATGGAAATTAAATCAAATAAAAATATTAATAATTTATAAATTCTCAACAATTAAAATTATTCCTTCAAATATTCGTCTGCCGATTTTGTAAAGATATTTTTTGTTAATTGCTTGTTTCCTCAGCACCTCTTTCCTTCTTTCTCTATCCCTACCACCTACGTTTTATTTTTGAGTTTTAACTTTTTATTTGTTTGCCTAGAAATTCTAAGTTGATATAAAAATTTGTAAATAAATGTATATAGAAAGAACTATTTTCATATTCTTCATGCAGCGTGTTTCTACTTAGAATGTGGTGCTGTTACCAGAGAACAGTGTCCGGTGCTATGTATATACATATGTGTGTGTGTGTGTGTGTGTGTGTGTGTGTGTATATGTGTGTGTATGTGTGTATGTATATACATGCACACTTATTTTCTTATTTTCTTTCTCTTCTCCATTGTCTATATCTTTTCTTTTTTTTTTAATATAAAACGAAACCTGACATTTTTATTTATAAATACTGTGTGATTTGCACACATACAAATGATTGTAATTTATGTGCAGAGCCAATGAAAATGTTTTCTTTCATATTTTATTACAATTATTTTAATCATTTACTATTTTTTGACTCAAGAAACTGACCCAAATCCATGTTTGTTTTTGAACTCTGGAAAGTTTAGACTTCTTGTCAATTCTGAAAATATTGTTATTGATCATGTGATCAATTGAGTGTTTTGAATTATTTTAGTTTATTTTTTTACTATTATCATCATTTTTTACTATTATCATCATCATTGTTCTTCTCATCACTATTATAATTTTTGTTATTCTTTTTTATTTTTTTGTTTGTGATTACTGACATTTTTGTTTAAATAAAAATTACTTTTTTGACAGATATGTCAAAAAAGTAATTTTTATTGTCATATCAGCTCTGATGTTTTTCTTTTTTAATTGTTTTTTCTTTTTAAATTGTTTTTTTCTTTTTAAATTGTTTTTTTCTTTTTTAATTATTGTTTTAAAAACTTTTTAAATACCGTTTCTTCAGTTTCACATGGTACTTATTCTTTTCACATTTTTCATATTTTCTCTTTTTAACCCAAACAATCACATTGTTAATTTATTTTCATCTGATTTGATCAAATATTGCATTATATTTTTACATTTTAACTGTTTCTATATATAAAGATATTTTTAAATACAACTAATTTTTCAAATCAATCTTCTATTTTAGATATCTTTTTAAACAATGTTTTAATGAATGAATTGTTCACAGGTTATTAGAATAAACTAATTACATAGATTAAACTATTTACTTAGATAAATATTGGAATAAACTAGGAAATGCAGAAAACCTACTTTTATTCTAGCATATTATGCTCATATCTTAAAGTGAAAATATCCTAAAACGTTTTCTCTTCTAAAGTCAATTTTAAGCTCTTGCTAAATTTTCTGCATATTTGTTTATTCCAACTAGTAAAGTTTACTAGGTAGTAAAGTTCTTCAAGATAAAAAAAAAATTAAGAAATAATTTCTGAATCTTCTGATGAATTTTATTTATAAATTGCAAAAATAATTGAAAATAAGAAAGCATTATTTTTCTAAGTTCTAACAATGTATGAACCAAATGTTTATGCTAATTAAAATTGCATTGTTTCTTCAAATCTGATTGAATTTGGTGAAAAATTTAGAAACAACATGAAGTCATTTTATATCTACATTGCACTCATACACATGTTACTTATACACATGTTACTTAAAATTATTTTAGAAATCGTAAATGAAATACATTTGTAACCTAAAATACTTCATAATTTTTAAAGATTTTATCAATAAAAATACACTTGGTCTAGTAAACTAATATAAAACTTTGTATTATCAGGTTCAGAGGTTGAAAAAAAAGCAAAATATGAAAATGAAATATAAATATAGTAACAAAATTATGACTTCTTGTTGACTTTAAATAAACAGATGAAGCAATAGGTAGATTGTACATTCGTTTTGATATTCTTTTTTTCATCATAAAGACAGAAATTGAATAAAGTTGATACTTATGTATTTGTTTGCTGGTAAACAAAACTATAAGCATATCTCAGTGAATGATGCTAACTAAACAATATAATAAGTTACAAAACCTTCCATACTTGTTGATATGTGGCTACAAGTATGGGATACGCCCAGTAGGGGATAAAACTTGGCATAATTACATGAAATATTTTCTAATATATATATATATATATATATATATATATATATATATATATATAAACGTTTGTATGTGTGTGTGTTTATGTATTATGTCAAAATGGTTGCTTGAAATGATTCCAGTTGATTAGCATCTGTTTTCTCTTCTGGATTTATCAAGTTACAAATCTAATGTTTTGACTGATCGTTATATGCAAATCATATGCATTTTATTTTATTTCTATTATCATTTCCTCTTCATAACAATACGAATGATGTATTTATCAAAAAACAAATGCTATTATAAATGCTTCATAAAAACTACTCTGAATTTTAAGTATTATTTTATTACTTACAATTACTTATTTCACTGCTTTGTGCATAACAATGTAATAAAATCTGCTTTAATATGAATTCAAAACAAGCATATCTTCAGAAAATCTTATTCAAATTTTACATACGACTTCATAGATAAGCTTGTATTATTGTAAAAAATATACATCGAATGTATCTAAAATTGCAAACTATCATATGAATGTAATATTAATGTAGCTGCAAAATATGTTTTCAGATCAAAGAATTATTTTTTTATGTATTCGTGACGTTAGATGAACATTGAATGTGCATGGATTTTAATTATAGTGAAGAAAATATCAACTTAATTAACATTACAAATATTTCTTAAACTGACAATAATTACAATTATTGCATACAGAGAATTAATATCAATTAACAAAATATAATCATATATGTTAGACATAAGACATGTTTTTTCACCTATTAAATACTATATCTTAATAGTAAGACTATTTATCCTAAAAATGCATAAACAATTATGACTGAGTATATAAGAAAATTATACAATTAAATCTTTTCCGAATTTTGAGTTAATGAATGGACATTTTTCAGGCTGAGTTCCTTTCTTATCTAATCATTTTTGTATTATTTCATTCTATTCATAGCAAATGCATTTATTTAAAAAATTATTTATTATTCCTATCTTCTGTCGTCTCCTCCCGTTTCCAAATAAATGATACAGTGTGATGTCCATGTGTAATTTTTACTTTCAGTTTAATTCAATTCAGAAAATTCCTGTGTTAAATTGCAGTAGTCAATTGCATTTTATTCATTTCCTTCCCTGACTTTAGTACTCTCGCCATTTTATCTAAGGGAGGGGTAACTCTGCTCTAGCCCACTAAGCTGCATAGCATAAATCGCGGATGACTTTTACCTTCGAAACAAATGTATTATGAGATAGAACTGAATAAAATATTGTAAAAACATGTAAAATCCTCATTCTTTTTATTACCATTTGAATTTGTTATTTTTAGATACTTTCACTTTTTTCATATCGAATTATTAGCATATTTCATTTGTCACCAAAAGCTAACTGAATAGATATGACAGAACAGAGATGGTAAGAGACCTTGAATTTTCTCCCAAAAATTTGTGACATCATCATTTTGTGCATATATTCAACAGAGTAAGTATTGAAAATTTCGTAAAAATTTGATCATTTTTTTTTTCTTTGACATTTATTAAACACATGTATGCCTGCACCTTAAAAATGTACACTACATGGGAACATTGCGTTGATAATGTAAGCTCGATTTTGATCTCACATTTTCATTATTTTTGTATGCTGAAAAAATTTATTTTTTAAGTATTACTAGTTTATTTTAGGTTTCTTCTTTTGAATGGTACAAAAGTTATGATGATAATATTAATTTATAGTACATTGTGTTAGATAGGGTAATTCTGTGATGTGCTTTGAAGGTACTTAGAGATAATTATATAAGATATGATTAAATTATGATTGCAGAAAAAAATATTTTAGATTATTGAAAACTGTACTTTTGTTACTGAAAATTTTTTCACATATGACATTACAGAATTATTCAAATTATATATATATATATATATATATATATATATATATATATATATATATATATATATATATTGTAACATGACCTAGGTTACTTCGTTACAAATAAGATACTATAGTAATATATAAAATGAAAAAATAAAAACCAAGTTAAGACATATTCGTTTTAAAAATAAAAAAAAAGAGCTTGGGAGAGAGAAAGAGAGGAAGAACAAAATCAAGACAAAAAGAGTATGACCAAACCCAGCAGAATTCAGAGTCTGTTTTTACAGCGCCCCCCCCCCCCCCGAAAAAAAAGGAATAGGAAAGAAAATGAAAATAAAATACTACACGGGCAGGCGATATGTCGAGGGAGAAAACAGTGAACTCTGCTGGCTCCCATATCATGATAGACAAGACAGAAGAAAAGAAGAATATACTTGCAAATATTCTGCACATCTAAAGGACACCAAGTATTGAAAAACAACTCATATACAAAGAATTCATTCCTTGCGATAACTGGCCAAAAATCCAACACACCAAGAAAGACATTGTCAGACAACCACACGGCAAAACAAACTAATAACAAATCCTAAGAGGGAAAAAAAATCTTTTTCTCTTCCAAGCTATATGTTTTTTTCACTCGGTCCTATTATATATTTATTAAACTACCCATAATATCTTCAATTGATTACCTTATCTTCACTCATATATATAAATCCTGTTTCTTTCAAATACTTAAATTTATGCTTGTTTTCCATTTTTTTTCGCCGTGTTCTTTGTCTTTACGAGTTTCCTCAACCCCTCTTGTTCAATATGTATGTATTCGAACCCAAGAGCTCAAAATTCTTTTTCTTATTTTCTTTTTGTTATATATATATATATATATATATATATATATATATATATATATATATATATAATTTGAAATTGGTATATTTAGGCAGCATTTTTTCATTCAAGCAAATATTATTAAATGCAACAGAGACATTTGCTTTATGATTCTTTTTTAATTTTTCGATTTTCCGTATAATCTTTTTTATATCAAAATTAAAAATAGTAATAAAAGTTCTATAGTTGTTGATGTTAACACCATGTAGGCCAACATAGTTTCTACAAAAATGAAGTTCCATGAAATTCTTCACTTTATATTGAGAATTGTTTTGTTGAGGTGGTGCTTATCTTTATATATAAAAAACATTGTATGATTTTTTTTTAAACTTAGCAATCATACATCTATCCAAATGACTTATTATTTCATTATTTGGCCAGTAATAATTCCTCCTATCAAATCATGTGTTTTATTGATCCCTATGTGACTAAGCTTCTGATAGCACTGATATAAAATCTCCACTTCTTGTGCATGAACAATCTGGGGCTCAGCTGGAGAGATAACACAACATTTCCTTTTGTATTATGAACTTAGAGGACTCCCTGTCTCCACACTAGCTCTAAGAGTGCTATTTCTTCCTGGCTGTTTTCTATATTTTCCCAATGGAATCCTGGTTTGCTTTCGTCTTCTATGTCCCAACTTGGATGTTGTTTTTTTTCAGTGTGAATTTATCACATATTTTCTCATTTACTCTAGTCTTTAATTGTTTTCGTATTTTGCTCTACATAAGTATTATCCTTGCAGTGTTACCCTTTGTTTCAAGGAAGGCTATCTGTTATATCTTATTAGATGAATCAGCCTCCAACACATACTTAAGTAGTTTAAAGTTAGTCTTTATTGTTAAAACCATGCCGCTTAAGTAGTAATCTAATTTCTGCATTATATATATGATCACGAATGCTTCCTTCTCTATTACTGGCCATCTTTGCTGGGTTTTGGATAGCCAATGAATTAGGAAATATACTGGTACCTCCTCGGCTATGCCTGATGCTGGCCCATCTTTCTCTAGACAGGGTTGCATCATATATGCATTTGTCACTTGCATCAGCATATAGTATTATTAGTTTACCTAAGTCTGAATAGTCCAGAAAATAGATTGCAATTATGTAATTATAGACCAGAAATTGGAGTTCAATTACCATGAATATCTCTTAACTCTTAAAAAAAACTAGCAACATCTC
Organism: Euprymna scolopes; assembly: GCF_053919585.1. Classification (NCBI taxonomy): domain Eukaryota; kingdom Metazoa; phylum Mollusca; class Cephalopoda; order Sepiida; family Sepiolidae; genus Euprymna; species Euprymna scolopes. The sequence goes on from NC_136489.1 coordinate 140,468,503, forward strand.
TTCTATGACAAAAAGACTGTAGGGAAGAAAGAGTTCTTTGAGTGGCACCTTCCCAAATGTGGCTATAGTCAATCTTAGGACGTATCTGACAGGTAAAGGATTGTGTTAAGAGTTAGGTACTTTCTGTAGTGATAAAATGATGCAACTATTTTTCCAGCAATTTTATCAACAAATTTGATGTGAGTCTTCCATTTTGGATTTAGAGTGAAAGTCAGTCCTGGGAAAAGCAAGCAGCTTTCTCAGGGGGCAGGTCATTCGTTTCAACTAAGGTGAAACAAGAATTCAAACATAGGTGGGTGAAAGGAAAGAAGCTTGATTTTAGAGTTACTAAAAATAACTTTATATTACATATGTTTTGACATTCACTCCTGATTTTAAATAGAACACATACATCAAATCGGTTGTTAAGATTGCTGGAAAAATGGATGGATCACTCTACCGCTCCAGTAAGTATCTTGCTGCCAATGCAATCCTCTATCTGTATAAGAGCCAGGTGCACCCTACAATGGAGTACTGTTGCCACTGCCACATATAGGCAGGAACTTCCCGGCACGCCCTATCCTGCCTTGATAGAATTCAAAACTGGTTTCGAAACCTAGCTCTTATACAGATAGAGAATTGCATTGGCAGTGAGATACTTAAGTGGTAGAGTGATCCAACCATCTTTCCAGCGATCTTGGCAACAGATTTGATGTATGCGTTTCATTTCAGATCAGGAAGCTTAGTCTTTATTGTTAAAACCATGCCGCTTAAGTAGTAGCTTGTCGAGACACAGAGCTTCTCCAGAGAAAAGATTTTATAACTGAGAGGACATTCCCAGGCATTCCATAGCTGGCGATCTTGTGAATTACACATTTATGTCACACTCTATCAAAAGCCTTTGATATATCAAGAGCTCTAGAGAAAAAGCCTCCATTGAGCAATTTGCTAATCCTGTGTGATATAACAGTTAGTACACCAGCTGTAGATCTCGCAGAACTGAAACCATACTGCATGTCACTGAGCAGGTTAAAATAATTATGGACGTTCATATCTGATTGGAGTTGAGCAAAATCAGAATGTTGTCATTCTTCTGGTTTACAGCGATCTGTCGTAGATTGTGTATTGCAAACATTTTTTCTTATTTCAGCTTTGTCTTAAACTTTAATTGTACTCATGTTGTAGTTTTTTTGTTTTTTTTAAATCTTTTTTGTCAAATATGCTATTATTAGTGTTTTCCCTTTTCTTATATTTAAAACGGAAAAAAAGTCACCCATGAAAACGAGAATTTTCCAAATTAAAACTTGCACTATTATCTACACTCAGAAAAACATGGCTTTTTCTCTGCAGTATGCATTATTTTTAACTAATCTAAACTTAATACTTAACCCAAACTGTATTACTCTTAACCAGTTTTTAAATGAGTTCTTCACATCTAAATTAATACAAAATAACTCGACTTCACAAATTGATAAAAGTTCCATTATCATATTTTAATTAGAAGGTAAAGCTAGAAGAAGCTAGAACATTCTAACTCGAGGTAGATAAAGCCAAAAATAAAAGCATCATTGAATTAAAAGTAATAATTATCCTTTAAGTACCCGGCATTAAATGTCTACTTATAGAAAGGTTTAATTGTTTTTATTACTATTAATCATATGTAATTTCTCAAATCTACGCATTAATATGGGAGGGGAGACTATTTTCAAATATCTTCCTAAATTTGAAATGGAGCAACGGACTTATATTAAGTAGATATTAATAAGTCGCTCGTACCTAATATTTTTTTCTAACCTCTTTATCGCTAATCTCTTTATCTTTAACCTTTTCATTTTTAACCTTTCCTTTTTTTTTTTAAATGGAGAGTAGATGTAAATGAAGAAAAAGCTGCTTTCTAGGTCGACAGTACTTGCGTGAACAGTAGTCTGAGATGTCGGAAATTTTTCTGTCTCTATATCTATCCTTGTGGCCATGTCACTAGTAAGGGTGCTGGAGGTAAACGTTTCATGTGGGCTGACGTTATCCGCCTGATAGTCAGAGACCCGAACCACTAAGAAGACTGTCCTATTAGCAGGTGCAAAGTACTGGGGCTGCTGTATTGCCATTTGGTGAATGGATTCTGGACCATGCAGTAGTTTCTGGTGGGGTCTCTCGATGCTATACTAGTGGGTAATTGTTATGGCTTTACCTTATCATGTGCTACAAAAAAAAAAAAAAAAAATTCCTGTCTTTTTCTCTTACTTTATCTCTCTAACCTGTTCTAACGAAGTCTGTTGATTGTTCCACAAATCCCAAAACCTCAACATGAATATTCTCCAGAAAAAACAAAACAAGAAGAAACCTAGAACCCCATCCTCCAATGTAGAACCCTACTACCATGTCTCCTTCTCTAATATCAGGGGTTTACATTCCAACCTTCCAGAGGTTGAAACCCAATTGCAGGAGACGAAACCGGACATATTGTTCCTAAGCGAAACTGGCATAGAGCCGACCATGAGTTCATAATTAATGGATACTCTAACTTAACATCTAAATCTGACCCCCAAGATCGCTATGGGCATGAAATATGTGCCTACATAAAAGATGGCTTTCCATGTGGGAGGGACATCTCCAGAGAGGACCCTAATTTACCTTATATGTGCTTCCGGGTTGCACTTGCTTACACCACTGCATTTATATTTGCCCTCTATCGCCCCCACAACAGCAGAGTTACTATCTTTGAATCCATGTGAAACTTTATATTTGGGTTTTAGCCAGGAAAAATCTGTGCAAATATGTGAAAATTAAAAAAAATGAAATTTACCAGGTGAAGCTTGAACGCTGCCATTACGAACGCATAATGTAGTAGCTATTGGTTCATCTTTTAATTTTTTGCCTTGCAATAAATATGTCTTCATGGCCCAGTCATTGGCAGCAGAGGCAAAAATAAGTTGTAAGCTGAAGGTTTTGGTTTCGATTCTCGGTGGTGACGCACAAGTCGTTTTGTTTTTTTAACTTTTTAAATCATTACTATATATTGCGTCCAATATAATCTATAATATAAATCTCACCTGTTTGTTTAAATGTATGTATATATGTGTGTATGTTTGTCTGCCTAAAACTTTCGACAGGCGACGGATTTTCACGAGATCGGTATTGTTGTGAAGCCGACCCTTCGGACGACAAATACGAAAAAATTGGCTAAAAACAGTAATCACTTCACCCTCAACTTTTTTGCTTTTTCGCCGATGTTTTCGAAAACCATCCTCTCTTTTCGATTGACTAGCCTTAATTTAAACCTACATCACTTCCGGTTTGGGGGATGGGCGAAACAGCAAAGACATCACGTTTTTTTTTTTCATGTTCTTTCCTCCTTCATGGTACTGGTTCGAGCCTGCATGCCTAAAACCATTTCTTTTTTGTTTTTTTTTGTTTTTATTTGCTCAACATGCACATCCAAACACCCGGGCAATGCCGGGTACACAGCTAGTAAATAAATAAAAAGCAAAAACCTACCGTTCATTTATGTTTTTTTTATTAGTAGTATTATTGTTTGAAATTGCTTTCTGTTTGTAAAATAAATACATATAAAACATTTTTTGTAAACAAATAATAGTTAATATTTTTTTTAATGAAACGTTTTTTTTTCTTCAACTGTTTATTGCGCTGTTTTGCTTCCTTCCACATCCGCTCCACATGATTTGTTGTTGCCTGTGTTACGACGAGATCTACAAAATAAAGGCTGTGTGGTTCACTGTTAAATGGTGATACCCCTCCTCTCCTCCCACTTTTCTGTAAGCCCTCCAATGATACGACCATGGTCCCCAGCTGAATGTATTTTCTTATTAGTGGAGGGAGAGTTTCGGCATTCCTACTTGGTACGTTAACCAAAAAACCCTCCTTTTTGGCGGGGTCGGCATATCCACTGAAGACCCAGACCGGTGTTAGACGTCTGCTGCCGTTGTGTTTCCTGCCATTGAAGAAGACAGACTCATCGATTTCGACCGTATTGCCTGGGCCTCCTATCTATCGTAGATTCCTGAGAAAGTAATCATGGCATATATCTTGCAGGAAATTCTTCCAGTCCACAATTGTGTAGTATGACCGCAACCCACATTCGCGCTGGAGATTCCTAGTCGCTGCCATCTCGAACGCCTATATCGAAATTCTCATCTGCTGCTCGATGCACGTCCGTCGAGTTGAAACTAAGCGTGCAGCATTTTGATTGGCTGATGACCATGTTTCATCAGACAGTAGCAAAACCCGAGATGTTGACGTCATATGCCGGACAAAGCCGAGCAAATGCTGAGTTACGTCTGGTTCGTTAAATTCACAAGTACCGGAAGATTAATTTTAGCTTTATTTAATCATCGATGCTTTACAAAATGAACGATCCTTGTCATGGCCGAGTAATCATCAGTTTCCGGATTCATGTGTGGATTTGAAGAGAAATTGCACACAGGCTGGAAATGTGCGATAACATTTTGTCGGAGTGTTCATCAGATTCCAAACTGACGTAAGACTTATAGATGACGAGAAGGACAGGTCAGGAGGTCACCAATTTGCAAGAGGAATCTATCAGATTTTTATAACTGGGAGCTGCAGGGGCAGGAATCTCTAGAAATCGAAAGTAGTAGAGTATCCATGGGACTGTTGCAGGTAAATTTATTGTAATCTCCGATTTGCAAAAAGGCCATCCACACACATATGAAATAAAAAAAATTTGAATAACTTCGAAAAATAACGATACTTGACACTTGAGATCGCTGTATTGAAATGAAATAACATTTATTTATGTGTTTAAGAGCTACTTTTTGTAAGAACCAGACAATTTTTGGAACTTTCAGAAGTGACCTCTCCAATTTTGTCCCAAATCACATATATTGTAGGTAATAACTTTGAAAGAGAGTTTCCAAAAGGATTTTACCTAATTTTGAGTGGTTTGGGATTTATGGCCATTTCTATTTTTTAGACCCAGGGCAAAAAATTCTAAAAAATGAAAAAATCGAAACTTTGTCAAGCATTTTCTTGTGATGTCAAAACTTTTCCGCAGTTATCTTTGATGCATGTAACAGCCAATCTCTAAAAACAGTGAGAAAAAACGGAAATTTACATGGAATACCTCTGGCGTCATATTTTTTTTTACACCTCTGAAAAATCTGAGAATATAAAATTTTTGCATTTTTCAGCCCAATTTTTTTAAAGCGCCCCAAGTATTCCATAAGAATGTATTATTCATCAATTAGTATAACTAAGAAAATCCTCCAGCTGTCAAACCTGTGGAATACTATGGCAAACAAGTACAAAATAATGCGTTAAAAAATGTGTGCCCACACTTTGGGGCATAAAGCAATGTGAAGAATGGTACATCATGGCATGCTGTAATGGTTATGAAAACAAAACTTATGGAATCTTGCTTCATTTTTACACTAGAGTCTCATTAAATTCCTCAAAAAGTTTAAAAATAGTGATTTTTGGGGCATTTTTCAGCCCATATATTTGGAAGCACTAAAACTATTCCATGAAAGTGTTTTATTTATCTAACTAAGAGAGAAAGTCTCCCAGCTGCCAAATCAGTGGAATATTGTATGCACTTTGAGATAATTGACCACAAACATTGCCCAGGTGCAAAATGACACATTAAAAAATGTTTGCAACCAACGTTTGAAATGGGAAACTAAAAAGTATGAAGACAAATATATTGCAGCTTTATTCGACACATATGTACAATCGTTGTTTTGACCAGCAGAAGACTCCTTGCTTTACGGAAATCTTTGTCAACTAACTTTGTTGCAAAGTGACACACGTGGTTATTTTTTTGAGGGGAAAAGAAAGTCATTAAACCATGTAAGCGTCATGCGTGTGTGTGTGTTTTATCACATAAGGAAACAGTAGTTTGAAATAGCATTGTTGGAAAGAAGAAATAATTCTCATTCGATGTGGTAATTTTCCATGATGAGAATTTAAGATACATAGTATTTTTTTTTTTACAAGGTAGTCACCATTTATCAAGGCCCGAAAACCACTCGGAGATAAGGGTTATTACATGTACAGTACGTTAGTATTGGAGATTTGATAAAGTGTCTTACTTAAGGGGGCAGGCGGTTCATCACGAATTTGTTTACATTGGACTTGAAGACATCCAAGTTGTAGTCAGGTGGGAAACATGCAACCGGAACAGAGTTCCACAGGCATGCACTTCTAAGAAACAAGCTTTGTTCATAGAATCTACGTTTTGATTTTGGCACAGATAAGGAGTGGGGAAAATTTTTGACAGTGGTTTCAGCTAGACGGGTGTTTTTCATGAAAGATTGACGAGGGGGGACCAGAGATTGGAGCTCAGATGAGCACCTACCATGGTAGTAATGATAAAACAAAGACAGGCTCGCAATGTCTCTTCTGTGGAAGAGAGGTTGCAGGGAAGAGAAAAGGGTATCACCCACTAGGCCACGAAGCCTATTTTGTACTCTGTCAAGGCAGGATAGGTTGTTTTTTGAAGCTCCTGCCCAGATTGTGGCAGCAGTACTCCATTCTTGGACGTACTTGGCTTTTATACAAATAGAGAATTGCATCAGGGGTGAGATATCTTCTGGAGCGGTAGAAGGATCCTACCATTTTTCCAGCGACCTTGGCAACTGACTTGATGTACGTGTTCCATTTCAGGTCAAGAGTAAAGGTCAAACACAGAAGCTTTTATCAAAACATAGAACTTCCCCTAGATGAGAGCCACCCATTTCAATTGATGCCAGATAGGGATCAGAGTATTGATGATGTAAAGATAGGAGCTTGGTTTTAGATGCATTAAAAGTAACCAGTCACCTTCTCCCCCCACTGTACCACGCGCTCAAGATCAGAGGAGAGAGAATCAGAGAGAACTTTGTCATTTACAGCCTTTGATTTGTTGCCATAGATGGTCGTGTCATCAGCATAGATGTCAACGAATGATTTAAGTATGTGTTTTGGGAGATCATTGATGTATATCAGGAAGAGAGTTGAACCTAGGATGGACCCCTGAGGGACTCCAGCATTAATATTGAGGGCCTCTGATTTCTGTCCATCAATCACTACTCTTATAAGCCTATCGGAGAGAAATGATTTAAAGATCAAGAAAACATTTCCAGTTATACCGGCTGGAAATCTTGTGAAGTATACCCTTATGCCATACCTTATTGAAGGCCTTTCATATTACAAGAGCAATTGCCCTAGAGAGGAAGTCTTTGTCAAGAGATTCACTAATCCAATGAGATATAACAGTTAGCACATCTAGCAGAATTGAAAGTTAGTAGATCTAGCAGAATGGAAACCATATTACATGTCACTAAGAAGGTTATTTCTGCTGAGGTGGTTGACTACTTCTCTATTTAATATGGATTCCAGCAACTTACTCATGACACACAGGAGACTTATTGGTCTGTACTGAGAGGGAGATGACTTATCACCTGAATTCTTAAATACAGGGCATACTGATGAGGTTTTCCAGGGTGTTGGGAAGCACCACTGTTTTCGCTGTTTGTGTTTGTTGTTGGGACATTCTTTCGATAAATGTCCTTTTCCGCCACATGTGAAGCATGATATTTCACATTCATCATGGTGGTGACGGCTCTTCATCGTATTCTCTGAAAAAGACGGTGTCAATTTCATCACTTCGTCACTTTGACTGGATTTTATGTTTCAGTGTTTTGACGAAACCATGGAGTTCTGTTTTAAATTCCAGAAATGTTATTTCTTTGTTGCTGTGTGTTTGTTCTTTGTTGCTGTGTGTCACATAAATCGAAAAAGGGTCATAGCAGCTTAGTAGTCCTTTTAATATCATAATTAGGGCACTGTTAACTGTTTGCTCTGCATTTCTCAGAGTTGTTAAAATTGTCTCAGTTCTTATCACGTATTCTGTGATGCTTTCATCTCCTTTCTTTTTGAGAGACGTGAGTTGGGTGTATAAGGAGATTACCCTTGGTTTTCCTTTGCTTGTGTAGTGTTCGCATAATATTTTGAGAGCTTTTCTCCCATTATCTGTAGCTTTTCTCATTATTAAGGATAAACTTTTATCCTCCAGAAGCTGTACAAGTTCAGCGTAAGCATCTTCATTTCTCTCAGTATTGCTTCCGTCTCTATTAATTATTAAGGTGAAGACCTAAAATGGCGTCTTTTAGGCCGAGCGTGCATAAATGACATAAAAATTTTGTCTCCCAAATGTTGTATTTGGTTTCATCTCCGCCAAATAAAAGTCTGTTCCATCGGCTTCCATTATCTCTCTTGGGCACATAACCTGTTGTGAGTTGCATTTCAGTGAAAAGAGAAAAGGAACTGGAACAAAGATTTGAAGGAAGACACGAACACGCATGTGACGGGTATAAAGAGAAGTATATTTTATTTGAGACAGGAAGAGGAAGCAGAAAGTGAAAAAAAGGGATTATGGGATTACAGCATAAAAGGGAGGTAATCATGATAAGAGTTATCATACTTTCACAACTTTCACTGATCGGACCTTTGCTTATTCATCTTGTTGTTTTTGTTGAAAAATAAATGCAGTGCATTTTAAACGAGAAGGAGGTGTCATTTTGTTTTATTCCTTTTTTATTATTATTTTGTTTGGGGCAAAGAGATTTAATTTCATTTAAACTTCTTTTCCCCTACACGCTGAATAAATAACGATGCCAATATTCAGTAAACCATAACTCCTAGAGTATACAAACTGTGATCGACAAATTACCAAACAATAGCGGCAGACCAGAATACTTGCATGGCAAAAATGGAAAATGTTACAGTGTTATTGAATTCGACTATGCTTCCATTGGTTAAAATCCTACCTTTTGGGGCAAACAATATGCTTTGGTTTCTCAACTCAAAAAAGAAAAGAAAAAAGAACAAAACGTATCTTTCTTTTCCAATAATCTAATACGGCGTCAGTAAATTGTACTGACCAAAGATTTAGGTCACAAAACCAAAAGCACTACTATCATCCTCTTCAGCACTATATTAAACCTTCCTCTTCCCTACAGTGTAAAAGACTTCTCATTCCTTAACCCTTCCTTACACCTAGTCACCCTGCTTACTGACTCCTCCGCTACCATCCAAGTAGAGCACTCTGGTGCCTTTTCAACGAGAACAAGGCAGAGTTCACTGAGTCGACGTCCAGTACACATGTGTTTTGACGACTGCTATACTCATGTCATCTTACCATGTTCGCAGTGTTAACAGAAAATAAAATAATCCTTCAAATTAGTATTTGCGTTGTGTCTTATTTAAACGAGATAACAGTAAATATTACAAAATCAACCACACATATCCACGGACCTTCTTACAAACTAGCGATGCTGGTCCCGATGAAATTAACTCAAAAAATCGAAAATTAAACAAAACTCAATTTCCTTTGACTTTGACTCCGACTACAGTGAATTATCACCAAATACACAGTTCTGCTGAGGTTTCAAATCACTGCCTCCATTTTTTTCCTTCTTTCTTTCTTCGCCCCCACTCCTTCTCTTACCGGCTAAACACAAGTGAAACGTTTGCCAAACACAAGTGCATTCACCAAACACGAGTGAAACGTTCGGCCAAACACGAGTGAAACATTCTCCAAACACAAGTGCATTCACCAAACATGAGTGAAACGTTCGGCCAAACACGAGTGAAACATGCGGCTAAGCACAAGTGAAACGCATGAACATATATCAACAAAACACCAACAAAACAGGCGATTTAATTTTTACCCTTTAGACGAAATTAATTTAGATGGAATCAACAAACTCCCAATCTACTCTTGATTGCATAAATTTCGTTCAAGAATTAAATAGAGTCGTTTGTTTGTTTTCATGGGGACCAACCTCACTAATATTACGCCGGCAAAATGAATACAGCTCATTCTGGCCAAGTCAGGGCAACTCGCCCAGGGAACAACGACTGACACTACCAGTCACGTCGTCCGAATACACCAGCAGCAGGAGCAGCCATTCTGAGCAGCAGTTCAAACAGCCCTTCTCAGGGCAAATAAGTTTTTCACCAATGCGATCCACTACTGCTTGCTTCCTGAAACACACCAGCAGCGAACTTCACTTCCAGTCCCCAGTGCTCCCAACTCGCTCCAGCACCTCCAGCTCACTCCTGCAGCTTTCCAGCCCTTGGTGCCTCTCAGCTCACTCCAGCGCCTCCAGATCACTCCCGCAGCCTTCCAGCCCTTGGTGTCTCCTACAGGCCCACCTACTACCTTGCTCGCACCTGGCTCCCTACCGGTCGTCCATTTCTTAACACTGATCCCTCCGTTCTCAGTGTCGTCCGTGCCTAAACACTGATCCCTCCATTCTCAGAGCCGTCCGTGCCTAAACACTGATCCCTCCGTTCGCAGTGTTGTCCATTCCTAAACACTGATCCCTCCATTCTCAGTGCAGTCCGTCTATCTTGTTAGTTGCTGGGTTGATTGTCCCTGGACGACCGGCTCTGCAAGTCTTCCTACAGATTAACAGTCCTGTAGCCAGCATGTTGGATGATTCGCTAACCAACAGTATCCATATGGAGAATGAAAATGCCAATTCTAACAAAAAACAAAGAATTAAAAATAATTAACAAAAATTTAATTAAAAAATAAAAATCAATAAAATAAAAAATTTACAAACAATTCATTGTTTCTATAACATTTTATCAACCATGTTATGACATGACTCAATTTGTGGATCTGTTTAGTTCCACAAAAGTGGTGTATTTGATGGCGCATCATATCACCACATCATGGACCCCTATTTTTTTTGTCTGAGACAACTCGCACCCGACCACCTAAAGAAGGCAAAGGTCGAATTGAACCACGTGCTTAAACTTGGGTTAATCTGCCCTTCAAAAATCCTGTGGGCATCTCCTCTTCATCTAGTACGGAAGGGAGAAACTGATTTTTGTCCTGCAGGGGACTATTGTAGACTAAATTCAGCTCTTGATCTGGACAGATATTCAGTTCCAAACCTACAAGACTTTTCAGCTAATCTACACGGGTGCACTGGGTTCAGTAAGATTGATCTAATCTGAGCATACCACCAAATTCCCATGAACCCAGAGGACATTCCGAAGACAGCGATAACCACTCTGTTTGGGAACTTTGAGTTCCTTTTTATACCGTTTGGCCTCCTAAATGCGACCAGCATCTTCCAGAGATTTATTGATGAGGTTGTCTGTGGTTTGGACTTTGTATTTGCATACATTGATGATTTGTCGCAAGTAACGTGGAAGAGAAGCATGTGAAACACCTTACCCAACTTTTTGAACAACTCTGTACATATTAATGTACGTATAAATGCAGCAAAATGTTTGTTTGGACAAAATTCTCTCGAATTTCTCGGTCATTCAATCAACGAAAAGGGTATTCCACCGTTACCAATGAAACTTGACGCGATTCAGTGAATATCCTCACGCACTACATTACAACAATTACGCAAATTCCTCGGCATGGTAAACTTTTATAGAAGTTTTATACTTTACTGTGCTCATAAACTTCTCTTAACCACTTTGCTGGAAGACTCCCCCCCCCCAAAAAAAAATGCTCAAATACAGCTAACCGAAGAGGCGTTAAATTCATTTGAGTTAGTAAAAAAGGAATTAGCTTCCGTTCCTTTTCTGGCACATCCTGTACCAGACGATCTTTTGTCATTGAGAATAGATGCTTCCGACTCTGCCATCATTCCATGGAGTTGCTTTTTTTCTCTTGCCAGCTCAAACCCGCTGAACAGTGCTACAGCACTTTTGACTAATGGCAATATATTTGTCTGTCCGACACTTTCAACATGAGCTCGCAGGACGGAAGTTTGTAATTGTTGATATATATTCAATTGCTATAGGGTTATCTGCCCCTTTCCAAAACCCTTTTACTGTGAGGATTCTCTCCCCTTTTATTGTAACTCTTCGGTTCTCCATGTTGTAAATAAAATACACACACATTGTGTGCATCGTATTTCGTCAAACAAAATGTGTTCATAGTAATTTTTAAAACCTTTCTGGATGTCGCAGGCTCCGGTGATGAGGTATGTGTCCCCACATTTTTATTAAATGACTTCCACTCATTTTCAACATTGGTTATGGGCCCAGTCTACGTGATAACGTCTTGAAAATAATAGTGAAACAAACACGTGTGGTAATTTTTCGCCATCTTGGATTTTTTTTTTTTCTTGTCGTCGAAGTTTTGTATTGTTTTTTTTCTTTTAAGTTAAATAACAATGGAAACAAAACTAAGCAACTTGGTTCCACTAAATGGTTCAAACTATAATACCTGGAAGGTCCAATGCAAAATGGCATTAATTAAGGATGGACTATGGAATATAGTTAATGAAACAGAAATTGTTCCGGACAAACGAAATGAGCCAGCATCCCACGTGAAATATTTATCGAGAAGAGACTGGGCTTTAGCGACTATTGTGCTCTCAGTAGAAACCTCACTACTGTATTTAATTGGAGAGCCTGACGACCCTGCAGTTGTGTGGAAGAAATTGGCAGACCAATTTCAAAAGAAAACATGGGCAAATAAACTAGCGCTGAGAAGAAAATTATACTCCCTTAGATTAAAAGACGGCGACTCTGTCCATGAACACATAAAGACTATGATGGAATTATTTGACGAATTGGCTGTCATTGACGATTCCATTGACGAGGAGGATAGAGTTGTTCACCTTCTGGCTACTCTCCCAGACGATTATAATATGTTGGTAACGGCACTTGAAGCAAGTCAGGACGTTCCTAAATGGGTGTTAGTGACTGAACGCTTGTTGCATGAAGAAAGCAAAATTAAAGAGAGGGAAATTAACAGTACGGAATTGAAAGCCATGACATCAAAACATCATGTCAACAAACGGGGACCTAAATGTTTTCACTGTGGAAAAAATGGACATATTAAACATGACTGCCGTTTACTTGAAACAAAGAATGTTAAGTCGAACCCTCCAAGAAAGAAAGTTTTCTTTACTAAGAAAATACAGGACAACTCCAGCGACTCTGGTGAGGGTGAGTGTATTGGACTTTTTACACATCATGCATTATTGTCTAATGGAAAAAGGAGTGACTGGATTGTGGACTCTGGAGCCACATGTCATATGTGTAGTGATATTGAAAAATTTTCTAACCTTCAAAAATTGGATGTAGCTAAGGAAATAACCCTTGGTGATGGATTCTCAGTTGAGGCAATAGGAACAGGAACAATAGAGCTATTTTGGGCTGAGGCATTATCAACGGCTTCGTATATTAGAAATCGGAGCCCAACAAATGCAGTAGAAGGTATGACACCATATGAAGTGCTGAAGGGATGTAAGCCTAATGTGAAACACCTACGCATTTTTGGATGTGATGCTTTTGTCCATGTACCGAAGGATGAAAGATTCAAAATGGACTCAAAAGCAAAGAAGTGCAAATTCCTTGGTTACGGGATTGGTATAAAAGGGTATCAACTCTTTGATACCAGAAAATCCAGAGTGTTCCATAGCAGAGATGTCATCTTCAATGAATCAGGTTCAATAGCTGAACAGGAGAAAGAAGAAATTGTAAATCCATCTCTGGTAGAAATTGGACACCAAGATAGCTCCGATGATGAAGACAACCCACAAGAGCTAACAGGACCCCGAAGATCATCAAGGCTAAAGAAAACCCCAGATCCGTATGGCGAATGGGTTTACATGGCTCATAACATAAATGACCCATTGACCATGAAGGAAGCACTTTCTGGTCCTGAAAAGAATGAATGGTTGAAGGCAATGAATAACGAAATTTCTTCCTTACATTCTAATACAGTATGGGATCTGACGGAATTGCCCAGTGGACGAAAAACTATTGGTAGCAAGTGGGTGTTCAAGCAAAAATACAATGCTGATGGTAATATGGAACACTATAAAGCTCGACTTGTAGCTCAAGGTTTTCTTCAGAAGCAAGGAATCGATTATGACGAGACTTTCTGCCCAGTTGTGAGATTTGAATCGGTGCGAACAGTTATTGCACTAGCAGCACAGCATGATCTGAAGCTGCATCAATTGGACATAGCCACTGCTTTCCTGAATGGAGAGCTGAAGGAGGAAATCTACATGAGGCAGCCAGAGGGTTTCAAAGTTAAAGGCAAGGAACATCTTGTCTGTAAATTGAAGTGAAGTATTTATGGCTTGAAGCAGTCCCCAAGATGTTGGAATGATGCACTGCATGGTCAGCTGAAGAAGATGAACTTCAAACAGTTGGAAAGTGATCCTTGCATCTACATAAAATCTTCAGGAGGAGACATTTTCATAACAGCTGTTTATGTTGATGACATCATTGTTGCATGTAAATCCACAAGTCTTATTGAAGATTTCATGAAAGCGATATCAAAGATTTTCAAAATAAAAGATTTGGGAAAACTACACCATTTTTTGGGTGTGAAGATTATTTATCCCGAAGCAGGAAAAATATGGATTGGACAGCCTACATACACAGCAGATGTCTTGAGAAAGTTCCAGATGGAGAATTCCAAACCTATGTCTACTCCAATTGATCCCGGAACAAAATTGACGAAGGCAACGGAAACAAGTAAACTGGTCAACAAAGAGTTGTATCAGTCTGCAGTTGGGAGCCTATTGTACCTGTCGACAAAGACACGACCGGATATTGCTCATGCCATTGGAAATGTTTCGAGATTCTGCTCTCAACCTACAATGGAACACTGGAAGGCTGTGAAACATATCCTCCGGTACTTAAACGGTACACAAGGATATGGTTTACTTTATGACAAGAAGAAAGCCACCAATCTCCTGGGGTACTCCGATGCTGACTGGGCTGGTAATTTGGATGATCGCAGATCAACATCTGGATATGTTTTTAAGCTGAGTGGTGCGGCAGTCAGCTGGAGAAGCAAAAGGCAAACTTGTGTTGCTCTATCAACAGCCAAAGCTGAGTACATGGCATTGGCAAGTACAGCACAGGAGGCTGTTTGGATGCAGAATCTTCAAAGTGCCTTGCTAGGATCTCCAGTAACACCAACCCTTATATATGAGGATAACCAGTCAACCATACGTATGGCAAGGAGTCCACAGTATCATGGAAGGGCCAAACATGTGGGCATAAAGTTCCACTATGTTCGAGAACTGGTCGAGCAGGAAACTGTTAAGCTCGAATACTGTCCAAGATGGTAGCCGACCTGTTAACTAAAGGACTTGGAAGCACACAGTTTGTAAGGCTCAGGGAACTTTTGGGACTCCATAAACTATAATGCAGACTGTCAGCAATTGAGGAGGAGTGTTGATATATATTCAATTGCTATAGGGTTATCTGCCCCTTTCCAAAACCCTTTTACTGTGGGGATTCTCTCCCCTTTTATTGTAACTCTTCGGTTCTCTATGTTGTAAATAAAATACACACACATTGTGTGCATCTTAGTATTTCATCAAACAAAATGTGTTCATAGTAATTTTTAAAACCTTTCTGGATGTCGCAGGCTCCGGTGATGAGGTATGTGTCCCCACATTTTTATTAAATGACTTCCACTCATTTTCAACAGTAATCCCATTTAAATTTAGGTTACTCATCTGCAGAACAAGCCACTCATGTTCGCCTTATCAGCCAAATTGGATAAGCATTCGCCTCAGGTTTTCCATCATTTAGACTATATATCGCAATTTACCAATGATATTTGACATATACCTGAAACGGAAAACGTACCAGCCAATGCCCTCACAACTTCTCAATTAATGTAAAAGATATAGCACGGGACCAACCAGCCTTGAGAAAAAAATAATCTTTCTGCAAATTTTCCTACCTTCCACTCCCCGAATCAGAGGGGACTATACTCTGCGACACTGCCACCGGGGTTCTTAGACCTCTGATACCTGAACAACACCAAAATCCAGTTTTTGAGGCACTGCACACACTTTCTCACCCAGGCATTGCAGCATCAGTAAAGCTCATCATAGCCCATTTTTTCTGGCCAAATATGAGACGGATTATCACCGAGTGGACCTGTGCTTGCTTTTAGTGCCAACGCTCCAAGGTTCACCAACATGTCCAAGTTCCACTCGAACGTTTCGTGAAATGCATTTTTGACACGTCCATATAGATATCTTTGGACCGTGGCCGGTTAGTTCAGGCTATTCATATATATTGACATGTGTAGACCGTTTCTCCAGCTGACTTGAAGCCACACCAATAATCGATATCTCCAACGAAACCATTGCAAAATCTTTTGTTTCCTCCTGGATTGCTTGTTTCGGTATACCTGAACAAATAGCAACTGATCGTGGTCTGCAGTTTGAAGCTTCTCTCTTTCGTGAGTTCAGTTATCATCCAGTTTCAAACGCATTGTTCTACTCGGCTGTTGTACGGCCTTTAAATCAGCTTTAGGTTACTCATCTGCAGAACTGCTGTGTGGAACTAATCTATAATAAATTCAATTGGCAAAAGTGATTTTCGATGCTAATTTCCAAAGGTATGAAGAAATCTTTAAAAATTGTAAAAGCTGGTCCAATGAAAAAACGGTTTAACTTCTAATAGGAAAATCTGATGCCACAAAATACAAAAAATATGCAAACTACATTCTGCCTAGACAACCAAGAGAAATATTGTGCCATGATACTATATAAACATTGACTGAAATATTTCTTAACACTCACTGAGAGTATTTAAATTTGACAAAACAAGATGGTGAAGATATTGAGTTAAATGAAATAACTCCAGATATGTTTAAATGTTTAATTTTTATTTAAGGACTGACAAATGTTTAATTTTTATAAGGACAGACAAAAAATGCTAAACAAGGTTCTACTAGATCAAAGCTTGTCTTTGCACAATGTTCTGAAAAAGAGTCTAGGAAGAAGGTAGGGTCGTGCTTTAGAGGTGAGCAACAGAAACTTATTTATGTTTATATTACCACTGAGCAGGAAGGGAAGATTTTCAGATTTGCAAGACTCTGTTACTTAAAATGTCCAGTTTTGTTATGAAACTAGCTGAGAACCACTTTACTGTCAGTGTAAAATGTGGTGCTAGCTATAGATTTCCAAAGAAACTAATCCAGTTGGTTCGACTCCTAAAACAGTGGTGCAAAGTTCTAGTCTGGGAATCAAGAGTTCAGTTTGAGGTGTAAGTTTTGCTCTTCCTTTTATGAATCTTGTTTGACTTGTTCCATTACTGTGTGTGACTCTGAGGTAGACCATGGCAGCCACAGCCTATGTGAAAGTATCAAAAAATATATGTAATTCTGTGTACTGTACTTGAAGGGGAAGATTTTGTGAGAACTCTAGGGATTATCATAAGGATGCTCTCCAAATAACCCAGAGTTTCTCTAGTTCTTTATTTAGAGGAGTGTTCCATTTCATTATGATTGTTTATTATCCACTGCATTCTGGATTCGATCTATTCGTTGTTGAACATAATTCTGTTGTTCTGATAGGTACATCATAGCTCTTGAAGGACCTGCTTCCTTAGTTTCATATTCTGTCGAGTGGGGTATTTATGTTGCTTTTTTGTTTATGTTTTTAACTTTTCTCATTTTGATATTATTTTGTCATTTTCCCACAGTACTTTTCGCTTCAGAGGTATACACTTCTTTGCTGCTTCTTGATGCGATCTAACCAAGTTTTCATAGGTGGTATTAGCAGTTGGTTCCTGCTCTTGTGCTTGCAAAGCATCAAATCTGTTTCGCAGTTTGAATATGAATCTCTGTTTGATCTGATTGTCGTGTGACAATGTTGACCAGTTGTAGGGCTTTTTTAGTTTTGTTCACTCGTAGACTTAACTTCAACTTAGAGGTTACAATCCTATGATCAGTAGCCACACCATAGAAATTGCTGAAAGTTTCAGTTATGACAGCTATTGATCCACTTCTTATTCATAAAAAGATAGTCCAGTTGTACCTTGTTTCCATTTGGGGATTGATGAGTCCAGAGCTCACCGGGTCTTTTCTGAAAACGGTTAATCATGCATTGTAGGTTGTTTTCAAGATGAATAGTTTATAAATACTCTCCATTTTGGTTTGTTCTATCATGGAAAGAGAACATGCTTGTTGTTTTCTCATCCTATATGCACATTCATGCCCCCCCCCGATAACCAATAAATTATGTTTAGGGATTGAGCGCACTATTGCTGAGAGTTCAGCGTAGAAATTTAGGATCTCTTGCTTGTCACTGACATTGGTAAGGCTGTAGCAACAAATAACAGTAGTAGCAGGATTACCACTGAAGGTAGCAAGAATTATCCTTTGGGTTATCTTCTCAGCACTGTTCTACTCTCCCAATGGTACTATTTGTTGAATTTTTCCATGCTGACGCTGATACCAGTGTCCAGCTATTACCAATTTGATGGTACTTTATGTCCATGTCGTTGTGGAAGAGATGGTGCTCTTGAATACACACAATATCGATATTGTGTTCTTTGGATGAAGCAATAAGTTCTAATATATCAGCAAGCAGTAAATGAGATATCTCGGCGCAAACGACCTGCCAAAGCTAAGTTAAAGGCAAACACTTCAGAAAATTCATGTTCAAAATGGAAATCACATTTTGAAAAGCTACTTGGAAACAAACCAGAAGTGACAGACAAATCAATTCAGCCGATTGTTGTACAGGAATTCGATATTGAAAAGAATGATTTTACAATGGAGGAAGTTCTAACTGTACTAAAGAACGCCAAGAATCATAAAGCTGCAGGTTTAGATAACAACATACCTCCTGAAGTATGGTAGACAGGCAGCTTCAATGACATCCTTCTTGATTCATGCAATGTTGTATATAAACAAAAAGTTATTCATATATGGAGGGAAGGATGCATACTTCCCTTCCCCAAGAAGAGTGACCTAAGCATACCAAGCAACTACAGAGGAATAACACTCACTCCAATTACAGCAAAAATCTACAATGCCTTGCTTCTCAACCGTATCCAACCAAAGATCGAAGAAGTGCTCAGGAAGAACCAGAATGGATTTAGAAAGAATTGCTCTACTACTAGTCAAATACTTATTGTTAGGAGACTAATTGACTGCCTCAATGTTTTTGGCTTTAACTCCTTCAATTGTAGATTTCTCCAAAGAATTCGACTCCATACAGAGAGGAAAAATGGCCAGCATATTAAAAACATATGGCATTCCAAATGAAGTCATTGATGCTATCATGAGCACACTCAAGCAATGGTCAGGTCTTCAGAGGGGGACACTGAATTTTTTTACATTTGCACCAGGGTTCTACAAGGAGATACTCTTGCCCCTTTTCTTTTCATTGTGTGTCTTGACTTTGTACTTTGCACCTCTGTTGATATATACAACACGCTAGGCTTCACCCTGAATGAATCCAGAAACAGACGTCGTCAATCAGCACACATAAGTGATGTAGATTACGCAGACAATATTGCTTTGTTCACGAACAACACTGTTGATGCGCAAACACTGTTATGCAAGCTAGAAAAGTCTACAAATGACATTGGTCTCCATATTAATGCGGATAAGACAAAGTTTATGACTTTCAATGTGAAAGGAGAGATCAACACTAAAAAAGTTTACATATCTGGGCAGCAATATAGTTTCCACAGAAAGAGATATCGAAATTCGCATCTCAAAAACAAGGGCAACATTGGATGGGCTGCATTCAGTATGGACTTCGGGGCTAACTAACAAACTGAAAAGGCAGTTCTTCAGGGCAGTGGTAGAGTCTGTCCTTATTTATAGTGCTACAACCTGGACACTCACCAAAAGATTGGAAAGAAAACTAGACGGTACATACACTCGTATGCTATGAACAGTATTAAATATGTCTTGGCAAAATCATCCCACAAAGCAGCAACTTTATGGAAACCTACCTGCCATATCTAATACCATAAGAGAAAGATGCCTACAATTTGCCGGTCACTGTCTGAGCAGCAACCATGACTTGGTGAGTGATGTATTGCTATGGACTCCACGACATGGATGCGCAAGCAAAGGATGACCTAGATCCACGTACATCCAGCAAATAGCACACGACGCCAACTGTGAATGTGAAGATTTGAAGCAGCTGATAGAAAACAGGAAACTCTGGAGAGGAAGAGTCACATTGGTCTGGGCAAGAAGCCTGCCCTGATGATGATGATTCATTTCATTCTTATTTGAGACGATTTTGTGCAGCCTCAACTGGCAACTAATATATATATATTAGTATATATTAGTAAAAACTAAGAAAGATTTATATATATATATTAGTTTTATATATTATTTTATTTTATTTTATATATTATTTTTATTTATATTATTATTTATATATATATATTAGTTTTATATATTATTTTATTTTATATATTATATTATAATATATATATTAGTATATATTAGTAAAAACTAAGAAAGATTTCAAACAGTCACTAACATAGAAAGTGAGGATGACAAATTGCTCAACCTTCTGTCTGACTCATCAGACACAGTAAATTGTTACTGCAAGGAAAGGCTGTTCCTAAAACCATGGACTCTCATTGATGATGTTCTCGTTTGGATCATTATCTTCAAACCATAAAAATCTCAGGAAGTTCTTATGCTCAGTTTTTACAAGAAGTCAATTTGTTCTATATCGGTAGTCACTGCTACTGACTCTGGGGAATCTGATGAAAACTCCAATGAGGGGTTGTTGGGGTCAGAACTGCTTAGTAGAATGTCTTTCAATGATGCCCCATTGTATTGAGTGCTAAAATGGAATACCAATTGGATTTTCCTAAGCTTCTTGGATGATAGACACTGAAGGTTGGTAAATACCATTGTTCCTCTCCTACTAGGGGCTACTTTAACATGGTCACTTTTAAAACTTTTTCCATAAATGTGAAGAAATGTTTATTGCATTTCTTCTCAGCAACATTAGCCTGTTAGCAGCTTTGTTATCCGAGATGATTTACCTGGCTGATTTAAATGACAATGGAACTATCCAGTTGCCAGACTAATTCTTTTTTATACTTTGTCTCATGATTTCAGCAAAGTCAATATCCTCAATCAAGGGTGTTGGACAGTTATCCTCTTTAGTTTGTTGAAAAATTGTGAGACTGAGGTTGTCTTTGGTGCATTCAGGTTGAAAATGATTCTGGTTACTGACATGTTTTTCTTTCACACAAAGGTATTGGGGGATGGTTCAAAGGTTATGGGCCTTCCTCTTTCAATGTAGAATATATCTACATGTAGAGGTTCATGAAATCGTCCACGACAGACGTTGCCTATTATGATGCACCCCAGATCGAGTTTCTGAATATAGGGGAGCTTTGTGAGGGCCATTGATCTGTCTTTGCACTTTGTGAACTCTAATGATGTCGCGTCCGAGGAGCAACATGATCTGAGGTTTTGGTTTGAGCTCCAGAATTTGATCAGCCAATGATTTAAGGTGAGGATGGTGACAAGCTATCCCAGATGTTGGAATCTTTGACCTATTGTTGGGTATATCATCACATTCTATTAGTGGGAAGTTGAAAACAGATTTGTCCATCCATAGACTCTATTTCGTACCCACTCGATTTTCCGGTTCTTCGGTCACTCCAACACAGGTTTTTAGGTAGTAGACATAGCAGGGTCTTTGGTTGTTGAAGGTGTCAAAAAGGTTATATTGGGCCAGTGATCTATTGCTTTGGTCGTCTCCTCTGATCTTGAGCACGGCTCTATGTTTTGACAAGCTTCTAGGCTTGACCTTTATTCCTGATCTAAAATGAAACGCATACATCAAATCCGTTGCCAAGGTCGCTGGAAAAATGGTGAGATCCTTCTATCGATCCAGTAGATATCTCACTGCTGATGCAATCCTCTATCTATATAAGAGCCAGGTACATCCAAGGATGGAATACTGTTGCCACATCTGGAAGTAATGCTCAGCTGCTAGAAAGACTTATCCTACGTTGAGAGAGTTCAAAATAGACTTCGTAGCCTCATAGGAGATATCCTTTTCTCTTCCCTGCAACCTCTTTCTCACAGAAGAGACGTTGCATGTATGTCTCTGCTCTATCATTATTTTCATGCAAACGTTTTCAGGCATGCCACCCACACACATATTTTCTAGTGCATCGAGCCAACCAATCGTAATAAACTCTTTCATCTCATAATTCATACAGAAACTCAAACAGAAAACCTTACTCATCTCTAGTATGATTGACTCTTATAACTTTTTTTTTCAAACATTGTATTTCAGCGTAACCAATTGTCTGTTCGTCCATATTTCCTTCCGACGCTACGGTCATCCATTCAAATCATTATCTAAAAAATCTCACTTAACCATCGTGTGGATGCTAATGGTGGATACTAGCAAATCCCACTTGACTACCTTCATCAGCTCGTTAAGGTGTGACACTTACATCACTCGTGTGTCATCTAGTGGTGGAACGCTCCCCTATTGTTGGTCTCCGTGTTTCCTTGATGAGAATGTCAGCGGCCAGTACCTGAAAGAGACTTGTCGAGCGCTTCTGCAATCATGCAAAACAAATTAAAAAGACAAGTCGATATTTGTTTTTGTTTTTTCTTAAGCAAAATTCCTTGTTATTCATAAAGGTTACAATCGTCATTTCGTAATTTGCTATTAAGTTAGGGACTGGCCGTTTGTTAACTGAAAAGTCCGAAAAAAATTAATAGCTACATGACAGGGTCAATCGATGAGGCAGTCGGCTTTTTCGCTCGTACGAGCCTAGGGGAGCAGTATTGTGGGGGCGGGAACTATGCCTTCTCCCTGATCGTCTTCCTTTTTTCCTCTCATTCGGCCCTTTAGCCAATCAGGATGCCGAAACCGCTGTCACTCAAATCTTCACCAGGCGGCCTATGCCCAAAAAAGGGGCTGTTTTTCTTCTTCTGTTGGCAATCAAGTAGAATAGGCGGACCCCCCAATCTCGGCCGGCGTGTGCCTAATGGAATTTGACGGGCCATTAAAACCAGAATGGTCGCATTCAATTAAGTTTGAGGGATCATAAAAATGAACCAAATCCAATTCGACAAAGGCCACGTGTCTTTTCAATAGAGGCCACTTACCCACCAGGAAGCAGCCAACAATGGTCGCTTTGTAAATTGGAATTTCATTCGTTCCCTTCCGCCACTCACGTCTTTGGCGATCAGCGCCGGGCTGTCATGGTCAATTAGCGCTTATCGCTCTCTTGGCCAAAAGAAGTATCCTTTACAAATACCATTCTGGCCCTATCTACCTTTTCTCCTTTTTATTTTTTTTCCGTTTACAACTGGGTTTTTTTTTCTACGCCTGTTGTCCGCCCCACCACCACCTCTTTTCTCGGTTGCATGTTACCTCTGTCAGTGTCTATCCCGTTGGGTGCATTTAGCTTGCAGTTTACTGCACTTTCGAGCCTGTCTCATAGGAGATACGATACCAATTTAATTACCATCGGGATCTTATCAGCCAGTAAGGTCTATTAAAAATGCATGCAACAGATATTAATCAACATAAATGGTGTCATATACATGTGGATGACATACTTGTGTACAGCAGGAACCAATGTGAGCATGATACCCGACTGAGGGCAAAGCTCAAGAAAATCAAAACAGAAGCATTGGACTTAACTTTAAAAAATGCAAGATATCAAAATTATCACTGAAATTCCTCGGACACATCCTCAGTGTTGAGAGCCTACAACCAGATCGAAAAAGAGTTGCTCGGGTTGCAAACTTCACAAAATCAACAGACGTATCTGAAACCCATTTTTAAAATTTTTCTTTTTTAATTCAATTTTCACCCCAAACAAGGCACAGTGCCACTTTGAAGCAGGGGGCTACTATCAGGGACTTAATTAGCAGGGTCATTATGAAGGGAGATGAGTAGAAAGATGTTTGTTAACATTACACTTGAACTTCTGCATATCAGTGCAGTTGGGAAAGCAGAATCCCGGAAGGGAGTTCTGAAGACCCGCAGTTCTGGGGAAGAAACTATTGGAGTAAAAGGCTTTCTTGCACCTAGGGATCTCTACTGTAAAGGGATGAGACTTAGTAGCTTGTCGGGTTTGTCGGGGGTAGTTACGGCGGGGAGGTACAAGTGTTTGCAGTTTGTCAGAGCATTCACCATTAAAGTATTTGTAGAACAGGCAGAGGGATGCAACATCTCGTCGATGGGACAGAGCCTGAAGCCTGGATGACAGTTCAGGACCTATCAGGTTGGCGACTTTCTTTTGAACCCTGTCCAGGAGCGAGAGACAAACAGCAGATGCACCAGCCCAGATGTGACAACAGTACTCCATACATGGTCGAATGGTGGCCTTATATAGGTATAGGATACTGTCAGGCGTAAGTAGTTTTCTAGCATGGTAGAGGGAGCCAACCTTCCTTGCAGCAGTCTTGGCAATGCTCTCAATGTATCTATTCCAACTATCTATTGAACGGGCTTGCCTGAATCCATATTGTTTGTCAGTCAGGAGTTTAGCAGCTGTTAGGTGCTGGACTAGGGCTTGATTAACTAAGGACTCAAATATTTTGGCGAAAAGCGGGAGGAGGCTAATGGGGTGATAATTTAGTGGGTCAGTTCTTTCACCAGAATTCTTGAAGACTGGTACCACAGAGGCGGTTTTCCAGCAGTCGGGAAAGCAAGATTCGTTAAGGCATTTATTGTAAAGTTTGGAGAGAACTGGAGCAACCTTGGCAGAGCATTTTTTTAATAGCACAGCCGGGATGAGATCTGGTCCACATGCTTTTGAAGTGTCTAGGTTTTTTATAATAGTATGTACCTGAGAAGGGGTGATTTTCAAATCGTCTAGTGTGGCGTCTGTTCGCAGAGGAAAATCAGGGAGGGAGTGGTGTACTGAGTTCAGTGTGGAGTTTGAGGCAAACTGACTGGCAAGCAGATTAGCCTTGTCAGTTGCCGTGCAAGCAACGTCATGATTGTTTGATAGTGGGGGAATAGTTGACTGTCCATTATTTACTACGCTGTTGTAGATTTTCCAAAAACCCTGGGTTCCTAATTTCTGTGCTTCGATGCGTTTTCTGGTGGTTTCAGAGTAATCTGTCTTAGCTGTCTCTATCACTTGCTTACAATTATTTCTAGCTTCTATAAACTTCTGTTTATTTGAGCTGGACTTATGTCGGTTGAATCTGCGGAACGCATGCTGCCTTTGGCAAATGGCAGAAGTAAACCATTGGGGAGAGTGGAGCTTTCTATAGAATTTCCGTGCGGGAACATGTGCTTCAATTGCAGTTTTGAACCATTCAGTGGTCTCATTTGCACACTGTTCCGCTGGAAGAGTAAAGATATTTTGCCATGGGGCATCTCTGATGAGCTCCCTGATGGCTTCCCAATCAGCCTTTTTGTAATACCTTGTTGTTTTGAGTAGTGGGTCTTCAGTTTTAGGGCGAGAATTTAGGCTGATTTCTACCATTATCACAGCGTGATCAGCATTCCCGAGTGGGCTGTGGGCATTTGTTGTACAGTCATCGGGAACCATTGTCAGAAAGAGATCTAGAAGTGAGGCATGTTGATCTTGCTGGTCTGGGAAACGTATTGGAAATGTAACCAACTGAGATAGGGAATGGAGTATAGAGAAGCTATGTGTTGTGCTACCAGCTACGTCTGTGTGATTAGAGAATACTAGCCAGTTACTGTGGTGGACATTGAAGTCACCAAATACATGTATTTGTGCGCTAGTATCGAGGGAGAGTGCTATATCTATGCTGTCTGAGACTTTGTTTATTAGGGTACAGTCTTGGTTTGAGGGAGAGCGGTAGAGAAAATACAAGTAGCTAATATTGTGTTGCATATTTAGTCTGAAGCACATAAAGGCCTGGTCCTCTGATTCTAGTTTTATTTCTCTAGTCAGGGAGAGGGTGTTACGAATATAGACTCCAAGCCCATGCATATGTCTGTCTGAGTCCTTACGGTAGAGTGGGAGATAACCAGGCATGTTAAAGTGGTTAGAGGGAATGGAGGAGTGAAGGTTAGTTTCACTTAATGCTAAGATATCCAGGGTGTTTACAAGGAGAAATGACTCAACATCATCTAAGTTAGTTCTAAGCCCGCAGATATTAGTAAATGCAAGCCTCAAGGGAGGAGGCAGGTTGGTTTTCTTTGAGTTTGGTCCTGGTTTAAACGTAACTTTTGCTTGAACTGTCATTTCATTTTATTTAAAAGTTTCAGTTAGGGTGAGTGAGTGAGGGGGTGCTGGACAAGTAGTTGTGCAGAATACCAGACATCCAATACAAGTGGACCATCAGCTGTCCTCATCCACAGGATTGTGGCCTCAGGAAAGCTCACCAGGGATGAGTGCAGGGTCCCTTTCCATGCGCGACATGGCACTACAAACATCCCGATATTTTACAACTGTTGATGGAGCAGCTGCTCTAAGTGCTACCAAAGAGTTAGGGCACCTGTACTATCAGGCGGAAACAGCAGCCAGGACTGTCAATCCGGTACCCTCAATCCATTAGGCAAAGCCAGCCCAGTCCAACTGCACCGACATATATGGCACTGAAACACCCCACTGTGTCCAGTTTAGGGGGATGGGATGTGGCGGGAGCGGGGAAAAGCGGCGTTCATTGCCCTAATCAGGAAACAAGGTCAACCACTGGGTGATTCAGACGAGTCCCTGTGATAGTACCTCTACGCCTGGCCAATAGGCAAAGAAGAAGTATGAAAGCTGGGTGATAGACAGAGCCTATCTCCTCCTTAAGCAGTTTAGGTTTGCCAACCGGTGATTTGTTTGAGTCACCAGCTCTAGGAAGTGGTTAAAAAAGGACATTACTATGCTTTCCATTTTCATTTTTACTGGGAGAGGCTATAGGTAAAAACTCATGCAGTGGAAGCAACTAAATTTGCAACAGTATTGGATTGAGAGAGACGAGTTAATGTATGGTTAGATATAGTTTTGTAAGTTTAGGAATGTATGGTTAGATATGGTTTAATAGGTTTAGGAATGTATGGTTAGATATGGTTTAGTAGGTTTAGGAATGTATGGTTAGATATGGTTTAGTAAGTTTAGGAATGTATGGCTAGATATGGTTTAGTAAGTTTAGGAATGTATGGTTAGATATGGTTTAGTAAGTTTAGGAATGTATGGTTAGATATGGTTTAGTAAGTTTAGGAATGTATGGTTAGATATGGTTTAGTAAGTTTAGGAATGTATGGTTAGATATGGTTTAGTAAGTTTAGGAATGTATGGCTAGATATGGTTTAGTAAGTTTAGGAATGTATGGTTAGATATGGTTTAGTAAGTTTAGGAATGTATGGTTAGATATGGTTTAGTAAGTTTAGGAATGTATGGTTAGATATGGTTTAGTATGTTTAGGAATGTATGGTTAGATATGGTTTAGTAAGTTTAGGAATGTATGGTTAGATATGGTTTAGTAAGTTTAGGAATGTATGGTTAGATATGGTTTAGTAAGTTTAGGAATGTATGGCTAGATATGGTTTAGTAAGTTTAGGAATGTACGGTTAGATATGGTGTAGTAAGTTTAGGAATGTACGGTTAGATATGGTTTAGTAAGTTTAGGAATGTATGGTTAGATATGGTTTAGTAAGTTTAGGAATGTATGGCTAGATATGGTTTAGTAAGTTTAGGAATGTACGGTTAGATATGGTTTAGTAAGTTTAGGAATGTATGGTTAGATATGGTTTAGTAAGTTTAGGAATGTATGGTTAGATATGGTTTAGTAAGTTTAGGAATGTATGGTTAGATATGGTTTAGTAAGTTTAGGAATGTATGGTTAGATATGGTTTAGTAAGTTTAGGAATGTATGGTTAGATATGGTTTAGTAAGTTTAGGAATGTATGGTTAGATATGGTTTAGTAAGTTTAGGAATGTATGGTTAGATATGGTTTAGTAAGTTTAGGATTAGGATAAAGTGTTAAAGTATGATTTACTTGCTATTAGAAATTATGATTTGGTGCCCAAACCGAATATTTAGTAAGACTGAAAGATAAGATATATGCTCAGTATAGATACAAGAGAACATTTGATATGGAGTACAGTTATACCTGATAGATATAGGTTATTGCATATTCTGTAAGTATAGTTAAATATAGATGGATGGATAAGTAGTATTGTATACGAATGTATGGAATTTTAGACAATTTGAGTAAGTTGCCTTCAGACTTCAACGAAGGAGGATGACTTCGCCTTTCTCTTAATATCCAGAAGTTTGTATTTCAATGAGTACCGGTTTAGTTTATGTAATAATTATTGCAATACTATATCTCTTAACAAAGAGATATTAACGGTTGCTGTTCATTATAGATTACTTTAAGTCTATGTATAGGACTATGGCTAGTAAGTATTTACTTATAAGCTTAGTTATGGGTTAGGAGTTATAATCAGGAGCATGCCTAGGAAATCTTTAGGTGTTAATGGGTATCGATTTACGAGTCTGTTAGGGTCAAGGGTGGAGAGCAAGGACCCCTCTAAGTTATGTGAAACGGATTAGGTTTAGTGGCAACTTGGGAAATAGAGCAGTTTGATTTGTTAGTGATCAGGAGAAAGAGAATTTAAGTAAAAAAATAAAAAAGGTTTGTCATGCAAAACAGACAAGGCAGTCATCTTGGAAGTAAAGTATCTATAGGATGTACTTAGTATACAAGCAGCGGTATTTTGCAGTTTTGAGAGGAATTTTAGGTACAATAGTTTCATGGTTTATTGTACAAGTCTGTAGTCTGGGAAAGGGACGAAGCACTTCTAATATTGTAACTGGGTTTATCTAATTTTAAAAGTAGTTGAGTAGAGTATTATGAGGTGTTCTACTTAGCTTAGGCATAGAATGAAAATTTAAGGTAATATTCAGAGTGATATAAGGAATTTCATGAGGATTAGATATATGATCACTGGATGTTGAACTGCTCAGGAGAATTCTTGTATCTATTCAGAAGGATGTCTTGGTGATATAAGATTTGAGAAATTAAGAGTCTGAGGATACAGAAAGTTGTGAGCTGATGAGGATTCAGTATAGGCGATTATATATAGGTAGCAAACGTATAGTACATATTAAGTATACTGCTTCAGTTCTATCCTCTATCGTAAAAGAAAATCCGTTTGTATTTCGGTTGGCAATTTTGTCAAGAGAGGAAATTTAAAACAGCTTATCTAATTTTTGATGATATCAGTTTATAGACAATTGTACAGACTGATAAATTGTTGTGTAAGACATAGGAGCCCCTCATTTTGGTATTTTGATGAAATGATGGATCAAGAGCATAGATTTGGAACAGGTGTCCGGAGAGGAAATGGCAGTGTACAAGGTAGAGGGGGGGGGGGTCACTGATATCTTATTAACGTTATTTTATTTATTTTTTTCCTATTAAAAAAAAAAAAAAAAAATTTTACCTTTCGATGGCTGATTATATTAAGTATCGTACTTAAATAAAGTTTTCATGTCCTCTAAATAAATTAGCATAATTTCTTCTTTTTTTTTTACCGAGTTTGTCTTTACTATAGCATTGACTTATATTTAAGTGAGATGGGATTGTAAACTGCGAAATGGTCTATTTAAGTGGAGAAAAATTATCGGTTACAATATGCCTAGAAATGTAAAGAATATTTGCTTAATTACATGCGAAACAGTTAAACATTTTACTTAGCTTTTGTTATTTTCTTGGACACTCGAGGCTAAAATCACGGTGGCCGCTACCCTTGGCCCCGCCGGTCGAATGGCATTTGTGGTACCGAGATGCTATCTATTCAGTAGGGAGTGGGTGGGGCTGATTTAGGGGAGGGGGTCACTTAGTGAAAAGTTTTCCATTTGGCAGCGCGACAATATTTTTTTGCATGTGTATCGTTTTCAGAGATATTAATGTTAACAATGAACACACGTTTCAAACAAATATGATGGAAATAAAATAATAGCATATATTATATATATTATATACAAGGTGAAAAGCGGAAAAACTGAAAAGGAAATGTGCAGTTGCGAGTACAGCTTTGGGAAAGAATTTAAGTCATATTCACCGTAAGGATTTGTTGAAATAAGTTTAACCGCCTTGAAGGAAGGACATCAATAAATTAACGAATGGTAGAGTTTCAGGTTTAATTCAATAAATCTAATTATTTAAATGTTTTTTTTTTTAAATATATGCAATAATTGAACATGCAATAAGTCTGGATTTATAACACGGTGGAAATGATTTTGAAATAAAGTTTTCATGTCCTCTAAATAAATTAGCATAATTTCTTCTTTTTTTTACCGAGTTTGTCTTTCCCAAATTTGGCAGAGATGAAAAAACCACTACTTAATCTAGTGAACCAAAAAAACGTCTTCCTTTGGGAAGTGACATAAAGTAATGCAATCAAGTAGTGAAATCAAGTCAGCATTGTGCTCAGTCCCTGTGTTGTCATTATATGAACCATAGTATTAGTGGATGCATCCTCTCATGGTCTGGGAGCTGTACTGTTACAAATGCAGGACGACCACAAAATGCACTCCATCACATATGCATCAAAAACCAAAAGACACTATGCATAAAGAAGCCCTGGCTTCTTTAGACATGTAATATATTTGCAGACTATCTCATTGGCCTAAACTTCTAGGTTGAAACAGATTACAAACCACTGGTATCTCTGCTAGCCGGCAAAAACATCAATAAACTTTCAGCAAGAATACAGAGATTCCACATGCGCCAAATGCATTATGACTATACTATTCGCTATGATCCAGGCAAAGAACTGTACACAGCTGATGCCCTGTCAAGAGCCACTGTAGACAAAGGTAAAACCAAACATGATAGAGACCTCGAAGAAAATGCTGCAGCATTGGTTCATGCCATAATGAGCATGCACAAGACCAGTAGAATCACTAATGACAACGAAACTACCAGTAAGACCATCTGCCACACAGTAGCCTGCAACTTGTTCTAACTAAAATGTCGACCCTACATAATAACCATCTATTACTTCTCTGGGTAGGCAGATTGCCCAACTAAATTCTCAAGCAGTAATATAAGAAGCCTGAAATCTATATTTGCCAGACATCGAATACCAGCCATCCTGAGAACAGACCTCAGAAACACCTCCATAGAATTCATCAAGTTCACATCTGAACGAACCTTCCAGTATGTCACAAACAGTCTGTGTTATTTCCAAAGCAATGGAAAAGCTTAAAAACCATATAGAACCTGCTAAGGACAGTGGAAAATTCATACATCTCATTGCTCACATATAGAAAACCCCAATGGATGGCGGTCTCAGCCCAAGCAAGCTGCTCATGGCAAGATGGCTTAGAGTTAACATTCCAACCCACCCAAACCTACTCAGCCCTGAATGGCCTGACTTAGATACTTTTCGCAGGAAAAATGACACAAGAATAATCCTATTAAATCAGACACAAGGTAAAAGTTGCCAGCATTCGAAATAGGAACGAGAGTATGGATTCTTATTGAAATGGTGACAGCCCAGAAGGCACGTTATTAATGCCACTTCCATCGCCTGCTCCTACCTCTTGAAAACTGGTAAGAAATAGACAAACCAACCAAATGCAACTCCCACAACTACACAAAACCGCCCCCTTACAACACCTTCTGACTCTCATAGATTGACTAAATCCAGACGAATATCAAAACGACCCATCAAACTGGACCCCTCCCCCCCCAAAAAAAAAGAAATCACTTCACACACAAATTAACTATAAAAAGAAAAAAGGGAAACCTTGTATCTGACTCAGAGTGACGTCCCTTAAATGACATCACTTCCTTCTTATCAATAAAGGACAAGGCAGTCACCATCTTGGTTTCAAAGCTTACATGTGTATTGTTCTCTTTCAACCATACAAACATATTATCACATTAATTGACTTCAAAAATAACAACTCTGATAACATCACGTTAGTATCAACAGGTATATTTATTCAAGAAGAAAGTAAAAACTGAAAAGGAAGGAAAAAGAGAAAGAGAACCATTAGGATATGCGTGGAAGAAGAAATTAAGGTGCTTGTGCAGTTTACCTAAGACATTAAAAAAACGACCAAAGACATTAAAAATCAAATTTATTAAAAGAGAAATAGATTGTGGAATAAATTCTCATTAAAAAAAATCGCTTAATTTGATCAAGTAGTTTTTTTGTTTTTTTACAGAGAAAAATCAAATTTTAATGAGATCAATCATATCTTAGCTATTTCTGCACACGAGAAGAGGGGGGGGGTCTCCAGGAGAGATAACTTCATCACTGCTTAAAATTTGTCAAAATATGACGCAATTATTTTAAAACATGGACAAAAAAAAAAATACCTAGATAGTTTAGTTTTTTTTTTTTTCACTTATTTTACAGTTTCTCATTGTTAATCTCTTTTTTGTTTAAAGACACCTCCCTCCTTATCTGTGGAAATAGCCAAGATGGCCACAATATGATCGATTTCATTAAAATTTGATTTTCCTACTACTTGATTAAATTAAGCGATTTTTTTTGTGAGAATTTTATTCTATAGCGGGTATGTACAATATAGTTCTTTTTAAATATCTTCGTTTTTGTTTAATGTCTTTGGTAAACTGCACAAGCACTGAAATAAATGTCACAATTCAAACGAAGGTAAATGTCAACAAAGTGTAGAAATAAGGACAGATAAATGTTTTGGAATGTGAAATAGTTTGAAAAATTTACATACCATTTTTCAAATATTGTATTTAATGTAACAAAGTTTTATAAAAAATTTATAAAAGTGTTTTGTCACTCTAATTTTGCTTAAGTGTTCATAATTCCGAGTTGGCAATTTATTTCTTTTCCTCCCTACCCCAGTACTCTTTTGACTCAACGAAGGTATAGCACATATGGTATGGTGCAGTTGTATCTTAGTTTTCCTTGGAGGTAGACGTCACTTTGTCTTTCTGAGGTGTCAGTCATAACGTAGATATTATTTTATGATTTATATATTTTTGTATTTTTCCAATGGGAATGAAAATTTGTACATATAAGCGCATATTATGTATCATTAGGCTATTCTGTAATATTTGATATGGAATAAATATGTTTTGGTATTTTCTTTAACATAAGTTTTGATGGGATATTTACAATTTATTAATCGTTCAGTCTTTTAACTATGAGCTTAGCTAATGTACAGAATGGAGCGATAAAGTTGTTGTCCTAAAGAAAACAACACTACAGCTTTATTTTAAAATTTTTATTGAAAAAAATCAATTCGGGTGATGACATCCATTCAATGTAGCCGCCTTCAGCCTCAATCACTGTCTCGATACGGGTTCAGAACTGAAAACATGCCTTTTCCACAAATGGCAGGATCTCAGTGAATAGTCAGCAGATGGTGACGATCAGGTGTTGTGGGAGGTCATGTTGGTGATCTTGACCTATGATCAAGCAAAATAGTCCAGATCGGGGGTGGGGACCAGTGAGAGAAGTTGTAGCACTCCTTCTGAAGCAAAGCCTGGGTCATTTTGGACTTGTGGGCCAGCGCCAAGTCCTGCAGCCACATCCAGTGACCCTTACTAGAAACTACACCAAAGACAATAACCGTGGCCAGAAACTGTTTTCATCGCCTGAACACGTCCTTGTTATTCATGGCAATCCAGCGATGCATTTTGAGAGTGTTGGCAATGGTCCTATTGTCATAATTTGGATAGGTAGAAAGCATGAGTTGCATAGTGGCAACCTCATTCATTGAATATTGTGTCACTTTTAGACATGGTAGAAGGCTCCTATCACTCTTGGCATTTGTACACAACTGGCCAACTATTAGGTTGGTGCAGAAATAATGTCATTTTTTGATGTTCAACTTCAAAAGATCATAACTTCTTTCATAATAAACTTTATTAATCGAAATAAGAACAATTAGAATCATTAGTACCATTTTTGCCAACAAGAAACAAGTTTATTTATCCCAGTAGCATAGAAATCCAGAGTTCTGGAAGCGATGAAGTCACTGAAGGCTGATTTGGCATCATCTTGGCTTTTGAAGCATTCTTTGTACAGGAAGTTGTCCAAATGCTTGAAAAAGTGATAATTAGTGGGCGAGAGGTCCGATGAATATGGTGGACGAGGCAGAGTCTCGTAGCCCAATTCGTTCAGCATCTACAGGGTCAGTTGAGCAACATGCAGGCAAACATTGTCATGGAAGAGAATTGGTTCCTTCATATTGACTAATCTCAAGTACATGCGTTGGAGCTTCTGGTGCATTTTGTCAATTTGTCGGCAGTACTTCTCTGCCGTAATAATTTCACCCAGATTCAAGAAGCTGTGATGGATGAGACTGGCTGCAAAACCTTTTTTTGGTGTAATTTTGGCTTTGAGAAGTGTTGTGGAGATTCTCCAGCATCCAACCACTGTGTCGAATGTTGCCGGTTGTTGTAGAGGATCCACTTCTCATCACACGTCACGATACGCTCGAGAAATGGGTTGTTTTTGTTGCACAGAAGGAGTGTAAAAGATACTTCAAAATGACGATTTTTTGATTATTGTTCAATTCATGCGGCACCCAATAATCCAACTTTTTTGACTTCCCTATTTGCTTTAAATGGCGAACAACTGCCGAGTGGTCGACCTTGAGTTCAACAGCAACTTCTCATGCGGTTTTGTGAAGATCGGCTCCAATTAAGGCTTTCAAATGTTCGTTATCAACCGCAGTCGGCCAGCTGCAACCATCTTCATCTTCGAGGCTCTCATCACCATTGCGAAATTTCTTGAACCATCGTTGTGCCACACATTTGTTAGTGGTTCCTGGGCCAAACGTATCATTGATATCATGAGCTGTCTCGGCAGCTTTTCGACCTAGTTTGAACTGGAACAAGAAAATCATGCAGATTTGAATTTTGTCGATGCTGTCAAAAAGCCTGCAAAAAAATGACCAAAGAGATTGAAAGCGGTAATGAATAACAGGATGCAATACAGCAAAAAGCACGCTTCAAAATGATATATAATATTGCTATATATATATATATATATATATATATATATATATCAATGAATTAATTAAGAAATCATATAGAAAAGTAACATATGTGAGAAAACGATATTGTCCTGCACCAACCTAATAGTAGATGGTCTGCAACAGAAAAAGAAAACTGGTTTCCATCAAATAAAAATGGAATAATGTCATCTTTTCTAAGGCAACAATTTTGTTGTTACACCCTGTAATATCTTAAAATTCCCTTAGTTTTATAATTTATTTTATTATACTATTCTATATTAATATCAACAAGATACAAGTGATTTAAAATGTTAAACAGGGATTGTAAATATATCTTGAACCAGCAGGTTTTTACAAAATAATAACACTATAAAACATTTTTGTAGGGGGTGTATAAACACCCTATGGGAATAACCATGTTTGGAACAGCCAGGTGACTAATGAAGTAAATAGTAAACAAAATAAAGAAGGAAAAAGTGCTATTAATTGCAGAGGATTAATTATGCAGAGAATAACAACTAGACAAATATTTCCAAGAATAGGGAATTATATCAATATTGTTTATATAAAAAAGAAAACGCCACATTTACATTTTTCTTTAATAATGCTATAAAACTTTGTTTTATAGCATTATAAAAAAATAATATTTTTAAAAAGTATTTTTTTAGATTTTAATAAAAAATATTTTTTTAATAAAAATACATATTTTTAAAAGTATAATATTTTAATATAATAATAAAAATATATTTTAAAAATATAATATTTTTTTTAATAAAAAATAACATATATATATATATTTAGATCCAACTTTTGGCTATTTACTTAGCAATTACACATTTTTTCCATGCCTTGAATACACAAACACACAACACACAAAACATACACAACACATACAAAAAGAAATATGAGAAAAAAAAAAAAAATTACTGCATATTGTTCCCTTCCGTTTGCACTATACAGACAAATATTCCCCTTGGGAAGTTAGATATTTGGATTTCATATCCAAGTTCTCCATTGACATATGGCATATCTTTGCTTTACAGAATACTGCGGCAAATGTCTTATCTTACTATCAGTGCTATTTCTTCATGACATCAACCAGCATTAAATGACTTTGGACTAGTCATATTTGGAGATTTGAAATCTGTCAGCTCCTAAATTTGCTACTTGTAAATTTAAGTACATTTTCATTCTTATACTGGATGAATAAATCTTGTCCGAGACCTTGAATTTATCTTGTCTTTCCGTTCCTGAAGCTCATTGCAAAACTGTCTTTTCCTTCTTGCATGGACTGACTTACATTGGAATTTCTGTTACAGGGAAACATATTTCAGTTAAATTCTTCTTGCCAAATGAGACATGAAATTTGTCTGTTATCCTGCAATCTAAAGTGCACAGGCATATATGAGTCCTCTTGACACTTTCAATAACCCTGATGTATGATGATCTTCACATGACCTAGTTGGACCTAGTCCATCAGCTAAGGCTACTCCAACTTGCTGTATTGATCATTTGGAGTTTGAGAGACCTAACTTAAGACTATTTTCTACATATGTCAAGATTATAATTCTACCAAGTTTGTATTTGTGAAGTTCGTATTGATGACAGAGTTAGTTCTGACTCTCTACTATTGAGACTAAAGGTGCTCAGACTGGAGTCAGCCCTGTGTTGCTATGCCTATGGTGATATGGACATTGAACAAAGCTCTGGTTGGATAAACAGATGTAGATCCCAATTGAAGGTAAGTAAGAAAAAGGGAGACCAAGACACATTTGGACTGACCTCAAACAATAGTACATCGAAACCAATGTAAATGATAAAATTTTGTAGAGAAAATCATTTTGTGCTACTGTACAAACCACATCTAATGTAGAAGGAACATGTTAAATGAAAAAACATTGATATGCATACAGATTACAGTTGATGACAATATGGAGACAGTAAATTCGCCTAACACAAAAAAGCAACAGCATAGAATGAAAAAAGACATTGATTTATTGACATCATTGCATTCTATTGTTTCTTTTTATTTTTTGTTAATTACTTGGATTTGGGACTGGAAAGAAGCATGGCAAATCTATTTTGTTTGCACAATATTTTGTGTGAAGTTATGTTATGATTAGACTTGGCACATGTTTGCACTTATATAATTGTGTAGTTCCTGTTGAGAGAATTATTAAGATGATGCAGTTCCAGAGAAAATTTCATCATGAGAAGATGTACTCTCTTTGTTCTCATCTTTTTCCAGAAGCGGTCAGATGAGAAAGAACAGGATACCACATTTTGTTTTTGACAAAATCCAGACTACAAAACAATTCTCTTTACATTTCAGTGTCCCCTTGAATAAAGTTATTTCTTATTCAATGTTCAATTCCCATCAGATATCCCCAAACACAACTCATGCTATGAAATAGCTTTGACATTCTTCCAGGTCAATTAACATTATTTGCAAAATTATCTTCAATGTGATATCAACCTGCAACCTTCTTTAAAAAATAAATACAGAAAGTTTGCCAAACTTTTTGATGTGGCCCAACTCCTATTCTAACATGTTCAAAATGTATTTGCCAACAGATATTTTCAAATTTGTTTTTTTTAGAAAAGGGAATCATACAGTTTTTACGATACTTTCTCACTCTGCTCCAGAGTAAACAAGGCTCAAACCAGAATTTTCATATCTTCTTTGTCACAACACACAAAACATACACAACACATACAAAAAGAAATATGAGAAGAAAAAAAAATTACTGCACAACTTTCCGCAACAAAACAGATCAAAACTTGGACATTAACAAATCTGAAACCCTAATGTTAAATATTAAAATAAAAGAAGAATTTAAGTAATATCTCTATTGTTTCTTTAGCCTACTCCCATCATCTTCACAGATGATGAATAAAAGAAAGAAACTATGCCGTTTTATATCCTCATTCTAGAGAATTTATTGTACATATTTTCCATGTTGGTATGGTCAAGTAAACAGGCAAGCGGTCCAATGAAAGAAACTATCAGAGTAAAAAAATCTTCCAGCATCTTGAGGACCTATACATTGAAGGGGTAGGATTTTGTTACTCGTCAGGTGGGAGATGGAATAAGTGTAGTAAGTTCATCAAAGCACATTAGAAATACTAATAAAACAAACACAAGGACGCAACACTGCAGTGATGCGACAAGGCTAGAGCTTGGCAGACAGCATGGAACCTATTAAGTTAGAAATTCTTTTTTGCATCCTGTTTCAGAATGTGAGGCTTAGAAGTGGCAACAATATTCCATGTACAGACGAATGCTTGATAAACTATTGAATTTTATAAATGTTACGAAGTCACTCTTTTTCCTTGCAAAATATGGAAGCAGAAATGTGCTATAATCCAAACTTAAAAAAGACAAAACTGTTTCAGAATTTCAAATTATTTATTTTCTTTTTCAATAGAAAAAAAAAAAAGAAATCCACAAAAAACAATCAGACAAGAAATTTGCATGGTGGATTAATTGGGTCTACTAGGAAGAAAACTCCTCACATTTGCTAGATTTTTAGGGACAAATAGAAAAAAAAAGACAAAATTAGTTGACAGAATGTGACAACATCTACCTAAAAAAGTATAATGTAAAAATGTTGATTAAAGTTATGATTCAGTTCTGAATTTCATTTTCCTTTGCTGTATAGCAGACAGGTATTCGGTGTCAACCTAGAAAGGGTCCCCATGATTAATATGAAAATAACTGAAAATATTATTTTTATTTAAGTAACTCCAACGAATTAATCCATTTTTCAATGTTTTTGTAATAAAATATTTTATAATAAAAGTATATTTTATTTGTAAAACAAATAGTTTATAAAAAAATAATCTTTGTTTTTTTTCCAAATACTTAAATGAATTTGGATCTTTTTTTAAATAAGTATCTGCAAAAAAAAGAACAAAAAAAAACAAAAAAGATAACTATGGTTTCTAAAAGAGGTTTATCATTATTATTTTTGAATTTACATTTAAATTTTGATTGTGCTTTCTCTAAAAGAAATATATATATATATATATATATATATATATAAAATGGGTTAAGAAATTCCAACGAAAGAAAGATGTATATTTAAATAAGGGAGTAGTCACCAACAATATGTATTTTTTAACATTATTTTATTATTCCGTGTCTTGGTTTTTCATTGAGAATTATGTTTGGATCATTGTAATAATGTTTTTAAGTCATTGAAATCGTTTTTACGCGCGTTTCAGACGTTCTGTGAAGCATCCTCGTCAGAAATTATTTTCAAATGTGTTGGAGATGTAAAAATGGCAATTTTCGTAGTTAATTTGAAGTTTTTCCAAGGGGTGGAGGCTTGTAAGTGTTTATTATTCATTGGCATGCTCAATTTTTATTACTCTTTTATTGGGCTAGTCGAGGGAGGCCGCTGACCTGGTTGTAGTCGCTCTCTCTTTCTGCTAATGTTTTTTTCTTTTCCTTTAGGGTGGGGTAGGGTGTGTGTGTGTGTGTGTGTGTGTGTGTGTGTGTGTTGCTTTGCGGGCTGTTGGAAAACTGCTTCTGTGGTACCAGTATTCAAGAATTCTGGCGAAAGAACTGACCCATTAAATTATCGCCCCATTAGCCTCCTCCCACTTTTTGCCAAAATATTTGAGACCTTAATTAACTATGCTCTAGTACATCACCTTACAGATGCTAAACTTCTGACTGACCAACAATATGGATTTAGACAAGCCCGTTCCACAGCAGACATCCTAACTGTAATCTCTGAACATATATACCATTCACTGGACAAAGTGGGGAAGGGCAGAGCGATAGCTCTAGATATATCTAAGGCTTTTGACAGGGTATGGCATGAGGGTCTCCTCAGGAAAATTAGATCATACGGTATCACTGGTAGAATACTTAACATAAATCTTTCTTAGATAAGAGAAAAATCCAGGTTGTCCTCAACAGTCGTACATCTAAACAATATGATATAAATGTGGGAGTGCCCCAAGGGTCTATCCTTGGATCTCTATTGTTCCTGATATTCATAAATGACCTCCCCGACAAAATTGCCTGTGAGATGGGTATATATGCTGATGACACCACACTCTATAACAGGCATGACAGGAAAACAAATGAACACATATCTAAAGAAATGGCAGAAACACTAGAGGATGACCTCCAATCTGTAGTGGAATGGAGACAAAAATGGATGGTCACGTTCAATGCCGCCAAGACTAAACTAGTTTCATTCAATAATTACAAGAAACCTTCTCTACCACCTATAGCAATGACCAACGACTCTTTATCTGAGAATACATCTTTCTACTCCTTGGCCTAACATTCACAGGAAACATGAGTTGGAA
This sequence comes from Euprymna scolopes, assembly GCF_053919585.1. Taxonomy (NCBI): domain Eukaryota; kingdom Metazoa; phylum Mollusca; class Cephalopoda; order Sepiida; family Sepiolidae; genus Euprymna; species Euprymna scolopes. The sequence continues at coordinate 140,508,497 of NC_136489.1, forward strand.
CAATTACATTGAAAGCATTGCCAGGGCCGCTGTAAGGAAGGTGGGCTCTCTCTACTGTGCTAGAAAGCTACTAACACCCAAAAGTATCCTGTACCTCTATAAGGCCACCATTCGCCCATGTATGGAGTATTGCTATCATATTTGGGCTGGTGCATCTGACAAGGTTCAAAAGAGAGTCGCAAATCTGATAGGCCCTGTCATCTAAGCTTCAGCCTCTGTCCCATCGACGAAATGTTGCATCCCTCTGCCTTTTCTACAAGTATTTTAATGGTGAATGCTCTGACGAACAGCAAGCACTTGTGCCCCCACGACGTGAACACCCTCGACAAACCTGACAGGCTGCTAAATCCCACCTCCACACTGTAGAGATCCCTAGCTGTAAAAGATCTTTCTACTCCAGTAGCTTCTTCCCTAGAATCGCTAGACTCTGGAATTCTATTCCAGATCCCTGCTTCCCCAACTGTACTGACGTGCAGAAGTTCAAGTGTGCCGACATCTTGCTGCCCAAATCCCTACATAGTACCCCAGTAGTTAGTAATTGTCGGCCTTCATCATTGTATTGAACTGGGGAACCGTTTGTTAGGAGTCTCGAACCCAATCCTTTATTATTATTACGGGGGTACCGTGTTCAGACTCCAGCTAGGCTCTGTTTTGAATGTTACTTTTCACTGCCTTTGTTCAGGATTGAACTCAGCACCTTTGGGTAACTGTAAACTTTGATACAACGTCTAGGACCACTCGGCCATATGTCACTTGGACAATTCTTAGTTCGTTTTTGTTAATGTTAAACCTATGTTGTTATTCAAGGTTTTCTCTCTCTATCAAAGGTGTCCAAATTGCATTCAGCTCTATGCTTGGTTTGCTCAGTAGGTTGTTATGTCCGAGCATGTGAGCTGTTTCTTTAAGTTTTCTCACTTTCCAGTGGGTCTCTCTGTTTATTATTTTTACTTCATCCCATAGGGGGCGATGGTCCCCCCTCTCCATCCAGACATGGTTGGCTATACTCGATTTTTTCGTCTCCCCTTTAGTTACCGCTTTTCGGTGTTCTTCCACCCTTATTTTAAGGAGGCGGCATGTTTCACCCTTGTAAACCTTTCTGCAACTGCATAGGATGATGTATATGCAGTTTTTGGTCATGTTCTCCTCCATGCGGGGCTTCACTCGTACCAGGTGTCGTCTGAGTGTTGACTCGCTCTTGAATACCGTCCTGATGTTGTAGAAGGCACATATTCTCTGAATCTTTTCGGAGATGCCTCGTATGTATGGTAGGCAGACCGTTGGAGGTTTTTGGGTTCCATTCTCCTCTCTTATACTATTAACATGTCTGGTGGATAGCATTCTATCGGGGTAATTGTTACGACGGAGGGTATTCTTCAACCTGACCATTTCTTGGTGGTATGTAATGGTGTCGCTACTTATTGTCTCTGCTCGATGTTGTAAGCAGCGTGCGATTCCATGTTTGATACTGTATGGGTGATGGGAGTTTAAGTTAAGGTATTGTCCGGTGAAGGTAAGCTTGCGATATACGGATGTCTTAAAGTTACAGTTACCCAAAGGTGCTGAGTTCAATCCTGAACGAAGGCAGTGAAAAAGTAACATTCAAAACAGAGAATCAGCAACTATGTCCCAGAGCCTAGCTGGAGTCCGAACACGGTACCCCCGTAATAATAATAAAGGGTTGGGTTCGAGACTCCTAACAAACGGTTCCCCAGTTCGATACAAAACACCTGATGAAGGCCGGAGGGCAAAACAACCAAAACGTTGTGACGTTACCCCAATAGTTGTTGCCCCTGATAGTAGCCCCCTACACCAAAGCGGCAATGTGCCTTGTTTGGGGTGAAAATGTAATAAAAAATTTTAAAAAAAGAAATAGTGAAAATGTAACATCGATTAAAAAATATACATTTATTGAAATTTCAAGTTCAAATAAATCAACTTTAAAAATCTTTAGAAAAATAATTAGCAGTTTTCTTAAACTATTTCAACGATAACTAGTCTGAGGATACTAACTAAAAAAAACGTACATACTTTTTCACTATTGAATAAACAATGATAATAATGTTAGTTTGAGAAATTTATTTTTCTTTGAGTTATATTGATTTCATTAACACAGGCTTAAGGAGGTTTTTATAATAAATATATTAAAAATGTTTTTAATTGTGAACATCTATAATGCTTTATTTTCATAAAAAGTAAAAATATAACTTCAAGTACTTAAAAATATAACTTTAGTAATGGTGCTTTTGTTTAGACAAAGTAATACATTTTCACTAACATTAAAAAAATAATAATAATGGTACATTAGATTCCATGATCGTTAATAAATACTGGAAATTTTATTAAAATTGGTTGATTCCTTGAATTTTGGTGAATTTTTAATCGAAGGAAGAAGTGAACACGTTTTTACATTTTCGGGATCAGCCATTAATTTTGTATTGTTTAAAAAAATGGTTAGGTGCTTTGCTTGTCTATAATTGGGCCTAAAAAAATCTTTTTTCAAAAAAAATCTTTAAAAATCTTTATGATGTATGTACCTGTCACCGCACGAAGATGTCATATTCCAAAAATTACGTAAATCGATCAAGTAGGGTTTTTTTTTATTTAAAAAAAAGAAATAATATGACAAATTCTAGTGGAGAAAAACTTGATGCCATGTTTATTTTAAATGATACGCTACTAGCGATATCTTTTGGTAATTACGACAATGTAAGATCAACAAGGGCAGACAATCGACTTTTCACCCATTTCAGCAAACGAGTAGTTTCTAAGATATGAAGAAATGTTACTTTTAAAAAAGTGGGGGATTACTTTTCTATAATAAATTAACGTATAATGAGCACCCACTTTATGGCCACCTGTTTGTTTAAAAAGAAAAAAGGGGTTTTGCCATCTTTTTTACGTGTCTCGCCCCCACCCAAACTGTAAACACAGACTTTTTGTTGGGGGTGGGTCAACATGTGGATGCTCGTTTCAGGTAAAATTGTGTTGATTGTACGTTGCCCTCCTCCTCCACCCCAAATAGGTGTCCATAAAGTCGATTGTCTTCCCTTGTTAATCTTACATTCTCGTAATTGCCAAAAGATGTCGCTAGTAGCGTATCATTTAAAATAAACATGGCGTCAAGTTTTTCTCCAATAGAATTTGTCATGATATTTAATTTTTTTAAATAAAAAAAAAAACTACTTGATCGATTTACGTAATTTTTGAAATATGACAACTTCGTGCAGTGACAGGTACATACATCGTAAAGACTTTTTTAAAGATATTTTTTTAGGCCCAATGTTAATAATGAAATTAATAGAGATTCCATTTACTATCGAATTTTTGGTAATCTCCAAAAATACCGTTAGGGCTTACAACATGGCCGCCAGAAGAGTCACGTGATCCGGTTGATCCAAAACATGAATCGTGCAAATGGAAAACGCAGCCTTGAAGGCAAACTTTGACAAACAATCACAATTTGTTTGTATTTAATTTTTTGTTGATATAATGTTGTTATAAAAATAGGCAAACTTTGAGAAACAATCTTAGGTTGTTTTTAGTTAAAACAGTGTTTATAAAAAGTATTTTATTCAGAACAAACAAGTGGTCGACTAGGTGTATCAGAATTTTAGGCGGAATTTTTGACACCCCCAACAAAAAACTGCGAATAAAATATATAAAACTCGTAATTTCTGTTTTTAAAGTGGGTTGTCAATTTTCTTTATACTTCCAAAATAAACTATTACAGTCGTTTAAAACATAATAGAAGTATTATTTTTTATTTTTTAAAAACAATGTTTACAAAATGTCTACGCACGTTCGTTTAAATATAAACTGTTTTTTTTTACATCATATTTTTATAACATTACATCTTAAAAAAAATGAACACCTTGTTTTAAATGCCATTTTTATGAAAAACTCTGAATAAAATATTTTTTATAAACACTGTTTTAAAAAACAAACAAACTGTGATTGTTTCTCAACAAAAAATTAAATGACCGTTCTAAATAAATTATTTATTATTATGATATTGAAAAACTATTTTTGTACTTAATTATTATGCTTGTTTGTCAAAGTTTGTTTTAAATTTGCGTTTTCCGGTTTCGTAATACGGCGATTCATGTTTTGGATCAACCGGATCACGTGACTCTTCTGGCGGCCATGTTGTAAGCCCTAACGGTATTTTTGGAGATTACCGAATTTTTTTAAATAGAGATAACATATATGCTTCTCCAGAATTTGAAGTGAACCAAGCAACTGAAACAGGTTACAATTCTGTAAAGATACCACACGCTATTTATTTATTTAACCGAGTTTTACATAGATATTTGCCTCTGTGACTTTTCTTTCACCTTTCAAGTTATATGTATCAATAATTATAAAACTCTGTGGACCATCGGGATGTCCATGCTTGTTTTAGGTGAATGTTTATATATATATATATATATATATATATATATATATATATATATATATATATATATATATATATATATATATACTAGCATGGGTACCCAGCGTTGCCTGGGTTGATATGAAGTTCCGTTTGAAACACGCCTGCTATACTAATCATTTTCATCATGGGTAACATGGATACCCCCACAACAATTTCAAAAACAAAAGAACGGATAAAAACACGTAAATGTAATTGCCCCAAAAAAGAAGTATCTGATACCCTCTCCACCAGATATTTCGGCAGAATGGATCACTGTCCTAAGAAATCTCACGATTTTATGAATCTAAAAAAATAACGTTTATAAAGATTAATGAGTGCATTTATTTTTTATTTTGGTAAATATGTAGTTTAGCAGCGTAAATTATTTGCCAGACAAAAAAATATAAAAACTATTTACTTTTTATATAAAATTGTTAGACCCGAAGGCTGAAATAAAACGAGGAAAAAATTTCATTTTTATTATTTTTTTATCATTTATATTTATTATTCAAGGCCGCTACATTGCTGTTAAAATTTGGCTTTTCTAAGGTTTGGCAGATTGGCCTTTTTAAGCTCTTACATGAACTATGTTTTTGGCCGCCATATTTTTTTGTAATGAAAGATCTTAAGAAAGGTCAAATTTGGCCTTAGAAAAGCCAATCTGTCAAATCTAAAAAAAGGCCAAATTTTAAATGTGTAAGGTGTGCACATTAAGTCTAATAAAAAATGATAAAAAACATAAAAATGAATTTTTTTTTGTTTTAGTTCAGCCTTGGGTCTAATAATGTTTTATGTAAAAATAAATAGTTTTTATAATTTTTTTTTTCTGTCAAATAATTTACGTCGATAAGCTACACATTTACCTTTATTTTTTGTAAGGGCACTTTTTTTACTAGCTTTTTTTTTTTTTGTAAATAAAGGAAATTTTCGATTGGCTTTTTTAGTGGGGGGTGCTTTTCGATTTGCTTTTTATTTGTCGTTTTATGTTTCTAATGTAACCCCCCCCCAAAAAAAAAAATTGAATTTGTCATATTTTGGGGTTTGTTTTGTTTATTAAATTTTTAGGTGACAGTAGAGAATGGTCTCATAAAAATTTATCGTTATTTTATGTTTCCAATGTAATTCTGCCCTACCCCCAGCAGAAAAAAAAATTGTATTTGTCAGATTTTGTCCTCCACCTCAATCGACAAACTTGAAAAAATGCTAGAATGACATGTCTCATTGAACGCTTGGTGGGCAAAAAGTGGGTTCTAATTTTATGTTAAATTTATATAGAAAAGTGATACCCCACTCTAACATGTATTTTTTTTTTTTCAAAATTTCTTCGCTCATAATATTTATAAAGGCTGTTTAAATATATAAGGCTGAAAAAAAAGTAGATCTCCATTGTTGTAGGGGTTAAACGCCGCTGGGTCACGTCGTATAAAGTTACCTTTTTAATTAGAAAATTAAGTTTGTAATCGATGAAATTAATGCGGAAAACCAACAAAAAAAGTACATTGTGGAATTTAGAGGTGGGGCCAGTAGATCTTCATTTTTTAAGGTATTAAATGACAATCCGGTTAAGGAATAAAATAAAACAAACAAATGAAATCTTTTCAGTTTTTTTCATAAGTGTTTTTTTTTTAATATTAAAAAAAAACAATAAAAGTCAAACATTTTTCTATTTACACGGAATTATTTTTCCAGCTAGAAACTTAATGAAATTACCAAATGATATTTGGTGAACGTTTGTTTTATTTATGGATAACATCTAGGAGCAAATAACTCTAAAAAAAAGTTTTAAAGAAAAGGTCGCTTTGTTGCAAATATTAATTCCAAAATGAATTAAATATATTATCAATATAATTGTTGTTTAAAATTTATTAAATAACAATTTTAAATAGAATACTTAAAATAATTCTCTCGCTAAAACCATTAATTAAGATACCGCTATTTAGTAAAATCGATTTATCTTAATGTCATATGCAAATAAGGTGATCTCTTAATTGTATATTTTTGCAAGTATACATACTATACATAGAAAGAAATGAAAGATTAGAATAAGGCACGTTTTGTATATATTAATTAAATTGTAAACAAACAAACAGGAATATGAATTTATATATATAGATGTATATAAATATGTATATATGTGTATATGAATATGTAAATATATAAATACATATATATATATATATATATATATATATATATATGTAAATATATATATAAGAGCAAACAGTTAATAAAACATGTTAAAAAACAATTTGAAAAAGAGTTAAAAACATATTTAATCTGAAAAGGAAACACTTGATAAGTGGATAGTCCTTAATCCGCAGAGTTTCGGAGAAATACTTTCCTTTTCATCAGAAGGTAGGAATTAGCAAAATGCGGGATCGGATTTTGCATACAAAAGTATTTGATGAAACTACAAGTAAGTCAAAGATCTTACTTGATAACAAAAAGTGAAGCAGAGGGAATATGGTGAAGAAAAAGGTGATTACACGTGAATGGATAGTCTGGTGAGAGGTAAATAATCCAATGACGGTAAAATCCAAAAATATAACTCCAAGAAAGTTAATTGAGTTTCCATTTGCACAAGTAAAATCCAAGGAAATCACGTAATTGGAAGATGGTCCAAAATAATCCAAAAGGTCGAAATCCATGGAATAATTCACAAATATGTACAAAGAAAAGAAAAGGAGAAAATTCCAATAATATTAATAAAAGAAAAATAAGATATGCTTTTCACACAACTGCTGAAGACATAATAAGAAATATCAGGGAAGAAGAAGAGGAAAAAAATTAAATGGTCATAGAATTAAATATAAGATAGAAAAGCAAATGTCAAAATGACCCAGACAAAAAGGATGTTTAAAAGCGCAAAAAAAATATAGGGCAAAAATAGGTCAACTGAAATGTACAGGTTATTACTTAAGAAAATGTCAGCAAAAGTTATTAAAAGACACTAAATGGGGAAAAAAATTGATTAATTAATAAATAAAAAATAAATAATAAAATATAAAAATAAAAAATAATTTTTTTAAGGGGAGAGGATGGCCGGTATCTGCAAATTCAGGATAAAGCAAGCAAGTAAGTATGTAAGTAAATGTATATAGTAAAATATAAGTAAATATACATGCAGGATATAAATGTGTGGGTAGATAGGAATATTTAAAGACTAAGGTGGAAATTGCAGATAAAAAACCGGCCAAACAAAGAAGAAATAAAGAAGTAAAATAAATGATTATTAAGTTATAAAGTATTAAGAAAGTATGTAGAAAAAACGATAAAGTTAAAGAAGAATTATATATCTATTTGAAAGGTTAAATTAATAACTATGTAATTTCAAAATTACCATAATTAAATTTGGACTTATGTTTACAGAACGAGATCAGTTCATTTTTAGAATTTATTATATTGTGACTTTGAGGGGAAGTAATTATAGTTATAGCTTCGGTTGTGCAGAGGCGACATGACTTAGAGCTTGGAGTATAAGACCTAACTTTTTTATGATAGTCCATTTGATTGAGAAGGGGATATTGTGAGAGTTAAGTTTTTTAATTAAAGTGGTTAGAGAAGTTCCTTGGTTATTATTAGAATTATGGTTGTTAAAAGAAGAAATGTGGTTGATATTCTTTTCTTAATTAGTGTTGAAGTAGCGCCGATATATGTATGTACTTTATTAAAAGCTCGAGGTCTGACATTAATATTAATTTGCTGATTTGTATGAGTTAAATAGTTTGAATTTTGTTCATAGTGCTCAACAAACTGTGGGACAATGATTGTATGAGGACTATTTTGGAGGGGATAATGAGTGTTGTTAGTGTTAGGATGGCTATTAGGAGAAATATTATTATTCTCATTATTATTATTATTATTGCTATCATTATTATTATTATTATTATTATTATTATTATTATTGCTTGTTGTATGATTGTAGATGGAGGGACTGCTCGAGTGGTATATTGGATTAGTAACTATATCAGATAGGGAATGGGAAGAAGGATAACTTGAAGACGAAATAATAGTATCTGTTATGGGAGGATTGCGTGGGAGCTCAGTAATTGTGCATGAATATATAACATGTTTATGGATGCAATCATTATTGAGTTGGCAAAGATGTTTGTTATTACAATTACAGTTAGTTTTGGGTTTAATTGGGAAAGCGATGTTTTGGGCTGATTTAATTTTTTTGTTATTAGATGTTAAGATTCTTTGTGCTAAATTAGGCATTGTTGAATAAATATATAAATATATATACATAAATATAAATATATATATATATATAAATAAATATGTATATATATATATAAATATATATATATATAAATATATAAATATATATATACAAATATAGCTACTTCACTTACTCACATAAATTAATATACAAAAGTATAAATTTATGCATAAACTTTAAGTATTTACTTCAAGATTGCTCAATACGTAGGTAGAGCTAGTTAGTAAGTTATAGAATATACATGGCGATTAAGCTACACTGAATATTCGGCGTTTCATCCACTCTAGGATTCTTCAGGATTATGTGAGAATTTTGTGGTTGTCTCACATTTTTATATATGCACCTTCTATTGAGAAGCTAATCAGTTTTCTAGTATCCACTGTACCCTTCCTAATCAGCAATGAGCAGGCACTTACAGAACAAAGGCCCATTTGATCTCTGGTTGACCCGTTCCTTTGTGTTTGCTATTTAGCGTAGATATCTAGTGCCTTGACCTGTTTTAAATCTAGGTTAAGTTTCTTTTGTGTTTTTTTTATTTAATATGTTAGTTTATATATATATATATATATATATATATATATGTGTGTGTGTGTGATAGGTTTTGTATATGCATGTTTATTTATTTATTTTATTTGTTTATTTTCTATTGTTATTGTTAGTTTTAAAATTATTTTGTATCTCTATCCTAGAGTAAATTTTATCCTGTGAACACAGTTGTTCACTATTTCCCTCCTACAGTTTAATAGATGTTGAGGTTCTTTAAAGTATAGGATAGCAAATTTTTCATGAAGGCATAATCTACATGGATCGTCTAGGTCTCTATATGTGTTTGGTTTCCTTGAGTTCCCAGTATTTGTTTTCTAGCGTTGTTTTCATACGGTGTTTTTTTTATTATTGAATGTACTTTTATGGTCATAATATCGAGTTTTGAAATCTAAGAAAGTCATACCTACATAATATTTCTTGTTATTCGGGTTTTCTTTCGCAAATATTGTAGCCTGGTAAACTATGCTTTTGGCTAGACATTTATTTGGAAGTGGGCAGAGTGTGTGGTATCTACAGTTGCATTTATCTAGTTCGTTATTAGTATTTTTATTTTTATTTCTTACTAGAAATAAAAATAAAAATACTAATAACAGTGTTATTGTCCGGAGTTGGTTTATTATTATTATATTATATATTATATTATATTATATATATTATTATGTGGTTGTTATTGTCCGGAGTTGGTTTATTATTATTATTATTATTATTATTATTATTATTATTATTATTATTTCTACTAATTACATATGTGTTTTTTATGTTAGTTTTATTTTTGTCATGGTGTCCACTTTTTATTGTTTAGTTTGTTGTTGTTTTCATTGCTTTTATTTAATATTTTGTTATTATGCGCTTTAATTTTCATTTCTAAATTTTCGCAGCAGCTGTAGGATAACTTTAGGGTATTTTTATTGAAAATTTTATGTAAGAGGTTAATTTAAATTGAATCAAAACATTACCTTGGATTTATTTTATGTAATGTACATTTTGTTGCAATTTAAAAACATTATCTTTCATCTAGCAATTAATGATATAAATATAAAATTTTCAATGATTTTTTTTAAAAAAGTGCAACAGAATGTACATTACATAAAATAAATCCAAAGTAATTTTTTGATTCAATTTAAATTAAATTTTTATGCCTTACTTTGTAAAATTTATAAAAGTGCACTTTGAAGATAAATAAATTTCAAATTGAATCTTGTACCTTTATTTTTAAAGCCTATAGTAAAAACATTTTGTTTAACAATTTTCATGCCTTGGATGAAATGCTTTTCTAACTTGTATATATATATATATGTATATATATATATATATATATATATACAAGTTAGAAAAGCATTTCATCCAAGGCATGAAAATTGTTTATATGTTTATATATATGTATATATATAGAAGTTCGTGCGTTGATTTATTTGGAAAATTATGTGCGAGTTTGTTTATATTATTTTCATGTGCTGCAGAAGAATGAGTCTAAAACAAACTTTATTTAAAAAAAAAATCCAAGCGTCTTTAAATCATTTTCAGTTGGACTGTGTTCTCGTCAGTTCATGCGTTGATTCATTTGGAAAATTATGTGTGAGTTTGTCAATATTATTGTCATGTGCTGCAGAAAAATGAGTCTAAAACAAACTTTATTTATAAAAAAAAAAAGAAAAGAAAAAATCCAAGCAGGGAGGAAAAGGGACAAAAACGGTCCAGTCGCTGATCACTTACTATTTATGACTTTTGGACTATTTATTCATGTGTATTTTGCATGTATATGTGTGTGTACGTATGTATATGCAAGTGTGTGTATATGCGTATATGTATGCCTCTATGTGATTATGTTTGCATGTGTGTGCACATGCATACGTATGTTGGCGTACATCTGTATGTACGCATGTGTTTATTTCCATGTGTATGCGGGGTGGAAGGGGCTCCCGTAAGCCGTGGTGAAGGCAACCCCTCTAGGAGAAGCAAATCTCTGAGTTAAAAAACATAAAACGGGAAACCAGTACCCGCATTAAGCTGGTCTGCAGTTTGACTTGTTGTTGGCTATCTTGCTCTTGCTTGTTGCTGGATGTCAACATTTTGAACCGAGAGAGAGATTTAGCTGTCATACAAAGTTAAAACTCTGTAACATCATCAGGTATAGATACTCCCTCAGGCATTTGTCTATAAAAAAAAAATGGTCCTATTGCAGTGGAAAAGTTGTGACGCGTGTAGGTCTGAAATGCTGGAAGCATATAATAATTGATCTGCCATCATTATATGTATCTATGTATATATGTATGTATAGGTTTATGTATGTTTATGTATATGTGTATGTATATGTGTGCATATCTATATGTATATGTATGTATATATGTATGTGTATATGTTTGTGTGTGTATGTATGTATGTCTATATATGCATGTGTGTGCATGTGTATTTATGCATGTGTGTATGTATGTGTATACATGTGTATGTATGCATATATATATGTATGTATGTATGAGCATGTATGTATATGTGTATGAGTGCATATTTATGTACGTGTATGTATATGTAGGTAAGTGTATGTATATATGTATGTGCATATGTGTACATATGGGTATATGTATGTATATGTGTGTATGTATTTGTATATGTGTATGTATGTATATCTGTATGTATGTATGTGTATTATTCATGGTGTATGTATATACATATGTGTATGTTTACAGATATGTATGTGTGTATGTGTAGATATGTATATTTGCGTTTATATTTATATATGTATGTATGCCAATGACCGTCTTGTGTATGTTTATGTATATATAAGTATGTCTATGTATGCATATATATAATGTGTATGTATGTATGCATATATGTGGGTTATTTGTATGTGTGTATGTGTATGTATGTATATATATGTATGCATGTGTGCATGTATATATATGTATATATGCCAGTGACCATCTTCAGTGTCATGTCTGCTTGTGCGTGTGACTTTTGCTGGCAGGACTAAAGTCATTTTCGGCTCATGGACTTTCAGTACCTGAGGGAGTGGCACTCGTCTGACAAGACGTTGCAATCATCATCACATAAATGTATATGTATATATGTATATATATATATATGCATGTATATAGATATGTATATATATATATATATATATATATATATGCATATACAGGGTGCATCTGGTATTTGAGAACAAAATTTTTGAAATAATCAAAAAGACAAACAACATAAAATTTTAAAAATAATCAAAAAGACGAACAAAAACATCGGTATTACAAAAAGTCACTTTATTGTACATAAACTAAAATATTATTTTTTAACTTTATTAAAAAAAATCGCCCTCAGCATCAATTACAGCTCCTATTCGAGACCTAAACCGTTGGCAGGCACGATGGTCCTCGATATCCTGCATTACTCTGACTATGGATGCTTTCAGAGAATCTTTAGTGCTATGAGGATGTTTATTAACATCTCTCTCAACAAGGTCCCATACATAATAATTCAACGGATTTAGGTCTGGTGAGCTTGGAGGCCACAAATTGGAGGTAATGTGATCATGGAAATTTTCTGCTAACCATTCTTGTGTCTTCTGAGCCTTATGTGCCGGTGCAGTGTCTTGTTGAAAGATGTAGGGCCTTCCATTTCTTACTCTATCAATCCAAGGCTTCACAACAGTACTCAGATCTTCAATGTAAACAGCAGAATTGATTTTTAGTCCTTGTGGAAAGAAATGTGGTGGCATCACATATCCCTCATTGCTAACCACCCCCAAAACCATAACAGTTGCTGGAAATTTTGTGTGCATGACTCTTGGAACTTCAGAAGGGTCAGCACATAGCCATCTGTTATTTCTTCGGTTTAACTTTTGGTTTTGGTCAAAATTTTTTTCGTCTAAAAAAAAAAACCCCAGCAGGATGTTTCAGTTTGCTTAAAAGCCTCTTGGATCTTACCAAACTGGCCTCTCTTCATCACATACGACTTGTATCGAAGATTTTCATGATAAGTCCTAGAATTATGGCTTCTGAGACATTAAGATATTTTACAACTGAACTCTTTGAACAAATTCAGGTGTTTTTATGCTGTCAGAGCATTGTTGATGCTTAAACAACTGGAGAAATTGGGACTTTTTTGTCCTGTAATTCTTTGCGTACTTTAAAGACAAACGATCGGGCAACTTTTAGAAATTGTGCAATTTGCAAATCACTGTGTTCTGCCATTATTGCAACTATTACAGCCTGTCTTTTCATTTCCTGAGTTATATTAATATCTGCCATAATTAATTTTCTGAAAGAAACAAAGTAAAAGATTAAATAATAGATAAAAGAGATGAAATAAGTGATGTTCTCAAATACCAGGCGCACCCTTTATATATATATATATATATATATATATATATATATATATATATATATATATATATACTAGCAAAAGTACCCGTCGTTGACTGGGTTCAAAAACAACCTACAGAAAATGGACTCTGATTTATGAAAGTATGATAGGTTATGAAAAGGAAGGGTTGTAAAGCGATAGCTTCGAATTTGGGGGCATCAAAACCAAAGCAAAATATGATGAAAGTAAAAATAAAATAGATGAACCCCATAATTTATTATACCATACCTGTTCACACTGAAACACTTATCACAATATTCTGTGGATCTATATTAAAAAACCTTGTTAAACTTTGTGACATATTTCCATTCTATGGGGGTCAGGCGTGAACGAACACCCCATAATTTTATTATACAATATTTCTTCAAACTAAAACATAATTATCAAAGTATACTTACGCAGATAGATATGAAAAGTCTTTATTAAAGTTTGTGCCTATTTCCATTCTATGGAGGCCAGGCGCGAATGCAGACCCCACAATTTTATTATACCATCCCTATTTAAGTTAAAACATACTTATCAAAGTATTATTATGTACATCTATATCAAAAACACTTGTAAACGTTTTTGTTTAATTTAAAAAAATGTTTTATTTCCATACTTTGTGGACCAGGCAGACCCCACAATTTTAATGAATCATCATTATGCCAGATCAAACATACCCATTCTTGTGTCTCGATACGTCTTCTATCATTATATGTGATCAGATTTCTATAATAGTTAACCGTATAGGAGCCTATTCATGACCAGACACACACACAGACGTTGAGCTGTATATCATATATATATATATATATATATATAACTACTTCATTTACTCACATAAAATTAATATACGAAAGTATTGATTTATGCGTAAACTTTAAGTATTTACTTCAAAAGTGCTCAATACGTAGGTAGAGCTAGTTAGTAATTTATAAAATATATATGGCGATTAAGCTACACTGAATATTCGGCGTTTCATCCACTCTAGGATTCCTCAGGCTTATGCACGAATTCTGTGGTTGTTTATCGTTTTTATATGGTCCCTTTTCTATTGAGGATTTAGTTAGCCAATCAGCTTTTTAGTCTCCACCGCGCCCCTTCCTATCAGCCAATGGGCATGCATTTTATCGGACGAAGGATTTGTTTTAAAACTAGGTTAGTGTTTTTTTGTTTTTTTTTGTTAGTTTATATATAAATATATATATGTGTACATACATATATGCACATATATATGCATATATATATATACATATATATATGTGTGATCGTTTATGTATATTCATGTTTATTTAATTTATTTATTTGTTTATTTTCTATTGTTTTTGTTAGTTTTAAAACTATTTTGTATCGCTATCCTAGAGTAAATTTTATTTTGTGAACACAGGTATTTTCTATTTCTCTTCTACAGTTTAATAAATTTTGGGGTTCTTTAAAGTACAGGATAGCAAATTTTTCATGAAGGCATAATCTACATGGGTCATCTAGATGCCTACACGTGTTAGCTTATCTTATTATTTTCCATTCGACTACTGGCGAATGTCAGCTCTCTTTGAGTTCCCAGTATTTATTCGCTAGTGTTGTTTTTATACAGTGTTTTTTTTATTGTTGAATGTACTTTTGTGGTCATAGTATCGGGTTTTGAAATCTAAGGAAGTCATGCCTACGCAATATTTCTTGTTATTCGGGTTTTCTTTCGCAAATATTGTTGCCTGATAAACTACACTTTTAGTTAGACATTAATTTTGAACTGGGCAAAGTGTGCATTTATCTTGTTCATTATTAGTATTTTTATTTATAGTATGGTTGTTCTTGTCCGGGGTTGGTTTATTATTATTATTATTATTATTATTATTATTATTATTATTATTATTATTATTATTATTATTATTTCTGCTAGTGTTAGTTTTATTTTTGTCATGGTGTTTACTTTTTTTATTATTTATTTTGCTGTTTACATTGTTTTTATTTAGTATTTTGTTATTATGTGCTTTAATTATCATCTCTAAATTTTCGCAACAACTGTAGGATAACTTTAAGGTATTTTTATTTATTTAGGGGTTGGTTGCGGGAAAGTGTTTTTCAATAAGATCTAGAAATTTCTTGCCAAGTTTTGTTTTTAACATTTGATTGTATGGGGCCGTATACCAAATTATAGTTCTTTTTCTTCTGTTTTTAATTTTATTATGGTTATTGGTGTTTTGTTGCTTATATTTGATATTGATATTTTTGTATCCACTATTTTTTAGGGCTGTTTCGTAGATATTGGTTGACCTGTTAAATGCATTTTCATTGCTTGAGTTATTACTGAGTCTACTTACGATCGAGTTAGGAATGTGTTTTATAATTGATGGTGGGTGATTGGACTTAGGGTTTACGTAAATTGGAGTAGCGTTATCTTTTAAGTAGGGTTCATATGTGTTTTTATCTAAATTTAACGTGACGTCCAGGAAGTTTGTTATTTTTATGTTAGCTAATACGTCTGCTTTTAGGCCTAATTTTTTCATTTCCTTGTGTATGATTTTCTTAAAGTTTTCTCCCTTGACTTTGTTGGAGTTTTTTATTATAGCAAGTCCATCATCTCTATATAGGCCGATATCCGTAGTATCAAATATGTTTGTGAGGGTATATAGAATGAATAATCCCACAAGATCTGATGCCTCTGCAGAGTCCCTGGCACCCATCGCCAAATCAAACGAATTTTTCATTTTAGTTTTTATCCATTGGTTATTGTTATTTATTAGAACTGATTTTCTACATTTTTTAATGAAATTGATTTCTTCCAAGGATATATCAGTGTATGCCTCGGCAAATTCTAGGGCAATGTTAAAAAGTTCTTCGGATATCGAGGAATAAAAGTCTATGATGTCAAACTGTATAAATGTACATTTATCATTGTTTTCTATATTTTTAAACCAGGTGATTGCTTCGGTAGTATTTGCCCACTGGTTTAATTCTAGGTCTTGTTTGATTTGTTTGTTTACTCTAGAAAGTATTGTTTTGCTAATTCTACCTATTTCTGGTTTAGTTGGGTTGATCAGGCGGGTGCTGGGATTATTATTAAAGTCCCATTTGTGGTCTTTAAGCAGGATGTATGCCTCTCTAGGTTTCAATTTGCCAACTTTATCGCTAATTTTTAATTTATTGGTAATTTGTTTACTTTCAGTAAGCAAAAGTTACATCCAATTTAGGTGAACTACCTATTTAAATGCATTTGCTGTAAATGTCTATAAGAGAAAATTAAGTTACCGAGCATAGTTAAAGAAATTCAGCTCATGTGTATAGGTGAGAGTAGTAGTAGTATTAAAAAAAAAAGGAATTATTAAGTATAATAATAAAGATTATAATAGTAACAGAGGGTGATACTAATAATCGGATAATAAAAATAGAAAAAATAGTGAAAATGAAAATAAGGGAAAATGTGGTAAATAAATACATATATATACATACATATACATATATATGCATATATATACATACATATACCTATTATATACACGCACGTACATACACACACATACAAACACGTATACATAGAAATAGAGGTGGGCTACAAATAAATAAATACAAATAAATATAAGTATAATTAATTAGACGGGTATAATGTCAAATGTAATACAGGTATATACATTGTACACAGAAGCAAACGAAATTTCATATAAATACACATCCACACACATATACATATATATCCACATCCACACACATATATACATTATATATATATATATATAATACAGCAGCCTATACATACACATAGGCATACATATATAAATATATGAATACACACACAAAAATATAGATACATACATACAGATCTATATAAAAAAGGGGGGTTAATATAGAAGTGAGATATATAAGCGAGCATTAAGTGATTTTGAAACAAATATTTCACATATATACATGTGTACACAACTATACATAAGCACGCATACATATATCTGCATAGACATATACGCAAGTATACATAAATACACGTACACATACATAAATACAAACACATGCATACAAGTGCATATATACACATATACACACCCATATATGGACACATATATGCACATATATGTGACCCATGCATACTTATACATATACAAATAAATATAAATAAATACAAACATACATATAAATATAAATAAATATATACACATACATATACTGATACCCACACATATACAAATATATACAGAACATACAGGAACATATAGATGTGCGAACACACGCATACGTATAGATTTGGAGACCAAGTAAATAACCTGAAGCTAGTAAGAGAAAAATGAGTAAGTAAGATGTATTAGTAATGATGGTGTTCTGGGTATATCTGTATGAATATATGTACATATATAGATGTATATATAAATATATGTATATATATGTATATATGTATGTGTGTGTATATATATGTATATATATATATGTATTATTATCAGTGTGTGTATATATAAGTATATATATGTATTATTGTCAGGTCATGTCATATGCTACTGGTACCATGTAACCCAGTACTACGTGCCTCATGGTCGGGTCACTGGCGACTAAACTGGTTCCCCCACCAGACTTATTTAGAGAGGAGGGTGGCTAGTCTCCCTGAAGGATTAAAAACAAGACCTTCCAAAGGGCGAATGAACCCTTTTTCGGGGTCAACGGCCAACTAGCACGGTGTATATTTGTGTGTATGCATGTGTATATTGGGGTGGAGAGGGCTCCGGTAAGCCGTGGTGAAGGCAACCTTTCTAGGAGAAGCAAATCACTGATTTAAAAAAACCATAAAGCGGGAGACCAGTAGCCGCATTAAGCTGGTCTGCAGTTTAACTTGTTGCTGGCTATCTTGCTCTTGCTTGTTGCTGGATCTCAACATTTTGAACGGAGAGAGAGACTTAGCTGTCGTACAAAGCTAAGACTCTGTAACATCATCTGTGTATAGATACTCCCTCAGGCATTTGTCTATGAAAATGGTCCTGTGGTGATGAAAAAGTTGTGACGCATGGAGGCTTGAATGCTGGAAGTATGTAATAATTAATCTCAATGACCGTCTTCAGTATCATGCCTACTTGAGCGTGTGAATTCACCAGTAGGACTAAAAAAAAAAAAGTCATTTTTGGGCTCATAGACATTAAGTGTCTGAGGGAGTGGCACTCGTCTGACAAGACGTTGAAATCATCATATGTATATATACATGTATATATATATATGTGTGTATATATATATAGATATGTGTATATATATGTATATGTATATATAAATATGTATATATGTATACATATATAAATATGTATATATATGTATGTATATATGTGTGTATATATATATGCATACATATATATGTAGATGTATATATATATGTATATATATGTATATATATATGTGTATGCATATATATATGTGTATGCATATATATATGTATATATATGTGTATACATATATATATGTATATATATGTGTATGTATATATATGTATACATATATATATATGTATATATATGCATATACATATATATATGCATATATATGTATACATATATATATGTATATATGCATAGATATATATGTATATGTATATATGTATATGTGTATATATATATATGTATATATAATTATTTTTATGTATATATATATATTTATACATATATATAGATATATATGTATATATATGTATAGGTGTATATATATATATATATATATATGTATATATATGTATATATCTTTATGTATATATATATATATATATCTTTATGTATATATATATATATATATCTTTATGTATATATATATATATCTTTATGTATATATATATATCTTTATGTATATATATATATATGTATATATATATATATGTATATATATATATATATGTATATATATATATATCTTTATGTATATATATATATCTTTATGTATATATATATATATATATACATAAAGATATATATTATATATTATATACATAAAGATATATATATATATATATATCTTTATGTATATATATATATATATATATCTTTACGTATATATATATATATATATATATCTTTACGTATATATATATATATATATATATATATCTTTACGTATATATATATATATCTTTATGTATATATATATATATATATATATCTTTATGTATATATATATATATATATATATATCTTTATGTATATATATATATATATATATATATATATATCTCCTGGAGCTACCAGATCAGGCTGTCTATTGACTTCCTGAGATGAAATGCACCTACTTTGATATTCCTTTTTGTTTTTCTATTCTCTTTTGTAAAACTTAATTATGTTTTACAAAACCAAAAACAAAAACAACAGGCTCCTTCCCTCCCCTCTTTTTTTTTTCTTCTCCTGCTTCTGAACTGGCCCTGTCGATGGGGCATTAGAATACACCGACTGCCCCCCCCCTGCAGAAAGTAAAACTCTATCAATCGGGTTACCTGTTGACCGTAGGTTGCAACCTGTAATGCCTAAGGACAGGATCCTGGTGGTTGAGCAGATCATGTTCAAGGTCCTATTAGGACATAAGGTGCAACACGCCACTTTGGCCCTTACTTGGGTTAAGACAGGTGGTTGGATAGGCCCGACCCAATCAATCGGTTGGTCATGACTAGCACTAAATCAGACAAACACAACAAGAAAATACACTCACGCTCCCCACATTAGGCAAAAAACTGATTTAGTAAGCGGTGGCTGGAGGGTCAATCAACTTGCTGAAGAATGGATAAAACACAGCTGGAAAACCAACATCTTTTATAGAAATGAGGCCATTAGAAAGGACGAAGGAAACACGGGTGCTTGAGTCCATCAGCAGGAAGAGTATACTTCTCCTGTATCCTTGTTGTGTTAGGGCAAATGGATCCCTCCCAACACTTCCCAAATAGGGCTCCGAGGCAGGTGGGGAGCAGGAGTAATGAAAAATTCAAAATATTTAAATGGCAAATAAAAATCCTCAAAAAGAAACCATTGTGAAGTTCTAGACAAATCTAGTTCAGATTCAGAAACAGAATCACAAAACCAAAATCTCGTTCAAAATCTACCTTTTTCCATAATTATTGAAGCAACCGAAGGAGAACCGATAACAAAAGTGTCTTCCTTCAAAATAGAGAAAATTTTCTCAAGTATCAAATCAAAAATGGCCAAAAAACTAAATAACGACACACTACTAGTGGAAGTAGAAAGCCAAAATCATATCACATAAATCTTTAAATGGAGACTTTTTAATAAGCAAAAAGTAAAAATATATCCCCACAAAACGTAAAGGAGTAATCAGGAGTTCAGAACTATCACTGTGTTCCTTGGTAGAAATTAAAATTAACTTAAAAATTCAAAATGTTATCGATGTAAAAAGGATCCAAATTAAAAAATATGGTGAAACCATCAATACAAACTCCTATATTCTAACTTTTAATACTCATCAAATTCCAAGTAACATTAAAATAGGATACGAAAAAATAAATATAGAAACATATATATCAAACCCTCTCAGATTGTCAAAGGTACAGACACCATCGAGACCGGTGCACACACTCTCCAGTATGCATGAGGTGTGGAGAAAACGAGACCCATGTAGCAGACACAAATAGACCCCTTTTCTTCTCGCGCATTCGCTTCCTCTGAGTGAGTGATGTGGCGTTAAACTGTCCAATCTGAGGACTTGCACACGAATACAAATTAACCCCTAGGGACCAGACAGCTTCCGGTCCCAAAAAGAAAACTCTCTCTTACGCTAACAGCCTTCGTCGGTGCTAGACGTCTGTTCGCTTCGCTGCTCCTACTAAAGGTATTGACGACAGCCACGGGCTGTAACTACCTCGTAAGGCAGTGGAGACCCGACTCTACTTTCTTCCTTCAGTACGCTTTGCGAATAAACCTTTCCCTTGTTAAGTTGAAGAAGTTGTTTGTCATTGTTCATAGAATTGTGTTATTTTATTTTATTTTATCAGGGAAATTCCCTAAACTCATACAGATTGCCAAAAAGAGCCAAAATGTATTAACTGCCAAAAAAAGCCATAGTGCAAATTCAAAAGAATGTGATAAATGGAAGAAAGAAAAAGAAATTATTAAAATAAAATATACAAAAAATATAACCTTCCAAGAAGCTCGTAACCTAGCTGGAAATATAAAATACTTAGAAATAAGAAAAAAAAAAAAAAAAAAAAGCATACAGCATATCACCGGACTAAATAACCAAGCAACAAAAGCAGACCTTAAATATCAAACCAGAAGGCATTATGAAATTTAAATAAACAAGCGTATGGTTGCAAGAAAAATACAGACGACTGAGTAAAGGTTATATATATATATATATATATATATATATATATATAATTTAAAGGAGATTAGAACAATAGTCTAAAGAGCTGAGTGTATTTTAATGTAACAGTGAAATTACTAGTTTAATTAAAATACAGGAAATAGAAAGTGCTCGTTGTAATTTAGATATATAATAAGCTCGATAGTTAAATGTCCTAGAGCTAATTCAATATTAAGTAATGTGATTGATAATTTAAAATTTAAAAATCAAATTATAATTAAATTAAAAATCCGTTTCATAAGAAGGAACAATAACAAAATCAATTATCTGTACGATCGTTTCGGAAAACAATGCTTTTTATTGTGGTATACATCAAGTTATGTATAATAATTACATATAGTTTTTTAATAAGCAAATTTTGAAGGGGTTTTATTGAATTTAAAAGACACCATAAATAAACCTAGCATTAAAAGTAAGGCAGATGAATCTGAAAAAAATTGAAATAAAAGGTCTGGATTTAAAATTTATAAGAAAATTAATATGGGTTAGAGATAGAAATAAGTAGAGAAAAATATAGATTTGAAGTTACATAATAAATTTGCTTTAAAAATATATAGAGATATTTACCTTTTAATTTTTCGCTTTTTGAAATCAGGAACTATGGTTAAAATATTCATTTAGATGTTTGCTATAGCTTTTTATCTTATTGAATGATGAATTTTAAAAAAGGGGGGGACGCTCGTGCTGTAAATTATTTCCGTTAGCGTATTTTTGATTTAAAGACGCTACGGTTTATATATAGAGAATGTTGCTTGTGCAATTACATATTTTAAGGGGAGATAATTGTCATATTTTCTTTACTTTATTTATTTGAAGGGTGTAAGGGAGATAATTAGTCTAACTTAATTTATTAAAAAAAAAAAATATTGTAATCTATTTTTACTAATAAGTAATTTTTAATGATTTAAGGTGGTTTATATTTATTAAATTTAAACCAACGTTTATGACTACATGTAAATATAAGCTCCTGTCTTGAATTTAATAGTTTGGTTGTATTTTTTATATCTTCATATTTTAAAATTTTTAGGTTCTCTTTTGTACATAGTGCACAAAATTTATCTCCTGGTTTATATGATTTGCAAGTCTCAATTATTCGCCATTTTAAGTTGAAAGGAATATTGCTGTTTTTTAGTTGCCAAATATAGTTGGATAGAGTAGTTTGGTTTGATAGAGAGTTATTTTTAAAAGAATGTTTGTGCGTTGAAATTCTATGTTTTATTACGCCAGATGTGGAACCAAAATATATTACCTCTTGCTTATTGTGATTATTTTCCGTTAGATCTGTTGTTGGATTATTATATAGTGGGTTGATTAGTAATTGATCGGTAGATTGGTTTAAGTTGGTGTTATTATTTAATCTGGTAGTTGAGGTATGGCTGCTAATAGGTTCATGTAGATTTGGAGTTTTTGATACTGTGCAGCTATAGATAACATTTTTAATTTTACATGAGCCTTGTAGGGGACATTTATTTTTTCTTCTACAGTTACAGTCCGATGTATTTTGTATAGTTGTATTTTGTAGTTTATTAATTTTCTTATTATTAGAGCTAATTATTTTCTGATGAAGGTTAGGCATAGTAGAGTAAGAGACTTTAATTGTGTTCTTATTGAAAATTTTATTATATCTATGGGGGCTTTAAAGTTCTTATCTAATATTTTAAAAAATTCTCTGGCTATGTTTGTGTGAGACTAACCGTAGCCCTCGGCGCAAGAGGGTCCGTGTGTGCCTGGCATGTGGGGTGGTGGCTGATCCTGTGGTCGGGGCAGCGGAAGAAAGACTTTCAAGATGGCGCCTGCCTGCTTTTATTAGAGACGGAATCTCGCAGGATCTCGCGAGATCTCGCGGGGATGCAAATTAGCTAGGCCATCTTGAGTAATAAAAATCGGTCCATTGGAGGTGCGAGGCAGTCGGGTTCTGACGTTCGTGGCGATCAGTACAGTGACCGTTGGGTTCCGTTTCTATTCGTGCAGTCAGCTGAGCTTAGTTGCCTTCGCGCCGTGGCTGTCACTGTTTGTTGGTTTGCTGTGTGTTGCCGTGGTTCTTCAGTGAAACGCTTCGTCGCCCACGACGAGTCTCACCGTCTCCTACACAAGATACTCTTACAAGCTATTTCGGCCCCCCCCACTCCGAACTTGGTTTTCTTTTCTTCAATGGCGGATAGGTTCGATCTAAAGTTGATACCGGAATTCGACGGATCCGACCCAGTACTCAGCTGGGTTGAGAAGGTCGAGTTACATTGTCAGTTGTCCGGCGTGAAAAATGTCGAGCGCGTGATTCCTCTGCGGCTGACCGGCGGGGCCTTCGCTGTATATCAGCAACTCAGCGCTGAGGAGAAGTGTGACTACTCGAGTATCAAGGCGGCGTTGTACAGGGCGTTCGCCACTGACCCCGCCACTGCATGGGAGCAGTTTGAAACGAGGTCTATACGCTTGGGCGAAACTGTGGACGTGTATCTCGCCGAACTTAAGAAGCTGACGGTGTTGTTCGGCGGTCTTCCCGAGAGGGCCCTAGCCTACAAATTCCTGTCAGGACTCCCCGCTGGAGCAAAGCAGCTCCTGCGAGCAACCTCTACCATGTCCTCACTACCGCTGAGTGACCTAGTGGACAGAGCCAGGACAATAATGAAGGATGACTCGACGGTGCAGGAACCGGTAGTCGCCGTCGCACAGGCCCCACCAAGTGGCGAAGGACTGTCTCAGGGACCCAGCCCGGAAGGTGATGTCATCTGCTACAGATGCAACGGGCGGGGCCACATGGCAAGAAATTGTAGAAGGCGGTCGACGGCTGTTCGCTGCTACCGCTGTAACAAGACTGGGCACATGGCCCGAGACTGTGCGGGAAACGGGGACGGGGACAAGGTGCCAGTGCCGACCTCTTCCTCGAACAGAAAATAAACAAGGCGCTCCCTGTCATTCAGGTCCGAGTTAATGACACGTTATGTTCAGCCCTCCTTGATTCCGGTTGCTCCCGCACCATAGTGTGTGCGGACTTCTGTCGGGCGTGGAAAAAGAAGAACGTCAGGATAACTACCATCACTGGAAAAATACGAATGTGTTGCGGCGTGGGTGTGGTACACATTCGCACAAGAACTGGGAACTCGGCCAACGTCGAAGCGCTGGTGACACGCGAAAAGCCGCTGAGTTTCGACCTGTTGCTAGGCTACGATGCCATCAAAGCCCTGGGCGGCGTGCGCATAACGCGCGCTGGCGTTGTAGAGTTTCAGGATAGGCCCCCGGTGTGCGCAGCACTAAGAGTCGACCAGCCGGACTTCAGTGCGGAATTCGACGACCAACAGAAGGCGTGGACCGCCACTTGGAGGTGGTCAGAAGACAAGGAACCGGCCAAACTACA
This sequence comes from Euprymna scolopes, assembly GCF_053919585.1. Lineage (NCBI taxonomy): Eukaryota > Metazoa > Mollusca > Cephalopoda > Sepiida > Sepiolidae > Euprymna > Euprymna scolopes. Next base: position 140,533,685 of record NC_136489.1, read on the forward strand.
AAACAAAGTGGCAGAGTACCGTATGCCCGACCAGATAAGGCCTGCATACGAAAGCGAGCTCCGTGAATGGATTAAGAACGGTTGGCTGATTCCATACCCCTACGACAAACTTGGACCCCCCCAAGGGCCTGATACCGCTGATGGCAGTTGCCCAACCTAACAAGTCAAAGGTGAGGCCGGTAATGGACTACCGTGAGTTGAATGCGCACGTTGATGCGTTCACAGCGGACGCCGACGTCTGCGCCAGCAAGCTGCGAGAGTGGCGCCGGCAGGGGTCCAATGTGTCCCTACTGGACTTGAGAAAAGCATACCTGCAGGTTCGGATCGGCGAGGCGATGTGGCCTTTCCAGACAGTGATGTTTTCCGGGAAGAGATACTGTCTTACGCGACTCGGATTTGGGCTAAACGTAGCACCCCAGATAATGAAGGCTATCGTCAATGCCGTGTTGTCACAAGAAGAATGGATCAGAAAGGGAACATCGGCGTATATTGACGATATATACGTGGACGAAGATATCGTGTCCTCTTCGCGCGTAAGATCCAAACTTGCCGAGTTTGGTCTAAACTGCAAGGACTCTGAGCGGCTTGAGGATGGTGCCCGCGTATTGGGCTTGAGCGTTCAAGAGGAGCGAGGGATCCTGAAGTGGAGGCGTGGAACCGCAGTTCCCGACGTACCCGACGTTTACACAAGACGTGCTGTGTTCTCCCTGTGCGGGAAACTTGTGGGGCACCTTCCAGTATGCGGATGGGTTCGTGCAGCGACAGGCGTCATAAAAAGGAGGGCAAATGCGGTCAGCAAAGGCTGGGACGATGAGATAACCGACGAACTATTGGTTCGAATGTTAAAGGAGACCGTCGCTAGTGTGAAAAAGAATGACCCCGCCACAGGGGACTGGTGCGTGCAGGGAGACGAACTGAGCGTGTGGGTGGACGCAAGTTCTCTAGCGATCGGTGTAGTTTTGGAGAAAGATGGGGCCGTAGTTGAGGATGCCTGCTGGCTGCGACCGGCGAATGATGCTGCCCATATCAACCTGGCAGAACTCGACGCTGTAATAAAGGGCATTAACCTGGCACTTCAATGGGAAGTGAAGAAACTGCGTGTGCACACTGACTCACTTTGCGTGCACCACTGGGTGTCGGACACACTCACGAGCAAGGCCAGGGCACGCACCAAGGCAGCCAGCGAAATGCTGATAAGACGGAGGCTCAAGACTGTGAAAAAACTGGTGACGGAGTACAACCTGTCCGTAGACGTAGTGCTCATCACCTCGGACTACAACCTCGCCGACAAGCTCACTCGGGTACCACGGAGATGGTATGAGGCTATGAAGAAAGAAGCTAAGCCATTGCCTCTGTGTGCTGCCTCCATCGAGGAGGACGAAATCAGGAAGATACATCACGACAGTGGGCACCCCGGAGTGCAACGAACCTACTACTTTGTGAAGTTGGCTAGACCATCAATACCAAAAAGCGCAGTAAGAGCAGTGGTCAGGGAGTGCCAAACGTGCCAGTCCATCGACCCCGCCCCAGCCAGATGGCGGAAAGGACAGCTGGGAGTGGACGCGACTTGGAGTCGGTTGGGTATGGATATAACCCACTACGGCAGCCAACACTTCATCACGCTGATAGACTGCGGGCCAACGAGGTTCGCGATTTGGCGCCAATTGGCAAGGCAGGATTCCACCAGTGTCATCCACGAATTGGAATCCATATTCTACGAAAGGGGGCCGCCTGAGGAGATCCTCACGGATAACGACACGGCGTTCTGCAGCAGGGAATTTAGGCATTTTATGGACAACTGGGGGATCCGCCTTCGACACCGATGCGCGTATGTGCCGAGCGGCAATGGCATAGCGGAGCGATGCCACCGAACCGTGAAGAGGATCGCGGCCAGGAAGAAGTGTACGATTGCGGAGGCGGTTTACAGATACAACACAATGCCTAAGGACACCGTGACTGGCGGGCAGTGCGCCCGCTGATGCGATTCATCACTACCACGTGCGCGTCAAGGACGTTGAAGTGTGTCTACCCGACCAACTAGAACCCCAGGGGACGTACCAAGTGGGAGACACCGTCTGGGTGAAGCCACCCGGCGGCCGGTGCACCAGCAGCTTTTGGAGGGGGCGGGTCACCGGCGTCATCAGTGAACAGGCCATACTAGTCGATGATACTCCGCGCCACGTAAGGGATGTCCGGCCCGCTCTAAGCGCTGACCAATCGGCAAGCAGTGGAAGTAGCGAGTCATCCGACGATGAGCGATGGATCCAACCCGTGCTCCACGAACCTGGTGACTCAACTGCGAGCAGTGGAAGGAGCGAGTCATCTGACGATGAGCGATGGATCTAACCTGTGCCCCATGGACCTGATGACTCAACTGCGAGCTCTAATGCTGATGCTGATGCTTCCGATGCCACTTCTGAGAGCTCCGATGAGGAAGTCCCGGCAATACCCCTCCGCAGGAGTGCTCGAATCAAACGGCCACGTCCGCCGTGTCACGTATGTGATCTGGAGACCAGGGGGGAGTGTGAGACTAACCGTAGCCCTCGGCGCAAGAGGGTCCGTGTGTGCCTGGCGTGTGGGGTGATGGCTGATCCTGTGGTCGGGGCAGCGGAAGAAAGAGTTTCAAGATGGCGCCTGCCTGCTTTTATTAGAGACGGAATCTCGCAGGATCGCAAATTAGCTAGGCCATCTTGAGTAATAAAAATCGGTCCATTGGAGGTGCGAGGCAGTCGGGTTCTGACGTTCGTGGCGATCAGTACAGTGACCGTTGGGTTCCGTTTCTATTCGTGCAGTCAGCTGAGCTTTGTTAGTTGCCTTCGCGCCGTGGCTGTCATTGTTTGTTGGTTTGCTGTGTGTTGCCGTGGTTCTTCAGTGAAACGCTTCGTCGCCCACGACGAGTCTCACCGTCTCCTACACAAGATACTCTTACAGTTTGTTTCTAGGTTTTTGGAATATGGAAGGTTGAACCATAGGATCTCCTTGTGTCTATTCTTACGTTTACGGGTTTTGGTTTGCTGTTTATTTGTATTATTATCTAATATTTGTTTTGTGGTTTGGTTTTATCTTTTTTTGTCTCTTGGTTATTTTTCTTAACTATATATATATATATATATATATATATATATATATATATATTTTATTTCTTACCAACTCAGAGATTTAAGGCGTCGTCGTTATGATGGCTGGTCGGGTGTTGAGATGAACTCGTCAACGATCTTTGGGTTCGGTTGGGTCTGATGTCGCTTAGTGCGGGGTTGGTGAGAGGTGATGATTTGGTATCAGCCGAAGAAGGAAAGGGGCTTGTATCAGGATCACGGGTGAGATGGTAGCAGTGGGCGATGCTGGCTGTGAAGCTGAAACTCCGCGTCTGATGTCGCTAGCAAGGGGTCGGATACTGGTTGAAGACGGGGCGAGTTCACAGCGCGCCACGCTAGGGCCGATCTGTCTGTTGTCGAAAAAGGCTTGTGTTTTATAGTGTGGGGGTCGTCAGGCCTTTTTAGGAACTAACTTCCTCCACAAATAAATAAAAATAAAAAGAAGACTTACATGCAAAACAAACGGAGGTTTATTCACAGAAACCAACCATTAACAAATAAAATATAATTCTCTTTATAATGAGTTCAGAAGTCCTTTTCGTTCATATAAAAAGAGGAGAATGTCTTTTTTTGTTGAACTGTTCATATGTTAAAACATGTTAAGAGAGGCAATAGGTAATGTTCGCCTGTGAAATTGTATGAAGCGTGCGGAGTGGTGAAAATTGAAGAGTGATAGTAACACGCGTGGAACGTCCGAATGAAAATTCAGTAGAGAGAGAGATTTGATATTTGTGTGTGCTTAAATACTATTTGGACCGGCTCCAGCGAGCTTAAAAAGAAAAGTTTAGAAAAATGTCCTTGGAGAAATCCCATTGGACGGAAGCATCACGTGGGGTGCTCTGTACTGCCTCCGCTCGTTTTGAGTCGATTTAATATATAACACCACGCCGGAATTTGCGTGGGAGTTATTTTTTATTTTTCACGCGCCAACATAATCATAATCATACTGCGCGCCTAAATTGTATTTATTTTTATAACAATTTTTAATCCGAATCTTAACCGTGTCAACTGGCACAATACTCCCCCCAGATTGAAAAAAAAAAATTTTTTTTTTTTTAATATGCAATGTATTCCTTGAAATGTTTCGGCCAGTGGACTTTCCTACCTGTTTTTGTCGTAGGTTTGATGTTCCCGTCATTTTCTGCTGGACTCCCATGTTCTAAGGGAATTTGTTCTGGTGGGGAAATCGTCTGAGGGTATTCCTCAATGTATGCTGTTTAATTCGGTCGATCGCGATGTTGTCTTTCCTGTCTTTCCTTTGGACAGTAAAATATTTTTCACTTCTGTCCAAAACTTGGTATGGTCCTGTGTAATTTGGACAAAATGGCTTTTTGACTGTATCATTCCTAATAAATACATATTTGCATGTGTGAAGGTCATTCGGCATATATGTTTGTTTGTCAGCCCTCCTGGTGGGTGTAAATGTGAGAGAAGACATTTTGCTCTTTAATTCCGTCACAAATGTAGCTGTGGGTGAAATGTCTGTGTATGCATTAAAATATTGTCCAGGTAGTGTGACTGCTGATCCAAAAACTACCTCCACTGGCGTGCTTTGTAAATCCTCTTTTATCGTGCTTCGGATCATTAATAGGATTAATGGTAAATTATTTGACCAGTCTGCGTTGTTAAGACTCGTAGCCAAAGAAGTTTTTAGCTGTCTGTGAAAGCGTTCGACAAGGCCGTTCGAACAAGGGTGATAAGCCGTTGACTTTATGTGGGTTGTTCCCAACAATTGGTTGAACTCTGTGAAGAGTTTCGATTGAAATTGCGAGCCTCTGTCCGTTGTGAGTACTGACGGTACTCCAAAAATCGCTATCCAGTCTTTTAGTATTGTTCCAGCTACTGTCGCCGCCGATGTGTCCTTCACGGGTATGGCTGTTGGCCATCTGCTGAACCTGTCGACTATGGTGAGAATGTGGGTGTGTCCTTTTGAGGGGGGTAATGGCCCCACCAAGTCAACATGGATATAGGTAAACCTAGCATCGGGCGTACTGAAAGTGCCCAGCGGTGACTTTGTGTGCCTGTGTATTTTATTCTTTTGACAGGATACACATGTCTGGGTCCAATTTCGAATATCTGTATTCATTTTCGGCCAAACAAAGAGGTCTGCTATTATTTTTACAGTGGCTCGTTTGCCTGAATGAGATAAATTGTGAAAATGTTGAAAAACATGTCGTCTGATGCTTGGCAGTATGTATGGACCGTGGTTGCTTTTTTGCTGTATCACAATAAAATGTCGTTGTACTAAAAGGTACGGGCATTTCCTTCAGTTGCAAAGACGTTTTCTGTTGTATGTCAGTGAGTGTCTCGTCCGTCTTTTGTTCTTGTGCAATTAATTCCATACTCAGCGAACTAGAATTTAGCGAAGTTATTGCAGCTCGTGATAATGCGTCCTGTTACAAATATGTGAAAAAAATATATAATTTGAGACAATAATTACTTTTAATATTATTAAAAAAAAAAAAAAAAAAAGGTCGAGAGAGAAAATTCTGTTTATCGCGCTTTATATTGTCGTCTGCTCTCAGTGAATTTGTAAACATCCGGAAAAAGAAAAAGAGAGAGAGAGAGAACATACGAAAATACAGCGAGGGGACGCCTATAAACTGTAAAGAAAGAGAGAGTGAGAAGATATGAAACTAGAGAGAGGGAAAGCTGCAGGCATCCGTCTCGCGTATTATTGAGCGAGTGACGCGAGAGAGATGCAAGTACATACAGTGAGAGAGGGAGCGCCAAAGAGAGAGAGAAAGGTATACCATTAGAGAGAGGGAAAGGAGCGGTGCAGGGTGGCGAGGCAGTGACGACATAGCAGCCGAGGAAGAAGGTTAGGGAAGCGACAGTGTTGGCGATGGTGACAACGTTTGTGATGCTAACGACGGCGAAGAAATGAACGATATATTTTGACGACAGAGAAAACGAAAAAAAGGCGATAATGAGGAATGACGATGTATTCAATATAGACGATGGAATTTTTTTTTTTTTTAATTTTTTTTTATTACATTTTCGCCCCAAACAAGGCACATTGCCACTTTAATGTAGGGGGCTACTATCAGGGGAAACATCTACTGGGGTACTATGTAGGGATTAGGGCAGCGAGATGTTGGTTTACGTTGCACTTGAACTTATGCATGTTGGGGAAGCAGTGACCTGGAATGGAATTCCAAAGTCTAGCAGTTCTGGGGAAGAAACTACTGGAGTAGAAAGATCTTTTACATCTAGGGATTTCTACAGTGTGGGGGTGGGATTTTGCAGCTTGTCGGGTCTGTCGAGGGTGTTCACGTCGTGGGGGCACAAGTGCTTGCAGTTCTTCAGAGCATTCACCATTATAATACTTGTAGAACAGGCAGAGGGATGCAACGTTTCGATGATGGGACAGAGGCTGAAGTTTAGATGCCAGTTTAGGGCCTATCAGATTTGCGACTCTCTTTTGAACCCTGTCAAGGAGCGAGAGACTAGTAGCCGATGTACCGGCCCAAATATGACAGCAATACTCCATACATGGGCGAATAGTGGCCTTATAGAGGTACAGAATACTTTCGGGTGTTAGAAGTTTTCTGGCACGGTAGAGAGAGCCCACCTTCCTTGCAGCGGCCCTGGCAATGCCCTCTCATGTTTCCTGTGAACGTTAGGCCAAGGAGCTTGAAAGACGTACTCTCAGATAAAGAGTTGTTGGCCATTGCTATAGGTGGTAGAGAAGGTTTCTTGTAATTATTGAATGAAACCAGTTTTGTCTTGGTGGCATTGAACGTTACCATCCATTTTTGTCCCCATTCCACTACTGATTGGAGGTCATCCTCTAGTGTTTCTGCCATTACTTTAGATATATGTTCATTTGTTTTCCTGTCGTGCCTGCTATAGAGTGTGGTGTCATCAGCATATATACCCATCTCAGAGGCAATTTTGTCGGGGAGGTCATTTATGAATATCAGGAACAGCAGAGGACCAAGGATAGATCCCTGGGGCACTCCCGCATTTATATCATATTGTTTAGATGTACGACCGTCGAGGACAACCTGGATTTTTCTCTTATCTAAGAAGGATTTAATTATGTTAAGTATTCTACCCGTGATACCGTAAGATCTAATCTTCCTGAGGAGACCCTCATGCCATACCCTGTCAAAAGCCTTTGATATATCTAGAGCTACCACTCTGCCCTCTCCCGCTTTGTCCAGTGAATGGTATATGCGTTCAGAGATTACAGTGAGGATGTCTGCCGTGGAACGGGCTTGTCTAAATCCATATTGATGGTCGGTCAGAAGTTTAGCATCTGTAAGGTGCTGGACTAGAGCATGGTTAATTAAGGTCTCAAATATTTTGGCAAAAAGTGGGAGGAGGCTAATAGGGCGATAATTTAATGGGTCAGTTCTTTCGCTAGAATTCTTGAATACTGGTACCACAGAAGCAGTTTTCCAACAGCTCGGAAAGCAAGATTCATTAAGGCATTTGTTGTAGAGTTTGGAGAGAACTGGAGCTACTTCGGCTGAGCACTTTTTTAATAGCACAGCTGGGATGAGGTCGGGTCCACATGCTTTGGAAGTGTCAAGGTTTTTTATGATAGCATGCACCTGAGCAGGGGTGATTTCCAGATCGTCTAGCGTGGCGTCTGTCCGCATAGGAAATTGAGGTAGGGGGTGATTTAGAGGGTCCAGTGTGGAGTTTGAGGCAAACCGACTGGCAAGCATGTTAACCTTCTCGGTTGCTGAGCAAAGAACCTTGTGATTGTTGGTTAGTGGGGGAATTGTTGATTGCCCATTATTTACTACACTGTTGTAGATTTTCCAGAAGTCACGAGTTCCTAGTTTTTGTGCTTCGATGCGTTTTTTAGTGGTTTCCGTAAATTCCCTCTTAGCTGTCGCTATTTCTTTCTTAACGTTACTTCTAGCTTCTATGTACTTTTGTCTGTTTGAACTGGACTTATGTCGGTTAAACCTGCGGAATGCATGCTGCCTTTGAGCAATGGCAGTTGCGCAAGTCGAAGTAAACCATTGGGGAGAGTGGGGGCTTGCTATAGAATTTCCGCATGGGAACATGCGCTTCGATTGCAGTTTTGAACCATTCAGTGGTTCAGCAGGAAGAGAAAAAATATTTCCCCATGGGGCGTCTCTGATAAGATCTCTGATAGCTGATAGAATGAAATTGTTTCAAAAGAAAGGAATGCGACAGAAATATTTAAAACCCGACGCTGAGTGAGTCGATTGTTTATTTTTCTCTCTATATATATCTCTCTCATATATGAAAACGACTATAAAAACAAAACACAAAAAGGACATCCTTCCATTTTGGAGTTAAAAGCAGACGACAGGATGTGAACTGTTATTTCTTTTGCGCGGAAATTCTCTCTCGAATCTATTTCAAGTTTGTTTGTTCATCCAGTTACACATTCTCTTTTACTTTCGTTACAATATATTTTATATATGTAAATAAAATTGTGTTAATTTTTCCATTGGCCTCGGTATTGTTACTTGGATGTGTTTTTCCCTGTCTTGTGTTTATAAATGTCTTTCGAGAAAATGGATATATCCCTCCCATATCTAAAAACCCGGGAAAACTAATTTCTTTTAAATAATTTTTTTTATATTTTGTGTTACGACTTTTACCCCTAGACATATCGGGTCCTAACAGTCCGCCACGATGTTTTCTTGTCCCTTGACGTATCTGATGTCTGTGGAATATTGAGCAATATAATCAAGATGTCTGATTTCTCTTAGGCCATATTTATCTACATGTGTATGCAGTGATACGTTAACGGTTTATGGTCAGTGTAAATACAAAAGTTTCTTCCTTCTAACAGATGTCTAAAATGTTTAATTGACAAATAAATTGCTAATAGCTCCTTTGAAAAGGTACTGTACTTTGTCTGTGTCTTGCTCAGTTTGGCTGAGAAAAACGATATAGGGGTCATTGTATCCCCTGTCAGTTGGTGTATAACTGCTCCTACAGCTATGTCTGATGCATCTGTTGTAAGTGTAAGTTTCGATTCTTCACTGTCCTTAATATAATTCAATTTTGTGAAATTGACTAAGGCAGTTTTAGCTTGATGGAAAGCTTTTAAAGCTGATCCTTCCAGTTTTAATTGTTGGTTTTTCGTTTTGTTCTTCAATAATGACGTTAACGGTGCAAGGATTGTGGAACAGTTGGGTAAAAATCGTCTGTAATAATTAATTACACCTATGAAGCGACGAACTTGTCTAACAAACGTAGGTTGTGGAAAATTTGTAATGGCACTTACTTTTTCAGGTAATGATCCTTATCAATTGAATGTCTGAGGAAATTTACTTCTTGCTGACCGAAAATACATTTGTCCAAGTTTAATTTTAAACCGTAATGGGACAGTTTTTGGAAAGCTTGTTCCAAGTGTTGTTTATGTTCGTCGAGGTTTCTACTAGCAATTAGGACATCGTCCACATATGCGAATACGAATGGAAGGTCCCTAAAAACCTCGTCTATTAACCTTTGGAAGGTTTGACAAGCGTTTCTAAGTCCGAATGGCATTCTGACGAATTCGTAAAGTCCAAACGGTGTGGTCAGTGCTGTTTTATGGATATCTTCTTCCGCCACCGGTATTTGGTAATATGCTTTTACTAAATCCAGTTTGGAAAATACCGTGGCATTTTGCAGTCCGATTGCAAAATCGTGAATGTGTGGGATAGGGTATCTATCCGGTACGGTTTGTGCATTTAATCTCCTGAAATCGCCACAAGGACGCCATGTTGTTGCGTCTGATTTCTGTACCATATGTAGAGGAGATGACCACGCACTTTTGGAAGGTCGGATAATTCCTTGTTGTAACATGCGTTGAAATTCGCCTTTTGCGATCTTGTACTTATCCGGCTTCAGACGTCTGGGGGTGGCGTAGATGGGTTGTCTATTCGTTTTAATATAATGCCTTGCATTATGTTTGATATTATCCGTGACTTTGAATGGCTGAGTAAGTTGTGGGTATTTTTGAAACAGCCGACGAATGTACGTCTCTTTAAGTAAGGCAGAACTAATCCCAATAGACTGGTATCTTGTGGTGATACCTTTAATTACGACTTTTGTTTGGTTATCAGTCAGTGTGCGATTAGTCATGTCTACTGATAGATTAAATCGTGCTAGGAAATCTGCTCCTAATATTAGTGTCGTCACGTTGGCTATGGTAAAAATCCACGAAAATGTGCGACGCAAGCCGAGATTGACGCTTAAGTACTTTTTACCGTATGTCGGTATTTGTGTGCCATTAGCTGCCTGGAGGTGGTAAGGCTGTGGAGTAGCTTTCTGTTTACGTAGCGGTGGTATCATGCTTATTTCGGCTCCAGTGTCTATTAAGAAGTTATATCCGTGATTACTGTCATGAATGAAAAATAGACGACCTTTAGTGGAAAATCCAGCAACAGTTGTCGTCACTACTGGCTGGAATGATCGTTTCCCTGGTTCTTGCTTTTAAAAGAACAAGGATAAGTGCAATGCCTTGCTTCTGTGCCGAATTTTTTGTGGTAAAAACAGATTTCGTTCGCTCGTTCTCGTGTGTTGCTTCGACCTCTACTAAAACTTCGTTTTCGGTAGTTAGGTCGTTTATTAAATGAGTAACGACGGTTTATTTGCATTAATTCCTGCAATTGACGAGTGAGATTTTCTACCGTAGTTTTTAGTCCAACTACTCCGTCGTCTCTCGTCTGTTTTGGCTGTGCTTGTGCTGAGTTTACTTTGCGGTTCCTCAGATTTTCATGAATTCGGTCTGCCATGCCGGCGAGCTTTTCAGTGCTTGTCTCTTCCGTTGTGGGTGCCAGAATTTGTACTGTTGTGTCTGATAGTTTATCCAACCACAAACTTCTCATTATATTTTCAGACATTTTGTTGTCCCCTAGCAATGATCGCATATATCGTAAAAGTTGCGACGGTGTGCGATCTCCCAATTCTACTTGGGTGAAGAGATTGCGTAACATTGTCTCGTTTGATAAGCCAGTCCGTCTCAAAATGGCCTCCTTAAGTTTATCGTATGGATTATTTTCTGGCACGTTCTCCAATAAATCAGTCACCTCTTCGACGACGTCTGCCAGGAGTTTTTCAACCAGATAACAATACTTGGTTCGCTGAGATGTAATCCGTTTTGCGTCGAAAAGGGCCTGGATCTGGATAAACCACGTCTTTATATTGGTAGGATTAAAAGCTGGTATATTTAGCGTTTATGTAGCCAGAGGTGTTTCAGCACGGGGAGGTTCCATTTTTCTGTTTTTCGTTTGAAAGTGATTTTAAAGCCTTTAAACTGTCGGTTGACTTGCTTCGAGTACGCGAAGCTTGAAATCGTGATCGAAAAAAAATGTTGCTTTTGCTAGGGTCTGTGTTTCTGAGGTCTGTTAAACTGCCGAGTGAAGTTCGAGATTGTGGTAGATCATTTTTCGAGGGGTTTTACACGCTCGTGTTCACGTTTGGATCAGCTGAATTGTAGCCGTGTGTATTCATTACACGTTATTTATCACCAACTCGTTGTTGGGGGGTGCCTGATGAGCAAAAGTGCTGTTTTGACGCTGAGTCATGATTTGTTTAATTTTCGATTTAATAGCGACTATCGGCATAACTCGCTAATTTGTTGCTATATTGTACTGAGATCCACGCTTCGTTTGACGGCTTGTATCATCCCTTGAGATTCGCGTCGTCTCTTTACTTCTTTTGAGTGTTACCGCACGCATGATATAGCAAGTAGTTTAGGAAACCGCGTGTAGCTTGTGAGGAGATTCTGTTGTGCATGTAATGTTCTAAGTCGGGTCACCAACTTGTGGGGGTCATCAGGCCTTTTTAGGAACTAACTTCCTCCACAAATAAATAAAAATAAAAAGAAGAAGACTTACATGCAAAACAAACGGAGGTTTATTCACAGAAACCAACCATTAACAAATAAAATATAATTCTCTTTATAATGAGTTCAGAAGTCCTTTTTAAGTGTTCGTATAAAAAGAGGAGAATGCCTTTTTTTGTTGAACTGTTCATATGTTAAAACATGTTAAGAGAGGCAATAGGTAATGTTCGCCTGTGAAATTGTATGAAGCGTGCGGAGTGGTGAAAATTGAAGAGTGATAGTAACACGCGTGGAACGTCCGAATGAAAATTCAGTAGAGAGAGAGATTTGATATTTGTGTGTGCTTAAATACTATTTGGACCGGCTCCAGCGAGCTTAAAAAGAAAAGTTTAGAAAAATGTCCTTGGAGAAATCCCATCGGACGGAAGCATCACGTGGGGTGCTCTGTACTACCTCCGCTCGTTTTGAGTCGATTTAATATATAACGCCACGCCGGAATTTGCGTGGGAGTTATTTTTTATTTTTCACGCGCCAACATAATCATAATCATACTGCGCGCCTAAATTGTATTTATTTTTATAACAATTTTTAATCTGAATCTTAACCTTGTCAACTGGCACAATAGTCATGAAGCGGATGTAGTAGTAGCACCGTTTTTTTTTGTTTTTTTTTTGTCGCTGGCTTAAGTTTTGCTTTTTGATTGTGTTTGTTTTAAACTTTAATGAGTTGTAGAGAATTGTCTGTTTGGTGTATGTGTGCATGTGCTATATCGATTTAATAATAATAAAAATATAACAGTCAATTTTCTGATAAAATTGTGAATATAATCTAGTCGGTGTTGTGAGGTTGCAATGTTTTGTGAATTATATATTGGTGTTTATATGCTTAGGAGGGATATGCGATGTAACAATGCTGCCCCAGATCTCGATCATATTTACATGATAAAGTCTCTTATCTCTTCATATTTACATGATAAAGTCTCTGAAACGCGCGGAGAGTTGTCCCCTTGTTATTCTGGCTGGAGGTCGAATTCCGTCCGTATTGACTTCCTGTGATGTTGTAGGATGAACTAGTGTAGGGTCGTTTGATGGCTGTTGTGGGGTGTGATCTTGGTGGTTGGTACATGGTGGAGGAAGTAGGATCCCGCTGCATAGGTGTGGCAGTCAGGAAGCCAAGCGTCTTATATGTGCGTGGTGGAGCCAGGCTGTATCGCCCTTTTCATTTCGTACCTGGCACATCACATCATTTGATTTTGTGACTGTAAAATTTCCCACCCAGGACAGATGAGATGCCTGGGCCACTGCTGATTGTAGTCGATGGAGTAAGATCTTGTCGTCCACCTGTATTGAGTCCTTGTAAGTGGGGCGATGTGCATCCCTCTCAAGTTTGTGGTCAGCCTTATCGTTGGCCAGGGCGACGCGGTGGTGAATCTGTTTCAATAAGGCGTTGATCTTCATGCCGTAAGCTCCCGGGTCATTGCCTCTGACTTCTTTTCTATAAAGCGTAGGTAGTCCGATGTTTGGGTGATGGCTGGTGATTGCGTAGTGGGGAGAGACGCCGGTAGCACTGTTGATAGTAGCGTTCATAGACGAGACGACGGATTCAAGAACGTCTGTCCATTCACAGCCTCTGTCTTCACACAGCATGTATAGGGCATTCTTTATCGTGCGGAGTTGACGTTCGATGTTTCTTGAACTTTGTAGTCGCCAAGGGCAGTGGAGTTCTTGCGTAATGGACATTTGGCTACAGAACTGTCTATAGACTTCTCCCGTGAAGTGTGTGCCTCAGTCTGAGGATACTATGCAAGGGATTTCCCTATGCCGAAGGAAGAACTGATACAATCCGCGGGCGGCATCAATGGCATGGTCCCTTGCACATGATATGGCTGTAAAGTGTCGGCTGAAGCTGTCCAAAATAGTCAGGATGTATCGTTTCTCCTTTGAGTTTGGCATTATCACAAAATCCATGTAGATGACTTTGAACGGTCTGTCCCCATTTGCAATGACCGATTGGCCAGTAGGTGCGTCTGCCATAGTTCCCTTTGCATTTTGCGCATATGTCGCAGGAGTCAACATAGGCTTTAATGTTGTGGTCTTTGAATTCCCACCAAACATGAGCTCTTGCATGCGTGTGATGCCTGAGTGGGTGTTTATATGGTACAAACAGCTTGGGTGAGTTTTTGCTGTCTCTTATCATCAGAACAGAGGCGCCTCAGAAAAAATTGCTGTAAGTGCTTTTTGAAGAACGTAGCTCGGTGGTCGCCGGGATCGATATGTGGTTCACTTGAGCTGGGTGATTGGAGAGAGCTGATGATCTTTGCTAGGGCTTCGTCCTTTTGTTGTTCATTTGCAATGTTCAGGTGGTTGCAAATCCTGTCAGTGGGAATGGAGGTCGAAGAGTGGAATGCAAAGAATGCATTGCTAACCCGCTTTTGGGTGTGTGTGTTCTGTGATGTGTGATTTTTGGGTATGATCGTTAAACTTGCTGAGGCATCATGATGGGATGTATATGCGTAGTTTCGAACCACTTAGCTCAAATGTCCGGCCTACTGGGTTTGGGTCATGTGGAGTTGTAATTTTCTTCTGTCCACAACCTCTGCTGAGCATGTCTGCCCATATGTTTGATTTGCCTTCAATGTATTCTAAGACGAACATAGCATGAGATTTCCTCTTGCCATCTCCATATTTTGGCATTGTTGAACTCTCTCTGGTCCAGATATGTCAACAATCGATGGTCGGTGAAAATAACGAAGGAGCGGTTGCACAGGAAGTAATCGAATTTCGTTATAGCCCATTTTATTGCGTATGCCTCTTGTTCTGTTGTAGACCAGTTCCATTCTGTAGAGTTGAATGTTTGGGAAGCGATTGCTATGATGCTTTTCTTCCCGTTGTCGGCTTCTTGCATCAAAATCGCTCCACACACAACGTCGCTGGCGTTGGTGGTGAGGGTGAAAAGTTTGGAGAAGTCCGGGAATGAAATGACGGGTGGCGGGGATAGTCGTTCTTTGATCTTTCTGAAAGCTCTATCGGCCGTGTCTGTCCAGGTGAATGGCCTATTGATCTTGTTGAGATCGTATATGGGAGCCATTAGTTTTGAAAATGTGTTTGAGTTGATTTGTTCCTGTAAACGTGTCTCCAGGAACTGTCTATTCTATACTAGTCAGCCGATGAGGCTTTGTAACTTCTTTTTTTGACGTTGGGGATTGCATTTCTCTGATTGCCCGAATGGATCGGGCTTGAAACCTTCACTGTTCACGATCCATCCAAGGAACTTTGCCTCTGATGTGAGAAAGGAGCATTTGTCAGCATTTAATCTGAGTCCAAAGTCTCGGAGGTAAACAGCTGCTCCAGAGCATGTATGTATTCGTTAAATGTCCTTGCATGAACCAAGTTGTCGTCGATGCATGCCGAAATGTTATCACGTGACGTAACTGTGACCAATGCTTCTGCTACGCAATGAGACAAAATCTGCCCAGCAGAGGTAAGACCGAAGGCCAGGCGAGTGTACTGGTAGCATTGATCCTTCCATGTAAATGCCGTTTTGTGTTGGTCCTGCTTGTCGATCTCAATTTGCCAGTAACTGCTACGCAGGTCCAGGGAAGCGAAATACGTATTGCCTTTGCCGATCTTGTTAAATAGATGGTCCATTCTTGCTATTGGGTAGAGATCAAGATCGACTAACACTTTGTTGAGTGTTCTTTTGAAATTGGCGACCACGCGGATTGATCCATTCTTCTTGCGGACAGCAAACACCGGACTATTAAAGCCACTCGGGTCTGTACATTTCTCAATGATGTTCTGATTCGCCATGCGTTTGATTTCAACATCTATATCTGCTTCCAGAGCTTGAGTGATCGGTTGTTGTTTCTGGCTGTGAGATTGGCTGTCGGTTGGTATCCGGATGGGTCGGATGAATGTGCCCTTGTTGTTCTCTGTGGCAATTACGTCAGCATATTTAATGAAAAGGTTCGTTGTGGCTTCTAATTCATCCCAGTTTGGGTGATTTGGCAGTGACAACTCGGTGTTGTGCTTTAGCCAGGTTAGTTTTTCCTCTAACAACTGGGTATTGGGCCGAGGCTCCATTGTGAGGTGATTCTGGATTAGAGTGGATTGGGGTCGTGTATCGGATCATGAGCTGATGATGTTGGTGGTGTGATAGTGGCCGTGTGTGTTGTAAGTGTGCATCTGAACTCTACCGTGGAATTCCGGTTGTCAATAAGGTATGAGCTGAGAGTGCTGTGATGTAAGACATTTTGGCCGATCAAGATCCGTGTGGCTTTAGTCGTCATCAGCACATTCACCTCCTCAAAAATGGGGGAGTTTTGATTTCTGATGGTGACGTTACAGATTAGTTCACCAAGAGCGGTGATGCTGCCATTTATACCTTTCACCCGTACATCTGTGTGGGTTATATATTTCTTAGCTTCACCGGGTAGCTGTGATATAGGTATGATGCATGTGGAGCATCCCGAATCTAGCATCGCGATCCCAGAGAAGTGTATGTTGTTTATGACGAAGGTGGATTGTACGAGTGGTGATTGGTGTGCTAGTCCCTGTAGGTTAAAGACGTGATGGCTGGTGATGGAATAGGGCGAACAGGGCATCACAACTCGTCCTGCCGAAGTGGAAGTCCTCTTTTGTGCATGGTAGGTCGTCATCCACTGTTACGATGTGGGCCTGTGCTTGGGCGTGAGGTGGGTGACGATATGGGCAATTTTGTCCACGGAAGCACGGTCGTCCCCTAAGGTAATTCTTGCACAATGGAGTATGTGGCGAGTGTTGGCAGTTTTTGATTGTTTGATGATGGCCATGTCTTGGTTGGTTGTTGGGGCTTGTTTGGTATTAGTGGGGCCGTTCATTGGATCAGGGTGGTAGGTCTGTCCTGAGGGTGCTGTCTCTGTGACGAAACTGCTGTGATTTTTGTGAGTAGTATGTGGTTTCCAGAGCAGCAGTGACGTCAGTTTTTAAGCCGCGATCGATGTACCTTTGGGCTTCGTCCATGTAAAGCTTGTATAGTCCTCCATATTTAACTTGCTTCTGACATCAGTGAAATAAACAAGCGTATGGTTGCAAGAAAAATATAGATGACCGAGTAAGATTAAATATATATATATTTTATTTCTCACCAAATCAGATTTAAGGCATCATCGTTATGATGGCTGTTCGGGCGTTGAGATGAACTCGTTAATGATCTAAGTTTCTTTGGGTTCGGTTGGATGCGGGGATGCAGAAATGTGGCTTAACGTGTGTGGCAATCCTTGTTAGCTGATGTTGCTTAGCGCAGGGTTGGTGAGAGGTATCAGCCGAAGAAGGAAAGCGGCTTGTATCAGGATCACGGGTGAGACGGTACCAGTGGGCGATGCTGGCTGTGCGTAGTAAGCTCCGCATCTGATGTTGTTACGGAAGAGTCGGATGCTGGTTGCAGACGGAGTGAGTTCACAGCACGCCATGCTAGGGCTGATCTGTCTGTTGTTCAAAAGGGCTTGTATTTTATAGTCATGAAGTGGACGTAGTAGTAGTCGCTGTTTTTTTTTTTTTTTTGTCGCTGGCTTGAGTTTCGCTTGTTTGATTGTGTTTGTTTTTCATGCTTTAATGAGTTGTAGAGAATTGTCTGTTTGGTGTATGTGTGCATGTGTTATATCGATTTAAAGCTGATAAAATTGTGAATATAATCTAGTCAGTTTTGTGAGGTTGCAATGTTTTGTAAATTATATATTAGTGTTTATATGCTTAGGAGTTGCGTTTGCTGTGATGTTTGTGTTTTGTATTTTGTTTTGTTTTTTTTCTTTTGCTGTGCGGCTTTCTCTGGCGGTTTTCTTTGTTGAAGTAAGGTGCAAATTATTCTAATGATGTGTGTATCTAAAGAAATGGGATTTGGAATTGTCATGTGTATTTATTGTGTTCATTTGCATTGTACTGACGAACAGATTTGTCCTAACGTCGCCATTGCTGGTTTTCAGTTTATTCATGGAGGGATATGCGATATAACAAGTAAGAAAACATGGAAGAAGAATTAAAAAAAAAAATAAAAAACCAAAAAACTCAAATTAAATCAAACAAAGAAAACTAATCGAAGAAGAATTTAAAAAACAATAAAACAAATAAACAACGAAAATAAAGATTACAAAACTGAACAAAACTCCCAAACACACACAACAGCACCAACAAACCAGAAAACTCAAATTAAATCAAACAAAGAAAACTAATGGAAGAAGAATTTAAAAAAAAAACATAAAACAAATCAACAATGAAAATAAACATTACAAAATTGAACAAAACTCCCAAACAAAAACACAGAACCAACAAACCAAAAAACTCAAATTAAATCAAACAAAGAAAACTAATGGAAGAAGAATTAAAAAAAAAAACCATAAAACAAATCAACAATGAAAAAAAAGATTACAAAATTGAGCAAAACTCCCACACCAAAAAACAGAACCAACAAACAAAAAAACGCAAATTAAATCAAAAAAAGAAAATTAATGGAAGAAGAATTTAAAAAAAAAAACATAAAACAAATCAACTACGAAAATAAAGATTACAAAACTGAAAAAAAAACTCCCAAACCAAAAAACAAAACCAACAAACCAAAAAACTCAAATTAAATCAAACAAGGAACACTAATGGAAGAAGAATTTAAAAAAAAACATAAAACAAATCAACAACGAAAATAAAGATTACAAAACTGAACTAAACTCCCAAACCAAAAAACAGAACCAACAAATAAGAAAACTCAAATTAAACCAAACAAAGAAAACTAATGAAAGAATAATTAAAAAAAAAAATTAAACAAATAAACAAGGAAAATAAAGATTACAAAACTGAACAAAACTCCCAAACCAAACAACAGAACCAACGAACCAAACAACTCAAATTAAATCAAACAAAGAAAACTAATGGAAGAAGAATTAAAAAAAAAAAAACCATAAAACAAATCAACAATGAAAAAAAAGATTACAAAATTGAGCAAAACTCCCAAACCAAAAAACAGAACCAACAAACCAAAAAACTCAAATTAAATCAAACAAGGAAAACTAATGGAAGAATTAAAAAAAAAATAAAACAAATCAACAACGAAAATGAAGATTACCAAACTGAACTAAACTCCCAAACCAAAAAACAGAACCAACAAATAAAAAAACTCAAATTAAACCAAACAAAGAAAACTAATGAAAGAAGAATTAAAAAAAAAAATAATAAAACAAATAAACAACGAAAATAAAGATTACAAAACTGGACAAAACTCCGAAACCAAAAAACAGAACCAACAAACCAAAAACTCAAATTAAATCAAACAAAGAAAACTAATGGAAGAAGAATTGAAACAAAAACATAAAACAAATCAACAACGAAAATAAACATTACAAAACTGAAAAAAAACTCCCAAACCAAACAACAGTACCAACAAACCACAAACCTCAAATTAAATCAAACAAAGAAAACTAATCCAAGAAGAATTAAAACAAAAAAAATAAAACAAATCAACAACAGAAATAAAAATTACAAAACTGAACAAAACTCCGAAAACAAAAAACAGAACCAACAAACCAAAAAACTCAAATTAAATCAAACAAAGAAAACTAATCGAAGAAGAATTAAAAAAAAAAACATAAAACAAATCAACAACGAAAATAAACATTACAAAACTGAAAAAAAACTCCCAAACCAAACAACAGAACCAACAAACCAAAAAACTAAAATTAAATCAAACAAAGAAAACTAATCCAAGAAGAATTAAAAAAAAATATATAAAACAAATCAACAACAGAAATAAACATTACAAAACTGAACAAAACTCCCAAACCAAAAAACAGAACCAACAAACCAAAAACTCAAATTTAATCAAACAAAGAAAACTAATGGAAGAAGAATTGAAACAAAAACATAAAAAAAATCAACAACGAAAATAAAGATTACAAAACTGAAAAAAAAACTCCCAAACCAAACAACAGAACCAACAAACCAAAAACCTCAAATTAAATCAAACAAAGAAAACTAATCCAAGAAGAATTTAAAAAAAATAAATAAAACAAATCAACAACAGAAATAAACATTACAAAACTGAACAAAACTCCCAAAACAAAAAACAGAACCAACAAATCAAAAAACTCAAATTAAATAAAAGAAAACTAATGGAAGAATAATAATAAAAAAAAACATGAAATAAATCAACAACGAAAATAAAGATTACAAAACGGAACAAAACTCACCAACCAAAAAAACAGAACCAACAAACCACAAAACTCAAATTAAATCAAACAAAGAAAACTAACGGAAGAAGAATTTTAAAAAAAAAACACAAAACAAATCAACAACGAAAATAAAGATTACAAAACTGAACAACACTCCCAAAACAAAAAACAGAACCAACAAATCAGAAAACTCAAATTACATCAAAGAAAACTAATGGAAGAAGAATTTAAAAAAAAAACATGAAATAAATCAACAACGAAAATAAAGATTACAAAACTGAACAAAACTCCCAAACCAAAAAACAGAACCAACAAACAAAAAAACTCAAATTAAATCAAACAAAGAAAACTAATGGAAGAAGAATTTAAAAAAAAAAAATACACCAAATCAACAACGAAAATAAAGATTACCAAATTGAACAAGACTCCCAAACCAAAAAACAGAACCAACAAACCAAATAACTCAAATTAAATCAAACAAAGAAAACTAATAAAAGCAGAATTAAAAAAAAAAAAAATCAACAACAGAAATAAACATTACAAAACTGAACACAACTCCCAAACCAAAAAACAGAACCAACAAACCAAAAAACTCAAATTAAATCAAACAAAGAAAACTAATGGAAGAAGAATTAAAAAAAAAAATAAAACAAATCAACAACGAAAATAAAGATTACAAAACTGAACAAAACTCCCAAACCAAAAAACAGAACCAACAAAGCAAAACCTCAAATTAAATCAAACAAAGAAAACTAATGGAAGAAGAATTAAAAAACAAAAAAACATAAAACAAATCAACAACGAAAATAAAGATTACAAAATTGAACAAAACTCCCAAACCAAAAAACAGAACCAACAAAGCAAAACCTCAAATTAAATCAAACAAAGAAAACTAATGGAAGAAGAATTAAAAAACAAAAAAAATAAAACAAATCAACAACGAAAATAAAGATTACAAAACTGAACAAAACTCCCAAACCAAAAAACAGAACCAACAAAGCAAAACCTCAAATTAAATCAAACAAAGAAAACTAATGGAAGAAGAATTAAAAAACAAAAAAACATAAAACAAATCAACAACGAAAATAAAGATTACAAAACTGAACAAAACTCCCAAACCAAAAAACAGAACCAACAAAGCAAAACCTCAAATTAAATCAAACAAAGAAAACTAATGGAAGAAGAATTAAAAAACAAAAAAAATAAAACAAATCAACAACGAAAATAAAGATTACAAAACTGAACAAAACTCCCAAACCAAAAAACAGAACCAACAAAGCAAAACCTCAAATTAAATCAAACAAAGAAAACTAATGGAAGAAGAATTAAAAAACAAAAAAAACATAAAACAAATCAACAACGAAAATAAAGATTACAAAATTGAACAAAACTCCCAAACCAAAAAACAGAACCAACAAACCAAAAACTCAAATTAAATCAAACAAATAAAACTAATGGAAGAAGAATTTAAAAAAAAAAAACATAAAACAAATCAACAACGACAATAAAAATTACAAAACTGAACCAAACTCCCAAACCAAACAACAGAACCAACAAACCAAAAACCTCAAATTAAATCAAACAAAGAAAACTTATCCAAGAAGAATTAAAAAAAAAATAAACAAATCAACAACAGAAATAAACATTACAAAACTGAACAAAACTCCCAAACCAAAAAACCAGAACCAACAAACCTAAAAACTCAAATTAAATCAAACAAAGAAAACTAATGGAAAAAGAATTTAAAAAAAAAATAAAACAAATCAACAACGAAAATAAAGATTACAAAACGGAACAAAACTCCCAAACCAAAAAACAGAACCAACAAACAACAAAACTCCATTTAAATCAAACAAAGAAAACTAATGGAAGAAGAATTGAAAAAAAAAAACATAAAACAATAAACAACGCAAATAAAGATTACAAAACTGAACTAAACTCCCAAACCAAAAAACAGAACCAACAAACCAAAAAACTCAAATTAAATCAAACAAAGAAAACTAATCAAGAAGAATTAAAAAAAAAAAATAAACCAAATCAACAACGAAAATAAATATTACCAAATTGAACAAGACTCCCAAACCAAAAAACAGAACCAACAAACCAAATAACTCAAATTAAATCAAACAAAGAAAACTAATAAAAGCAGAATTAAAAAAAAAAAAAATCAACAACAGAAATAAACATTACAAAACTGAACACAACTCCCAAACCAAAAAACAGAACCAACAAACCAAAAAACTCAAATTAAATCAAACAAAGAAAACTAATGGAAGAAGAATTAAAAAAAAAAATAAAACAAATCAACAACGAAAATAAAGATTACAAAACTGAACAAAACTCCCAAACCAAAAAACAGAACCAACAAAGCAAAACCTCAAATTAAATCAAACAAAGAAAACTAATGGAAGAAGAATTAAAAAACAAAAAAACATAAAACAAATCAACAACGAAAATAAAGATTACAAAATTGAACAAAACTCCCAAACCAAAAAACAGAACCAACAAAGCAAAACCTCAAATTAAATCAAACAAAGAAAACTAATGGAAGAAGAATTAAAAAACAAAAAAAATAAAACAAATCAACAACGAAAATAAAGATTACAAAACTGAACAAAACTCCCAAACCAAAAAACAGAACCAACAAAGCAAAACCTCAAATTAAATCAAACAAAGAAAACTAATGGAAGAAGAATTAAAAAACAAAAAAACATAAAACAAATCAACAACGAAAATAAAGATTACAAAACTGAACAAAACTCCCAAACCAAAAAACAGAACCAACAAAGCAAAACCTCAAATTAAATCAAACAAAGAAAACTAATGGAAGAAGAATTAAAAAACAAAAAAAATAAAACAAATCAACAACGAAAATAAAGATTACAAAACTGAACAAAACTCCCAAACCAAAAAACAGAACCAACAAAGCAAAACCTCAAATTAAATCAAACAAAGAAAACTAATGGAAGAAGAATTAAAAAACAAAAAAAACATAAAACAAATCAACAACGAAAATAAAGATTACAAAATTGAACAAAACTCCCAAACCAAAAAACAGAACCAACAAACCAAAAACTCAAATTAAATCAAACAAATAAAACTAATGGAAGAAGAATTTAAAAAAAAAAAACATAAAACAAATCAACAACGACAATAAAAATTACAAAACTGAACCAAACTCCCAAACCAAACAACAGAACCAACAAACCAAAAACCTCAAATTAAATCAAACAAAGAAAACTTATCCAAGAAGAATTAAAAAAAAAATAAACAAATCAACAACAGAAATAAACATTACAAAACTGAACAAAACTCCCAAACCAAAAAACCAGAACCAACAAACCTAAAAACTCAAATTAAATCAAACAAAGAAAACTAATGGAAAAAGAATTTAAAAAAAAAATAAAACAAATCAACAACGAAAATAAAGATTACAAAACTGAACAAAACTCCCAAACCAAAAAACAGAACCAACAAACAACAAAACTCCATTTAAATCAAACAAAGAAAACTAATGGAAGAAGAATTGAAAAAAAAAAACATAAAACAATAAACAACGCAAATAAAGATTACAAAACTGAACTAAACTCCCAAACCAAAAAACAGAACCAACAAACCAAAAAACTCAAATTAAATCAAACAAAGAAAACTAATCAAGAAGAATTAAAAAAAAAAAATAAACCAAATCAACAACGAAAATAAATATTACCAAATTGAACAAGACTCCCAAACCAAAAAACAGAACCAACAAACCAAATAACTCAAATTAAATCAAACAAAGAAAACTAATAAAAGCAGAATTAAAAAAAAAAAAAAATCAACAACAGAAATAAACATTACAAAACTGAACACAACTCCCAAACCAAAAAACAGAACCAACAAACCAAAAAACTCAAATTAAATCAAACAAAGAAAACTAATGGAAGAAGAATTAAAAAAAAAAATAAAACAAATCAACAACGAAAATAAAGATTACAAAACTGAACAAAACTCCCAAACCAAAAAACAGAACCAACAAAGCAAAACCTCAAATTAAATCAAACAAAGAAAACTAATGGAAGAAGAATTAAAAAACAAAAAAAATAAAACAAATCAACAACGAAAATAAAGATTACAAAACTGAACAAAACTCCCAAACCAAAAAACAGAACCAACAAAGCAAAACCTCAAATTAAATCAAACAAAGAAAACTAATGGAAGAAGAATTAAAAAACAAAAAAAATAAAACAAATCAACAACGAAAATAAAGATTACAAAACTGAACAAAACTCCCAAACCAAAAAACAGAACCAACAAAGCAAAACCTCAAATTAAATCAAACAAAGAAAACTAATGGAAGAAGAATTAAAAAACAAAAAAAACATAAAACAAATCAACAACGAAAATAAAGATTACAAAATTGAACAAAACTCCCAAACCAAAAAACAGAACCAACAAACCAAAAACTCAAATTAAATCAAACAAATAAAACTAATGGAAGAAGAATTTAAAAAAAAAAAACATAAAACAAATCAACAACGACAATAAAAATTACAAAACTGAACCAAACTCCCAAAACAAACAACAGAACCAACAAACCAAAAACCTCAAATTAAATCAAACAAAGAAAACTTATCCAAGAAGAATTAAAAAAAAAATAAACAAATCAACAACAGAAATAAACATTACAAAACTGAACAAAACTCCCAAACCAAAAAACCAGAACCAACAAACCAAAAAACTCAAATTAAATCAAACAAAGAAAACTAATGGAAAAAGAATTTAAAAAAAAAATAAAACAAATCAACAACGAAAATAAAGATTACAAAACGGAACAAAACTCCCAAACCAAAAAACAGAACCAACAAACAACAAAACTCCATTTAAATCAAACAAAGAAAACTAATGGAAGAAGAATTGAAAAAAAAAAACATAAAACAATAAACAACGCAAATAAAGATTACAAAACTGAACTAAACTCCCAAACCAAACAACAGAACCAACGAACCAAACAACTCAAATTAAATCAAACAAAGAAAACTAATGGAAGAAGAATTAAAAAAAAACCAATAAAACAAATCAACAATGAAAAAAAAGATTACAAAATTGAGCAAAACTCCCAAACAAAAAAAACAGAACGAACAAACCAAAAAACTCAAATTAAATCAAACAAGGAAAACTAATGGAAGAATTAAAAAAAAAATAAAACAAATCAACAACGAAAATAAAGATTACCAAACTGAACTAAACTCCCACACAAAAAAACAGAACCAACAAATAAAAAAACTCAAATTAAACCAAACACAGAAAACTAATGCAAGAAGAATTAAAAAAAAATAATAATAAAACAATTAAACAACGAAAAAAAAGATTACAAAACTGAACTAAACTCCCAAACAAAAAAACAGAACCAACAAACCAAAAACTCAAATTAAATCAAACAAAGAAAACTAATGGAAGAAGAATTGAAACAAAAACATAAAACAAATAAACAACGAAAATAAACATTACAAAACTGAAAAAAAAACTCCCAAACCAAACAACAGAACCAACAAACCAAAAACCTCAAATTAAATCAAACAAAGAAAACTAATCCAAGGAGAATTAAAAAAAAAAAATAAAACAAATCAACAGCAGAAATAAACATTACAAAACTGAACAAAACTCCCAAAACAAAAAACAGAACCAACAAACCACAAAACTCAAATTAAATCAAACAAAGAAAATAAATTGAAGAACAATTTAAAAAAAAAAAACATAAAACAAATCAACAACGAAAATAAAGATTACAAAACTGAACAACACTCCCAAAACAAAAAACAGAACTAACAAACCAAAAAACTAAAATTAAATCAAAGAAAACTAATGGAAGAAGAATTAAAAAAAAAACACACATGAAATAAATAAACAACGAAAATAAAGATTACACAACTGAACCAAACTCCCAAACCAAAAACCAGAACCAACAAACCAAAAAACTCAAATTAAATCAAACAAGGAAAACTAATGGAAGAAGAATTTAAAAAAAAAATAAACCAAATCAACAACGAAAATAAAGATTGCAAAACTGAAATAAACTCCCAAACCAAAAAACAGAACCAACAAACCAAAAAACTCAAATTAAATCAAACAAAGAAAACTAATCGAAGAAGAATTAAAAAAAAAACATAAAACAAATCAACAACGAAAATAAAGATTACAAAACTGGACAAAACTCCCAAAGCAAAAAACAGTTCCAACAAACCAAAATACTCAAATTATATCAAACAAAGAAAACTAATGGAAGAAGAATTTACAAAAAACATAACATAAATCAACAACGAAAATAAAGATTACAAAACTGAACTAAACTCCCAAACCAAAAAACAGAACCAACAAACCAAAAAACCCAAATTAAATCAAACAAAGAAAACTAATGGAAGAAGAATTAAAAAAAAAAAATAAAAAAATAAACAACAGAAATAAACATTACAAAACTGAACACAACTCCCAAACCAAAAAACAGAACCAACAAACCAAAAAACTCAAATTAAATCAAACAAAGAAAAATAATCGAAGAAGAATTAAAAAAAAAAAAAATAAACCAAATCAACAACAGAAAAAAACATTACAAAACTGAACAAAACTCCCAAAACAAAAAACAGAACCAACAAATCAAAAAACTCAAATTAAATAAAAGAAAACTAATGGAAGAAGAATTATAAAAAAAAAGAACATGAAATAAATCAACAACGAAAATAAAGATTAAAAAACGGAACAAAACTCCCAAACCAAAAAACAGAACCAACAAACCACAAAACTCAAATTAAATCAAACAAATAAAACTAAAGGAAGAACAATTTAAAAAAAAAACATAAAACAAATCAACAACGAAATTAAAGATTACAAAACTGAACAACACTCCCAAAACAAAAAACAGAACCAACAAACCAAAAAACTCAAATTAAATCAAAGAAAACTAATGGAAGAAGAATTTAAAAAAAAAAACATGAAATAAATCAACAACGAAAATAAAGATTACAAAACTGAACAACACTCCCTAACCAAAAAACAAAACCAACAGACCACAAAACTCAAATTAAATCAAACAAAGAAAACTAATGGAAGAAGTATTTAAAAAAAAATAAAACAAATCAACAACAGAAATAAAGATTACAAAACTGAAAAAAACTCCCAAACCAAAACAACAGAACCAACAAACCAAAAAACTCAAATTACATCAAACAAAGAAAACTAATGGAAGAAGAATAAAAAAAAAACATAAAACAAATCAACAACGAAAATAAACATTACAAAACTGAACAAAACTCCCAAACCAGAAAACAGAACCAACAAACCAAAAAACTCAAATTAAACCAAACAAAGAAAACTAATGGCAGAAGAATTTAAAAAAAAATAAAACAAATCAACAATGACAATAAAGATTACAAAACTGAACTAAACTCCCAAACCAAAAAACAGAACCAACAAACCAAAACCTCAAATTAAATCAAACAAAGGAAACTAATGGAAGAAGAATTAAACAAAAAAAAACATAAAACAAATCAACAACGAAAATAAACATTACAAAACTGAACAAAACTCCCAAACTAAAAAACAGACCCAACAAACCAAAAAAACTCAAATTAAATCAAACAAAGAAAACTAATGGAAGAAGAATTAAAAAAAAAAATAAACCAAATCAACAACGAAAATAAACACTAAAAAACTGAACAAAACTCCCAAATAAAAAACAGAACCAACAAACCAAAAAACTCAAATTAAATCAAACAAAAAAAAATAATCGAAGAAGAATTTAGAAAAAAAAACATGAAACAAATCAACAACGAAAATAAAGATTACAAAACTGGACAAAACTCCCAAACCAAAAAACAGAACCAACAAACCAAAAAACTCAAATTAAATCAAACAAAGAAAACTAATGGAAGAAGAATTCAAAGAAAAAATAAAACAAATCAACAACGAAAATAAACACTACAAAACTCCCAAACAAAAAAACAGAACCAACAAACCAAAAAACTCAAATTAAATCAAACAAAGAAAACTAATCCAAGAAGAATTAAAAAAAATAAAACAAATTAACAACAGAAATAAACGTTACAAAACTGGACAAAACTCCCAAAACAAAAAACAGAACAAACAAACCAAAAAACTCAAATTAAATAAAACAAAGAAAACTAATCGAAGAAGAATTAAAAATAAACAAAAAAATAAACAACGAAAATAAAGATTACAAAACTGGACAACACTCCCAAACCAAAAAACAGAACCAACAAACCAAAACCTCAAATTAAATAAAACAAAGAAAACTAATGGAAGAAGAATTAAACAAAAAAAAACATAAAACAAATCAACAACGAAAATAAACATTACAAAACTGAACTAAACTCCCAAACCAAAAAACAGAACCAACAAACCAAAAAACTCAAATTAAATCAAACAAAGAAAACTAATGGAAGAAGAATTTTAAAAAAAAACATAAAACAAATCAACAATGAAAATAAAGATTACAAAACTGAACAAAACTCCCAAACCAAAAAACAGAACCAACAAACCAAAAAACTCAAATTAACTCAGACAAAGAAAACTAATGGAAGAAGAATTAAAAAAAAAATAATAAACCAAATCAACAACGAAAATAAACATTACAAAACTGAACAAAACTCCCAAACCAAAAAACACAACCAACAAACCAAAAAACTCAAATTAAATCAAAGAAAGAAAAATAATCGAAGAAGAATTTTAAAAAAATTGAAAAAAATCAACAACGAAAATACACATTACAAAGCTGGACAAAACTCCGAAACCAAAAAACAGAACCCACAAACGACAAAACTCAAATTAAATCAAACAAAGAAAACTAATGGAAGAAGAATTAAAAAAAAAAAAATAAAACAAATCAACAACGAAAATAAACATTACAAAACTGAACAAAACTCCCAAACCAAAAAACACAACCAACAAACCAAAAAACTCAAATTAAATCAAACAAAGAAAACTAATCCAAGACGAATTAAAAAAAAACAAAAAACAAATTAACAACAGAAATAAACGTTACAAAACTGAACAAAACTCCCAAAACAATAAACAGAACCAACAAACCAAGAAACTCAAATTAAATCAAACAAAGAAAACTAATCGAAGAAGAATTAAAAAAAAAAAAAAACATAAAACAAATCAACAACGAAAATAAAGATTACAAAACTGAACTAAACTCCCAAACTAAAAAACAGAACCAACAAACAAAAACCTCAAATTAAATCAAACAAAGAAAACTAATGGAAGAAGAATTTAAAAAAAAAACATAAAACAAATAAACAACAAAAATAAAGATTACAAAACGGAACAAAACTCCCAAACCAAAAAACAGAACCAACAAACCACAAAACTCAAATTAAATCAAACAAAGAAAACTAATGGAAGAAGAATTAAAAAAAAAAAAAACATAAAACAAATCAACAACGAAAATAAAGATTACAAAAGTGAACTAAACTCCCAAACCAAAAAACAGAACCAACAAACCAAGAAACTCAAATTAAATCAAACAAAGAAACTAATCGAGGAAGAATTTAAAAAAACAAAAAAAACAAATAAACAACGAAAATAAAGATTACAAAACTGAACTAATCTCCCAACCCAAACAACAGAACCAACAAACCAAAAAACTCAAATTAAATCAAACAAAGAAAACTAATGGAAGAAGAATTGTTAAAAAAACATAAAACGAATATCAGCGAAAATGAAGATTACAAAACTGAACAAAACTCCCAAACCAAACAACAGAACCAACAAACCAAACCTCAAATTAAATCAAACAAAGGAAACTAATGGAAGAAGAATTAAACAAAAAAAAAACATAAAACAAATCAACAACAGAAATAAACATTACAAAACTGAACAAAACTCCCAAACCAAAAAACAGAACCAACAAACCAAAAAACTCAAATTAAATCAAACAAAGAAAACTAATGGAAGAAGAATTAAAAAAAAACAAAAACAACAAATAAACAACGAAAACAAAGATTACAAAACTGAACAAAACTCCACAACCAAAAAATAGAACCAACAAACCAAAAAACTCAAATTAAATCAACCAAAGAAAACTAATGGAAGAAGAATTAAAAAACAAAAAAACATAAAACAAATATTAACGAAAATAAAGATTACAAAACTGAACAAAACTCCCAAACCAAAAAATAGAACCAACAAACCAAAAAACTCAAATTAAATCAAACAAAGAAAACTAATGGAAGAAGACATTTAAAAAACATAAACCAAATCAACAACGAAAATAAACATTACAAAACTGAACAAAACTCCCAAACCAAAAAACAGAACCAACAAACAAGTTTGTTGACTCAAATTAAATCAAACAAAGAAAAATAATCGAAGAAGAATTTAAAAAAAAACAAAAAACAAATCAACAACGAAAATAAAGATTACAAAACGGAACTAAACTCCCAAACCAAAAAACAGAACCAACAAACCAAAAAACTCAAATTAAATCAAACAAAGAAAACTAATCAAAGAAGAATTTAAAAAAAAACAAAACAAATCAACAACGAAAATAAAGATTACAAAACTGAACAACACTCCAAAACCAAAAAACAGAACCAACAAACCAAAAAACTCAAATTAAATCAAACAAATAAAACTAATGGAAGAAGAATTTAAAAAAACAAAAACAAATCAACAACGAAAATAAAGATTACAAAACTGAACAACATTCCCAAACCAAAAAACAGAACCAACAAACCAAAAAACTCAAATTAAATCAAACAAAGAAAACTAATGGCAGAAGAATGTAAAAAAAAAAATAAAACAAATCAACAATGAAAATAAAGATTACAAAACTGAACTAAACTCCCAAACCAAAAAACAGAACCAACAAACCAAAAAACTCAAATTAAATCAAACAAAGAAAACTAATGGAAGAAGAATTTAAAAAAAAAAATAAACCAAATCAACAACGAAAATAAACATTACAAAACTGGACAAAAGTCCAAAACCAAAAAACAGAACCAACAAACCAAAAGACTCAAATTAAATCAAACAAAGAACCATAATCAAAGAAGAATTTAAAAGAAAAAAAAAAACAAATAAACAACGAAAATAAAGATTACAAAACTGAACAAAACTCCCAAACAAAACAACAGAACCAACAAACCAAAAACTCAAATTAAATCAAACAAAGAAAACTAATGGAAGAAGAATTAAAAAAAAAATAAACCAAATCAACAACAGAAATAAACATTACAAAACTGAACAAAACTCCCAAACCAAAAAACAGAACCAACAAACCAAAAACTCAAATTAAATCAAACAAAGAAAACTAATCAAAGAAGAATAAAAAAAAAAATAAAACAAATCAACAACAGAAATAAACATTACAAAACTGAACTAAACTCCCAAACCAAAAAAAAAGAACCAACAAACCAAAAAACTCAAATTAAATCAAACAAAGAAAACTAATCGAGGAAGAATTTAAAAAAAAAACATAAAACAAATCAACAATGAAAATAAGATTACAAAATTGAACAAAACTACCAAACCAAAAAACAGAACCAACAAACCAAAAAACTCAAATTACATCAAACAAAGAAAACTAATGGAAGAAGAATTAAAAAAAAAAATAAATAAACCAAATCAACAACGAAAATAAACATTAAAAAACAGAACAAAACTCCCAAACAAAAAAACAGAACCAACAAACCAAAAAACTCAAATTAAATCAAACAAAAACAAATAATCGAAGAAGAATTTAGAAAAAAATAAAAAAATCAACAACGAAAATAAAGATTACAAAACTGGACAAAAATCCCAAACCAAAAAACAGAACCAACAAACCAAAAAACTCAAATTAAATCAAACAAAGAAAAATAATGGAAGAAGAATTCAAAGAAAAAATAAAACAAATCAACAACGAAAATAAACATTACAAAACTCCCCAAAAAAAAAACAGAACCAACAAACCAAAAAACTCAAATTAAACCAAACAAAGAAAACAAATCCAAGAAGAGTTAAAAAAAAATAAAACAAATTAACAACAGAAATAAACGTTACAACACTGGACAAAACTCCCAAAACAAAAAACAGAACCAACAAACCAAAAAACTCAAATTAAATCAAACAAAGAAAACTAATCGAAGAAGAATTAAAAATAAACAAACAAAAAATAAACAACGAAAATAAAGATTACAAAACTGGACAACACTCCCAAACCAAAACAACAGAACCAACAAACCAAAAAACTCAAATTACATAAAACAAAGAAAACTAATGGAAGAAGAATAAAAAAAAAACATAAAACAAATCAACAACGAAAATAAACATTACAAAACTGAACAAAACTCCCAAACCAGAAAACAGAACCAACAAACCAAAAAACTCAAATTAAACCAAACAAAGAAAACTAATGGCAGAAGAATTTAAAAAAAAAAATAAAACAAATCAACAATGACAATAAAGATTACAAAACTGAACTAAACTCCCAAACCAAAAAACAGAACCAACAAACCAAAACCTCAAATTAAATCAAACAAAGGAAACTAATGGAAGAAGAATTAAACAAAAAAAAACATAAAACAAATCAACAACGAAAATAAACATTACAAAACTGAACAAAACTCCCAAACTAAAAAACAGAACCAACAAACCAAAAAAACTCAAATTAAATCAAACAAAGAAAACTAATGGAAGAAGAATTAAAAAAAAAAATAAACCAAATCAACAACGAAAATAAACATTAAAAAACTGAACAAAACTCCCAAATAAAAAACAGAACCAACAAACCAAAAAACTCAAATTAAATCAAACAAAAAAAAATAATCGAAGAAGAATTTAGAAAAAAAAACATGAAACAAATCAACAACGAAAATAAAGATTACAAAACCGGACAAAACTCCCAAACCAAAAAACAGAACCAACAAACCAAAAAACTCAAATTAAATCAAACAAAGAAAACTAATGGAAGAAGAATTCAAAGAAAAAATAAAACAAATCAACAACGAAAATAAACACTACAAAACTCCCAAACAAAAAAACAGAACCAACAAACCAAAAAACTCAAATTAAATCAAACAAAGAAAACTAATCCAAGAAGAATTAAAAAAAATAAAACAAATTAACAACAGAAATAAACGTTACAAAACTGGACAAAACTCCCAAAACAAAAAACAGAACAAACAAACCAAAAAACTCAAATTAAATAAAACAAAGAAAACTAATCGAAGAAGAATTAAAAATAAACAAACAAAAAAATAAACAACGAAAATAAAGATTACAAAACTGGACAACACTCCCAAACCAAAACCTCAAATTAAATAAAACAAAGAAAACTAATCAAAGAAGAATTAAACAAAAAAAAACATAAAACAAATCAACAACGAAAATAAACATTACAAAACTGAACTAAACTCCCAAACCAAAAAACAGAACCAACAAACCAAAAAACTCAAATTAAATCAAACAAAGAAAACTAATGGAAGAAGAATTTAAAAAAAAAACATAAAACAAATCAACAATGAAAATAAAGATTACAAAACTGAACAACATTCCCAAACCAAAAAACAGAACCAACAAACCAAAAAACTCAAATTAAATCAAACAAAGAAAACTAATGGCAGAAGAATTTAAAAAAAAAAATAAAACAAATCAACAATGAAAATAAAGATTACAAAACTGAACTAAACTCCCAAACCAAAAAACAGAACCAACAAACCAAAAAACTCAAATTAAATCAAACAAAGAAAACTAATGGAAGAAGAATTTAAAAAAAAAAATAAACCAAATCAACAACGAAAATAAACATTACAAAACTGGACAAAAGTCCCAAACCAAAAAACAGAACCAACAAACCAAAAGACTCAAATTAAATCAAACAAAGAACCATAATCAAAGAAGAATTTAAAAGAAAAAAAAAAACAAATAAACAACGAAAATAAAGATTACAAAACTGAACAAAACTCCCAAACCAAAAAACAGAACCAACAAACCAAAAGACTCAAATTAAATCAAACAAAGAACCATAATCAAAGAAGAATTTAAAAGAAAAAAAAAAACAAATAAACAACGAAAATAAAGATTACAAAACTGAACAAAACTCCCAAACAAAACAACAGAACCAACAAACCAAAAACCTCAAATTAAATAAAACAAAGAAAACTAATGGAAGAAGAATTAAAAAAAAAATAAAACAAATCAACAACAGAAATAAACATTACAAAACTGAACAAAACTCCCAAACCAAAAAACAGAACCAACAAACCAAAAACTCAAATTAAATCAAACAAAGAAAACTAATCAAAGAAGAATAAAAAAAAAAATAAAACAAATCAACAACAGAAATAAACATTACAAAACTGAACTAAACTCCCAAACCAAAAAAAAAGAACCAACAAACCAAAAAACTCAAATTAAATCAAACAAAGAAAACTAATCGAGGAAGAATTTAAAAAAAAACATAAAACAAATCAACAATGAAAATAAGATTACAAAATTGAACAAAACTCCCAAACCAAAAAACAGAACCAACAAACCAAAAAACTCAAATTACATCAAACAAAGAAAACTAATGGAAGAAGAATTAAAAAAAAAGTAAAACAAATCAACAACAGAAATAAACATTACAAAACTGAACAAAACTCCCAAACCAAAAAACAGAACCAACAAACCAAAAACTCAAATTAAATCAAACAAAGAAAACTAATCAAAGAAGAATAAAAAAAAAAATAAAACAAATCAACAACAGAAATAAACATTACAAAACTGAACTAAACTCCCAAACCAAAAAAAAAGAACCAACAAACCAAAAAACTCAAATTAAATCAAACAAAGAAAACTAATCGAGGAAGAATTTAAAAAAAAACATAAAACAAATCAACAATGAAAATAAGATTACAAAATTGAACAAAACTCCCAAACCAAAAAACAGAACCAACAAACCAAAAAACTCAAATTACATCAAACAAAGAAAACTAATGGAAGAAGAATTAAAAAAAAAATAAATAAACCAAATCAACAACGAAAATAAACATTAAAAAACAGAACAAAACTCCCAAACCAAAAAACAGAACCAACAAACCAAAAAACTCAAATTAAATCAAACAAAAAAAAATAATCGAAGAAGAATTTAGAAAAAAATAAAAAAATCAACAACGAAAATAAAGATTACAAAACTGGACAAAAATCCCAAACCAAAAAACAGAACCAACAAACCAAAAAACTCAAATTAAATCAAACAAAGAAAAATAATGGAAGAAGAATTCAAAGAAAAAATAAAACAAATCAACAACGAAAATAAACATTACAAAACTCCCCAAAAAAAAAACAGAACCAACAAACCAAAAAACTCAAATTAAACCAAACAAAGAAAACAAATCCAAGAAGAATTAAAAAAAAATAAAACAAATTAACAACAGAAATAAACGTTACAACACTGGACAAAACTCCCAAAACAAAAAACAGAACCAACAAACCAAAAAACTCAAATTAAATCAAACAAAGAAAACTAATCGAAGAAGAATTAAAAATAAACAAACAAAAAATAAACAACGAAAATAAAGATTACAAAACTGGACAACACTCCCAAACCAAAAAACAGAACCAACAAACCAAAACCTCAAATTAAATCAAACAAAGAAAACTAATGGAAGAAGAATTACATAAAAAAAAACATAAAACAAATCAACAACTAAAATAAACATTAAAAAACTGAACAAAACTCCCAAACCAAAAAACAGAACCAACAAACCAAAAAACTCAAATTAAATCAAACAAAAAAAAAAAATCGAAGAAGAATTTAGAAAAAAAATAAAAAAATCAACAACGAAAATAAAGATTACAAAACTGGACAAAACTCCATAACCAAAAAACAGAACCAACAAACCAAAAAACTCAAATTAAATCAAACAAAGAAAACTAATGGAAGAAGAATTGTTAAAAAAACATAAAACGAATATCAGCGAAAATGAAGATTACAAAACTGAACAAAACTCCCAAACCAAACAACAGAACCAACAAACCAAAACCTCAAATTAAATCAAACAAAGGAAACTAATGGAAGAAGAATTAAACAAAAAAAAAACATAAAACAAATCAACAACAGAAATAAACATTACAAAACTGAACAAAACTCCCAAACCAAAAAACAGAACCAACAAACAAAAAAACTCAAATTAAATCAAACAAAGAAAACTAATGGAAGAAGAATTTAAAAAAAACAAAAAAAACAAATCAACAACGAAAATAAAGATTACAAAACTGAACAAAACTCCACAACCAAAAAATAGAACCAACAAACCAAAAAACTCAAATTAAATCAACCAAAGAAAACTAATGGAAGAAGAATTAAAAAAAAAAACATAAAACAAATCAACAATGAAAATAAAGATTACAAAACTGAACAAAACTCCCAAACCAAAAAATAGAACCAACAAACCAAAAAACTCAAATTAAATCAAACAAAGAAAACTAATGGAAGAAGAATTTAAAAAAAAAACATAAACCAAATCAACAACGAAAATAAACATTACAAAACTGAACTCCCAAACCAAAAAACAGAACCAACAAACCAAAAAACTCAAATTAAATCAAACAAAGAAAAATAATCGAAGAAGAATTTAAAAAAAAAAATAAAACAAATCAACAACGAAAATAAAGATTACAAAACTGAACAACACTCCCAAACCAAAAAACAGAACCAACAAACCAAAAAACTCAAATTAAATCAAACAAAGAAAACTAATCGAAGAAGAATTTAAAAAAAAAAAAAAAAATCAACAACGAAAATAAAGATTACAAAACTGAACAACATTCCCAAACCAAAAAACAGAACCAACAAACCAAAAAACTCAAATTAAATCAAACAAAGAAAACTAATGGAAGAAGAATTTCAAAAAAAAAAAATAAAAAAATCAACAACGAAAATAAACATTACAAAACTGAACAAAACTCCCAAACCAAAAAACAAAACCAACAAACCAAAAAACTCAAATTAAATCAAACAAAGAAAACTAATGGAAGAAGAATTAAAAAAAAAAACATAAAACAAATCAACAACGAAAATAAACATTACAAAACTGAACTAAACTCCCAAACCAAAAAACAGAACCAACAAACCAAAAAACTCAAATTAAATCAAACAAAGAAAACAAATCGAAGAAGAATTTAAAAAAAAACATAAAACAAATCAACAATGAAAATAAAGATTACAAAACTGAACAAAACTCCCAAAACAAAAAACAGAACCAACAAACCAAAAAACTCAAATTAAATCAGACAAAGAAAACTAATGGAAGAAGAATTAAAAAAAAAATAATAAACCAAATCAACAACGAAAATAAACATTACAAAACTGAACAAAACTCCCAAACCAAAAAACACAACCAACAAACCAAAAAACTCAAATTAAATCAAACAAAGAAAAATAATCGAAGAAGAATTTAAAAAAAATTAAAAAAAATCAACAACGAAAATACACATTACAAAGCTGGACAAAACTCCCAAACCAAAAAACACAACCAACAAACGAAAAAAACTCAAATTAAATCAAACAAAGAAAACTAATGGAAGAAGAATTAAAAAAAAAAAATAAAACAAATCAACAACGAAAATAAACATTACAAAACTGAACAAAACTCCCAAACCAAAAAACACAACCAAAAAACCAAAAAACTCAAATTACATCAAACAAAGAAAACTAATCCAAGACGAATTAAAAAAAAAATAAAACAAATTAACAGCAGAAATAAACGTTACAAAACTGAACAAAACTCCCAAAACAAAAAACAGAACCAACAAACCAAAAAACTCAAATTAAATCAAACAAAGAAAACTAATCGAAGAAGAATTAAAAAACAAAAACATAAAACAAATCAACAACGAAAATAAAGATTACAAAACTGAACTAAACTCCCAAACTAAAAAACAGAACCAAAAAACCAAAACCTCAAATTAAATCAAACAAAGAAAACTAATGGAAGAAGAATTTTAAAAAAAACATAAAACAAATCAACAACAAAAATAAACATTACAAAATTGAACAAAACTCCCAAACCAAAAAACAAAACCAACAAACCAAAAAACTCAAATTAAATCAAACAAAGAAAACTAATGGAAGAAGAATTTAAAAAAAAACATAAAACAAATAAACAACGAAAATGAAGATTACAAAACTGAACTAAACTCCCAAACCAAAAAACAGAACCAACAAACCAAAAAACTCAAATTAAATCAAACAAAGAAAACTAATCCAAGAATAATCAAAATAAAAATAAAACAAATAAACAACGAAAATAAAGATTACAACACTGGACAAAACTCCCAAACCAAAAAACAAAACCAACAAACAAAAAACTCAAATTAAATCAAACAAAGAAAACTAATGGAAGAATTAAAAAAAAAATAATAAAACAAATCAACAGCGAAAATAAACATTACAAAACTGAACAAAACTCCCAAACCAAAAAACAGAACCAACAAACCAAAAAACTCAAATTAAATCAAACAAAGAAAACTAATGGAAGAAGAATTGAAAAAAAAAAACATAAAACAAATCAACAACGAAAATGAAGATTACAAAACTGAACTAAACTCCCAAACCAAAAAACAGAACCAACAAACCAAAAAGCTCAAATTAAATCAAACAAAGAAAACTAACCGAGAAGAATTTTTAAAAAAATAAAACAAATCAACAACGAAAAAAAAATTACAAAACTGAACTAAACTCCCAAACCAAAAAACAGAACCAACAAACCAAAACCTCAAATTAAATCAAACAAAGAAAACTAATGGAAGAAGAATTTTAAAAAAAACATAAAACAAATCAACAACGAAAATAAAGATTACAAAACTGAACAAAACTCCCAAACCAAAAAACAGAACCAACAAACCAAAAAACTCAAATTAAATCAAACAAAGAAAACTAATGGAAGAAGAATTAAAAAAAACAAAAAAAAACAAATCAACAACGAAAATAAAGATTACAAAAAACAACCCCAATAAAGATTACAAAACTGAACTAAACTCCCAAAACAAAAAACAGAACCAACAAACCAAAAAACTCAAATTAAATCAAACAAAGAAAACTAATGGAAGAAGAATTTAAAAAAAAAATAAAACAAATTAACAGCAGAAATAAAGATTACAAAACTGAACAAAACTCCCAAACCAAAAAACAGAACCAACAAACCAAAAAACTCAAATTAAATCAAACAAAGAAAACTAATGGAAGAAGAATTTAAAAAAAAAATAAAACAAATCAACAACGAAAATAAAGATTACAAAAAAACAATCCCAACAAAGATTACAAAACTGAACTAAACTCCCAAACCAAAAAACAGAACCAACAAACCAAAAAACTCAAATTAAATCAAACAAAGAAAACTAATGGAAGAAGAATTTAAAAAAAAATAAAACAAATCAACAACGAAAATAAAGATTACAAAAAACAACCCCAATAAAGATTACAAAACTGAACTAAACTCCCAAACCAAAAAACAGAACCAACAAACCAAAAAACTCAAATTAAATCAAACAAAGAAAACTAATGGAAGAAGAATTTAAAAAAAAAAACATAAAACAAATCAACAACGAAAATAAACATTACAAAACTGAACAAAACTCCCAAACCAAAAAACACAACCAACAAACCAAAAAACTCAAATTAAATCAAACAAAGAAAACTAATGGAAGAAGAATTTAAAAAAAAAAATAAAACAAATTAACAGCAGAAATAAAGATTACAAAACTGAACAAAACTCCCAAACCAAAAAACAGAACCAACAAACCAAAAAACTCAAATTAAATCAAACAAAGAAAACTAATGGAAGAAGAATTTAAAAAAAAAAATTAAACAAATTAACAGCAGAAATAAAGATTACAAAACTGAACAAAACTCCCAAACCAAAAAACAGAACCAACAAACCAAAAAACTCAAATTAAATCAAACAAAGAAAACTAATGGAAGAAGAATTTAAAAAAAAAAATAAAACAAATTAACAGCAGAAATAAAGATTACAAAACTGAACAAAACTCCCAAACCAAAAAACAGAACCAACAAACCAAAAAACTCAAATTAAATCAAACAAAGAAAATTAATGGAAGAAGAATTTAAAAAAAAAAAAACATAAAATAAATCAACAACGAAAATAAAGATTACAAAACTGAACAAAACTCCACAACCAA
The DNA here is from genome assembly GCF_053919585.1 of Euprymna scolopes. Classification (NCBI taxonomy): domain Eukaryota; kingdom Metazoa; phylum Mollusca; class Cephalopoda; order Sepiida; family Sepiolidae; genus Euprymna; species Euprymna scolopes. Next base: position 140,573,907 of record NC_136489.1, read on the forward strand.
AAAACAGAACCAACAAACAAAAAAACTCAAATTAAATCAAACAAAGAAAACTAATGGAAGAAGAATTTATCGAAGAAAAACTTCCCATGATCTTGTTTTTGAATGATACACTGCTAGCGACACCTATTTGGAATATAAGATCGGCAAGGGCCAGACAAGCGACTTTCCATACTATAGAAAAAAAACTTGGAAAATTAAGACATTTATAAGTTTTTTTAGGATGTTGAAAACGAAAATAACGTTTAAAATTCCAGCAAACGAGTAGTTTCCAAGATATGAAGAATTTTACGTAAATTGAGCACCCACACATGTATAACTTGAATTTAAGCCGCTGAAATACACATTTGCCGAATTTTTGTTGGAGGAACGTCAACATGTGGGTGCTCAATTTACGTTTAATTGATTAGCTTGGCCACCTCATGCACGGATATTTGTATGTTACCTAGCGTGTTCTGTGTTATAGGAGGAAATATGGGGAGTTGATGGCCTTTGTCGCATAGGGTAGAATTAGCTGAAAAGTTCTTTGCAAATAGTTTGGCCTTGTCTGCCGCTGACGAGATGACCTCTGGTCCATTGATAATGGTTGGGATAGAACGCACACTTCTGTTCAGGATCCTATTTGTTATTTGCCAAAACTGGTGGGAACCAAACCGCTGATCAGCTACCTTGGATTTAACAGACTGGGCATATAGCTCTCTTTGCATTTTTCATTACTCTTTTACAGTGGTTGCTGGCAATCCTGAAAGCAGCTTTAGTCTCAGTGCATCTATTACGTTGGTAGCTATGGAAAAAGTGATTTCTGTGCGCGATAGCAGCAGCACATTCTGGGGAGATCCATGGCTGGCTGTTAGGTTTTTGTTGGAATTTTTTTATGGTATGAATTGGTCTATGCCTACAATTAACCATTCGGTCAGATCTGATACTATAGAGGACGAATTTAGGAAAACTCGTCCCGGGAAAACTCGTCTCCGGAAAACTCCTCTCTGGAAAAATCGTCTCCGGAAAACTGGTCCCCTTTCGCTAGGTAGGAAAACTGGTCCCTTATTGAATAAATGTCGATTGAAAACACATTTTATGATCGTTCTTGAACGAGATATTGTTTTTTAAACCCCCATAATATTTAAAAAAAAATTTTTTTTACTTGTTTAATGTTTTTTTTTTTTTTTTAAATAAAATCGATTTTCTAAGCGTCCGTTTTCTACCTAACTGGTTAAGTTCTTAGTGGTTTCACTTATTTTAAAGCGGTTATTATGTTCATAAACGAGACCGCTTTTTTATATTAATATAAAAAGATTCGGAAAAAGGTGTAATAAATAATAAACTAGAGAAAATACTGTTAGAAATTTGCTCAATATATGTTACCGTGACATAACTTGACATATATTCGGTGGTTTTTTAATAGTATTTTGTCTAGTTTATTATTTATAACACGTTTTCCCGAACTTACCGTGTTAAAGAGAGAGTCGGCCGCCATTTTGAATTTTCCAATACATCGGTAAACACTGTATGCTTTTTGAGCTGAATAAACATGTTAAATTGAATAAAAACACGAAAATTATATCTAGTTTGGTAGAAAAGTAATTTATCTTGCCTTTGAAAACATTTATTTGTTATATATTTGTTTTTGACAACTTTTTCGAATCGATGTGTACAGTAATACAAACCCATTTGTTATATATTTGTTTTTTGACAACTTTTTCGAATCGATGTGTACAGTAATACAAACCCCTACTTATGGGGGGGGGGCTATATTCTATATTTTATACAAAGTTAATTACAAATTTTTTGTTTGTTCTTATTTTAACGCTGTTTTTTTGGAGTCATAAAAGCAATAATTAAAAACAAAACCAAAAAATTAAAAAACAGAGCGATTCGATTCTTCGGTACTTTTTTGCTTTGGTTTTTTTAATTATGATAGTTTTTTTGTTTTTTTTTGTTATGTTTTTGTTTTCTCTCATACCAAATGCACTCATGCGACGCGTTATTTAAAATTATAATTTTATCAATTATCAAAATTTATTGTCGTCCTGTCAAATTTTGCAAAACTAATAAATTAAAAGCGAAATATTTTTTGGCGCGAGAGATGCCATGTGTCCCATGTGGTGCCCGGAAAACTCGTTCCGGGAAAACTCGTCTCGGGAAAACTCGTCTCCGGAAAACTCGTCTCCGGAAAACTGGTCCCCTTTCGCTAGATAGGAAAACTGGTCCCTTATTGAATAAATATCGATTGAAAACACATTTTATGATCATTCTTGAAGGAGATATTATTTTTTAAAATAGATTATAGCCCCCCCCCTAATATTTAAAAAAAATACTTTTACTTGTTTCATTTTTTTTTTTTTTTTTTTTTTTAATAAAATCGATTTTCTAAGTGTCCGTTTTCTACCTAACTGGCTAAGTTCTTAGTGGTTTCACTTATATTAAAGCGTTTATTATGTTCATACAAAGTTAATTACACATTTTTTTGTTCTTATTTTAACGATGTTTTTTGGAGTCATAAAAACAATAATAAAAAAACAAAACAAAAAAATTAAAAACTGGGAGCGTTACTTTTTTGTTTTGGTTTTTTAATTATGATAGTTTTTTGTTGTTATGTTTTCGTTTTCTCTCATACAAAATGCACTCATGCGTTATTTAAAATCAAAATACTTTTACTTGTTTAATGTTTTCTTTTTTTTTTTTTTAATAAAATCGATTTTCTAAGTGCCCGTTTTCTACCTAACTTTTGAATTTAGGAAAACTCGTCCCGGGAAAACTCGTCTCCGGAAAACTCGTCTCGGGAAAACTCGTCTCCGGAAAACTCGTCTCGGGAAAACTCGTCTCCTTTCGCTAGGTAGGAAAACTGGTCCTGTATTGAATAAATATCGATTGAAAACACATTTTATGATCGTTCTTGAAGGAGATATTGCTTTTTAAAATAGACTATAGCCCCCCCATAATATTTAAAAAAAATATTTTTACTTGTTTAATGTTTTTTTTTGTTTTTTTTTTCTACCTAACTGGCTAAGTTCTTAGTGGTTTCACTTATTTTGAAGCGTTTATTATGTTCATACAAAGTTAATTAAAAAAATTTTTGGTTCTTATTTTAACGATGTTTTTTGGAGTCATAAAAACAATAATAAAAAAAACAAAACAAAAAAATTAAAAACTGGGAGCGTTACTTTTTTTTTTTGGTTTTTTAATTATGATAGTTTTTTGTTGTTATGTTTTCGTTTTCTCTCATACCAAATGCAATGCACTCATGCGTTATTTAAAATTATAATTCTATCAATTATCAAAATTTATTGTCGTCCTGTCAAATTTTGCAAAAATTAACTAATAAATCAAAAGCGAAATATTTTTTTGGCGCGAGAGATGCCATGTGCTAACAATCTCTCGTTAACTCATTTTTAATTTTTTTAATTTTTACTTCAAAATTCTAAAATCAATCATTCAGAGAAAAAGTAATCACTAAATAAATTTATTAATCAATTTTATTGAAAACTCCGCTATCGTTTATCAAGAATCTTTTTAATTCATTTTTTGTTGGTTGTTTTTCCGAGGGAGATATACCCCCCTCTCTAAATTATATTTCAAAAAATATTAAAATTTTGGTTTGTATTACTGTACACATAGATTCGAAAAATAATAAACTAGACAAAATACTGTTAGAAATTCGCTCAATATATATTACCGTGACATAGGTTGACATATATTCGGTGTTTTTTTTAATAGTATTTTGTCTAGTTTATTATTTATAACACCTATTCCCGAACTTACTGTGTTTAAGAGAGAGTCGGCCGCTATTTTGAATTGTCCAATACATCGGTAAACACTGTATGTTTTTCGAGCTGAATAAACATGTTACATTGAATAAAAACACGAAAAATATATCCAGTTTGGTAGGAAAGTAACTTATCTTGCCTTTGATAACATTTATTTGTTATATATTTGTTTTTTGACAATTTTTTCGAATCTATGTGTACAGTAATACAAACCCAAATCGATTTTACCCTTTTATAACAACAGTAAATAAGTAAATTCTTTTTATATTAATATAAAAAAATATGCGGTCTCGTTTATGAACATAATAAACGCTTTAAAATAAGTGAAACCACTAAGAACTTAGCCAGTTAGGTAGAAAACGGACACTTAGAAAATCGATTTTATTTAAAAAAAAAAAAAAAAAAACATCAAACAAGTAAAAAAATTTTTTTTTAATATTATGGGGGGGGGATATAGTCTATTTTAAAAAGCAATATCTCCTTCAAGAACGATCATAAAATGTGTTTTCAATCGATATTTATTCAATAAGGGACCAGTTTTCCTACCTAGTGAAAGGGGACGAGTTTTCCCGAGACGAGTTTTCCGGAGACGAGTTTTCCCGAGACAAGTTTTCCCGAGACGAGTTTTCCCGGGACGAGTTTTCCGGGCACCGGCTAAGTTCTTAGTGGTTTCACTTATATTAAAGCGTTTATTATGTTCATACAAAGTTAATTACAAATTTTTTTGTTCTTATTTTAACGATGTTTTTTGGAGTCATAAAAACAATAATTAAAAACAAAACCAAAAAATTTAAAAATAGGCAGTGATTCGATTTTTCGTTGCTTTTTGTTTTGGTTTTTTAATTATGATAGTTTTTTTGTTGTTATGTTTTTGTTTTCTCTCATACAAAATGCACTCATGCGTTATTTAAAATTATAATTTTATCAATTATCAACATTTATTGTCGTCCTGTCAAATTTTGCAAAAATAAACTAATAAATTAAAAACGAAATATTTTTCTGGCGCGAGGGATGCCATGTGCTAACAATCTCTCGTTAACTAATTTTTAATTTTTTACTTCAAAATTCTAAAATCAATCATTAAGAGAAAAAGTAATCACTAAATAAATTTATTAATCAATTTTCGGGTTTGTATTACTGTACACATAGATTCGAAAAAGTTGTCAAAAAACAAATATATAACAAATAAATGTTATCAAAGGCAAGATAAATTACTTTTCTACCAAACTGGATATAATTTTCGTGTTTTCATTCAATTTAACATGTTTATTCAGCTCGAAAAGCATACAGTGTTTACCGATGTATTGGAAAATTCAAAATGGCGGCCGACTCTCTCTTTAACACGATAAGTTCGGGAAAAGGTGTTATAAATAATAAACTAGACAAAATACTATTAAAAAACACACCGAATATATATCAAGTTATGTCACGGTAATATATATTGAGCAAATTTCTAACAGTATTTTGTCTAGTTTATGATTTATTACACCTTTTTCCGAACTTACCGTGTTAAAGAGAGAGTCGGCCGCCATTTTAAATTTTCCAATACATCGGTAAACACTGTATGCTTTTCGAGCTCAATAAACATGTTAAATTGAATAAAAACACGAGAATTATATCCAGTTTGGTAGAAAAGTAACTTATCGGGTAACCCAACCTATCTTGCCTTTGATAACATTTATTTGTTATATATTTGTTTATTTAACTACTTTTTCGAATCTATGTGTACAGTAATACAAACCCAAATTTTAATATTTTTAAAAATATAATTTAGAGAGGGTGGTTAAAACTATATCTCCCTACGAAAAACAGCCAACAAAAAATGAAATTAAAAAGATTCTTGATAAACGATAGCGGAGTTTTCAATAAAATTGATTAATAAATTTATTTAGTGATTACTTTTTCTCTTAATGATTGATTTTAGAATTTTGAAGTAAAAATTAAAAAATTAAAAATGAGTTAACGAGAGATTGTTAGCACATGGCATCTCTCGCGCCAAAAAATATTTCGTTTTTGATTTATTAGTTAATTTTTGCAAAATTTGACAGGACGACAATAAATGTTGATAATTGATAGAATTATTATTTTAAATAACGCATGAGTGCATTTGGTATGAGAGAAAACGAAAACATAACAACAAAAAACTATCATAATTAAAAAACCAAAACAAAAAAGTAACGCTCCCAGTTTTTAATTTTTTTGTTTTGTTTTTTTTATTATTGTTTTTATGACTCCAAAAAACATCGTTAAAATAAGAACCAAAAAAATTGTAATTAACTTTGTATGAACATAATAAACGCTTTAAAATAAGTGAAACCACTAAGAACTTAGCCAGTTAGGTAGAAAACGGACAATCGATTTTATTTAAAAAGAAAAAAAAACATTAAACAAATAAAAATATTTTTTAAAAAATATTATGGGGGGAGGGCTATAGTCTATTTTAAAAAGCAATATCTCCTTCAAGAACGATCATAAAATGTGTTTTCAATCGATATTTATTCAATAAGGGACCAGTTTTCCTACCTAGCGAAAGGGGACGAGTTTTCCCGAGACGAGTTTTCCGGAGACGAGTTTTCCCGAGACGAGTTTTCCCGGGACGAGTTTTCCTAAATTCGTCCCATGTGCTAACAATCTCTCGTTAACTCATTAATTTTGTTAATTTTTACTTAAAAATTCTAAAATCAATCATTAAGAGAAAAAGTAATCAGTAAATAAATTTATTAATCAATTTTATTGAAAACTCCGCTATCGTTTATAAAGAATCTTTTTAATTTCATTTTTTGTTGGTTGTTTTTCGGAGGGAGATATAGTTTTTACCCCCCCCCCTTCTCTCTCTCTAAATTATATTTTAAAAAATATTAAAATTTATTATTTTCTTTTTAAAACCAAATCTCTCTCAGTAATTTCTTTAATTTTCTATTTTTTAGCGATTATCAAGACCCCTAAGATGTGATATACCGGACATTATTTCTCGTTCTCACGTAACACTGGACATGTTTTTTGTTTGTTTTCTGTGTATTTTTTCTTTACCGAATAAACGATTCCAAATAAATTAAACAACAAACAACATAGTCGGCGAGGTAGAAAAATCGATTTTACCCTTTTATAAACAACAGAAAATGAGTAAATTCTTTTTATATTAATATATAAAAAAAAAATATGCGGTATCGTTTATGAACATAATAAACGCTTTAAAATAAGTGAAACCACTAAGAACTTAGCCAGTTAGGTAGAAAACGGACACTTAGAACATCGATTTTTTTTTAAAAACAAACAAAAAAAAAACAAAAAAAACATTAAGCAAGTAAAAATATTTTCAAAAAATATTATGGGGGCTATAGTCTATTTTAAAAAAACAATATCTCCTTCAAGAACGATCATAAAATGTGTTTTCAATCGATATTTATTCAATAAGGGACCAGTTTTCCTACCTAGCGAAAGGGGACGAGTTTTCCGGGGTCGAGTTTTCCGGAGACGAGTTTTCCCGAGACGAGTTTTCCCGGGATGAGTTTTCCTAAATTCTTCATAAACATATTGATGGGGAAAAACAGTTCATAAATCTAAAAAAGAAAAAAGTCCATGAAGTTCAAATAAAGACTGTTTAAATAACCGCCACCACCACCACCAAAAAAAAAAAAGGCTCATTCTATACAGTTTTGGTCATCCGTATTTAAAAATATGTCGGACGTCACTTCCACCAAATGGCTTTGTAAACAAAGGAAGGCGAATCTTCAAAATTACCCCCCCCCCAAAAAAAAAACGAAACTTTGTCGTGTGTAAAGCGTAAAACTTGAAATAAAATATTTTTTTAAATATTTGAAAATATCTAAATATTAAAATATATTTAAAAACAAAAATAAAATATTTTTTAAAAACCATGAAACTTTGTGCGTAATAAAAGAAAATATTTAAATTTTTTGAATATTTTATTAATTAAATATTTATATTATGTTTTAAAATTTTAATAATTCGTAATATCGTGATTTGGTGTGACCTTTCTAGAGTTGTCGAACTTACTTTCGAGTTCGCCGGGCTTAACTGCAAGACTGCCATAAAGTTTTTATTGGAAAACATAATTTCTCAGAAAATATTGTGCATCAAAATATTTTATGATAAAACTCTTTAGTAATTGTCTGTATTTTTGAGATGAGGTGTTTTCATTGATTGAGATTGTCGGACTGACTTCCTCATCTTGGTTGTTATTGTCACAACGTTTCGGCAGTTTTGCTCTCCGGCCTTCGTCAGGTGTTTTGTATCGAACTGGGGAACCGTTTGTTAGGAGTCTTGAACCCAACCTTTTATTATTATTACGGGGGTACCGTGTTCGGACTCCGCTAGGCTTTGGGACATAGTTGCTGATTCTCTGTTTTGAATGTTACTTTTTCACTGCCTTCGTTCAGGATTAAACTCAGCACCTTTGGGTAACTGTAAATTTTGATACAACGTCTAGGACCACTCGGCCATATGTCACTAGGACAATTCTTAGTTGGTGTAAACATAACACTGAGTTATGTACCCTTAACCCGAGCTCTCCAGGAAGGAGAGAGAAAAGGAGACTGTCATGGCGGACCCAATAAAGGTACACACGTACGTCGCTTATCGAGGCTAACTACTGTGTCTTGTTGTCTTTCCCTTATGAGTGAAGTCCTTCCCTCTTAATTATACATGGTGTCAGGAGTCGGATAAAAACAAAAATAACGAAACAAAGGAAAAATACAACGACCCATCCTAAAAATAAAACATGAAAATACGTATAAACGATGAAGGACGCACCCTCACCACGTGGTAAACTTTTTTCGTTTCATTGTTTGTTTTGTTTTTAATATCCAGTCAGTATACATATTCAATACTTTTTGACACTCTAGTTAAACACAAATATGTCTAACCCAAACGAAGCTTCACCAAAACATGCCGAAATCGACCTAATCTCTTTCATGTTACAAATGCAACAACAACAACTCATCATGCAAGAACAGATGACGAACCTCATGGCACACCTTCTGCCCACCGGGCAACACGCCCCCACCCCATTGTCGCGCCATTCACGGGTGAAGCCCGAGCGACCAGTAATAGAACCTGACTCGTCAGACAATAAATGGATCATTTTTAAGGATGCATGGCTTCGTTATAAGGAGATGACACAACTTAACGACCCCACAGAAATCCGGAATGAGTTACGATCTGCATGCAATTCATCTGTCAATGAGATGTTATTCAATTTTATTGCATAATGCTACAGAGGAGCCCTGCATAATGCTACAGAGGAGCAGCTGCTGGAATATATTAAATCTGTTGCCGTGAAAACCGTCCATCCCGAGGTATACCGTCAGCAGTTCTTTGTAATGAGGCAAAGTGATGGGGAGACTATCACATCCTTTATTTCCCGGTTGAAATCACAAGCGATGCTCTGCGCTTTCAATTGTGGCAACCAGCAATGTACAATGTCATTTTCCGAAGACATGATCAAATCTCAAATCATTGCCGGATTACGGGATACCTCCCACCAGAGCAAAATTTTAGCAGAGATTACGTCCCTGCCAACTTTAAATGACTTAACTAGACGTCTCTTGACTCTAGAATCTACCGCCAGAGCATCAAACCACTTCCGACCAGCAGAGATCACACAAGTGGCCCAATTTAAATCTGCGTCATCAAGAAAGTTTCCACCACCAGACAAGACCAAAAATGATAATGGCAAATGCAAAGGTTGTGGACACAAGGCACACCCAAAAGGACGAAGACAATGCCCCGCTTGGGGCAAATCATGCCACAAATGTGGCAAAGAGAACCACTTCTCAACCACATGCCATGGCACAGCATCGTCAAAGGCCATAATGGGAGACTACCCAAATGACAGCCAAGATGAAGATTCTTCATTCATATCGACAATGACTGTGCAACCTAAATGACTAGACCAAGAAGAGGGGATCCCGCATGGGTCATGGACCAACAACAAGTTCACACCAAGCCGACCAGAGCCACCTCCATTTTTCAATGTGACATTAGATACAAAGGCCCACCAACATCTCGGACGATTCAGACATATAAATATAAAACACCAACCCGTCCAATTGCTCGCTTTGGCAGACACAGGAGCACAGACAAGTACAGCTGGTGTGGACTTATTGAACAATCTGGGGTGCACTTCTGAACATCTGCTGCGTACTAGACATCGGTTACGTGCCGTTAATGATGACAACCTGCCCATTAAGGGGGCCTTAATTGCCACGATGTCACTCGGTAAGGCAACATGTTCGGAGGTGATATACATCAGCCCAAGGGTTAAGGGCCTGTATATATCACAAACGGCCCTGAAAAAACTCAAAATTATCAACGACGACTTTCCAGCACAAATTAATAGTCTGGTAGCTACAATGAAGATGGACCACAAACCAACTGACCGAATGTTAGCCCCATGCGGATGCCCATACAAATCACCATGCCCACCACTGCCAGACAAGCTCCCGTTTCCTGCCACACCGGAATATCGAGGAGAGATAGAGAGCTGGATCAAATGCTATTTTGCCAGCAGTGCATTTAATACATGTACACACCAGAAATTGCAGACCATGACCGGAGAACCGCTATCACATTCCTCGACAACCACCAACCTAAGGCTGTTCACAAACCAATCCCTGTCCCTCACCACTGGAAAGAAGCTGTCAAATCCCAGCTTGATGCAGACGTAGCACTGAACATCATTGAACCAGTGCCAGCAGGGACACCAACGACATGGTGTTCGAGAATGATCACCGTGCCCAAAAAAGATGGCAGCCCACGTAGAACGGTCGACCTCCAAAATTTAAACGCAATGACAAGACGAGAAACACACCACACACCCTCCCCATTCAATCTTGTCAATACGATACCCCCAGGAAAAAAGAAAACTATTCTGGATGCCTGGAACGGATATCACAGTGTTCCTCTGGCTGTAAAGGCATGGGATGCCTCCACTTTCATAACAGAATGGGGCAGATACAGGTATTTGCGAGCCCCCCAAGGTTTCCAAGCGTCCAATGATGGTTACACAAAGAGATTCGACACCATTACAGAAGGTTTCCCTCGTGTTGCTCGCTGTGTGGACGACTCTATCTTGTGGGATAATGATATGGCACTATCCTTTTGGCACACCGTTAGATACATCATACTATGTGCTGAAAATGGAATAGTATTTAACCCAGAAAAATTCCAATTCGCAAAAGACAATGTAGAGTTTGCTGGCTTCGACATCAGCTTAACAGGGTACAAACCATCTCAAAAATTACTTGAGGGCAGAAACTTTCCATCACCGACAAACATTACAGGAGTTAGATCTTTCTTTGGTTTGATTAACCAAGTTTCATATGTGTTTGCCCAAGCACCCATCATGTCACCCTTCAGAGAACTACTGAAACATAACAGCAGGTTTTACTGGGATGATACATTGGAACAACTCTTTCAGCAATCCAAGGAAACAATCCGAGAAAACATCCGGGAGGGCGTTCGAACATTCGAAATAAATCGCCCAACATGTCTGACTACAGACTGGAGTCGAACAGGAATAGGATTTACCCTACTCCAAAAACATTGTGCATGCCCGTCCACAATGGACCACCGTTGTGGGCCAGGACATTGGAAAGTTGTATATGCTGGCTCCCGATTCACTAGACCTGCTGAGAACCGGTATGCACCAATTGAAGGGGAAGCTTTAGCTATAAAGTTTGGATTGGAAAGCTGCAAAATGTTTGTTTTAGGCTGCCCCCACCTGATACTTGCTATTGATCACAAACCCCTTGTGCCGATATTCAATGATCGTAGTTTGGACGAAATAAAAAATCCCAGGATTTTAGATATCAGAGAGCAGACCCTGATGTACCAGTTCAGGGCCATATCAATACCAGGCGACGCCAATGGTGGAGCAAATGGCATGTCCCGTATCCCTACACATACCACCAAGGTCGCAGCAGCGGAATTGGATAGCATGGAAGAAGCGTTGCAAGCTGGAATAGAATCCCGATACAACCAAGAAACATTTCCTATCAAGATGGTGCGCATACAGCAAGAAGCCGCGATGGATCACCAATACATGAACCTCGTGGAAACAATAGAACAAGGATTCCCTGAACACAAGGATCTTCTACAGCCAAATATTAAAGAGTTTTGGAATATGCGAAGCGACCTATACACAGTTCAGTCTCTAGTATTCAAGGAAGGCCGCATATTAATTCCAAAAAACCTACGTCGCGAACTCATCGACCAACTCCACGTTGGCCACCAGGGGGTCAACAGTATGAGAAGCAACGCCAGACAACGTTTTTTTTGGCCTGGTATGGGAGCACAATTGCAGGAAAAGCGCAATCAGTGCAGGCGCTGTAACGAAATTGCCCCATCAAACCATAAAGAACCTGCAATGGAGCCTGTCCACCCAGAATACCCTTTCCAGTCGACAGTAATAGATATTTTCAACATGGCGGGACGGAAATATATGATATATGCTGACAGATATTCAGGTTGGACAGAGGTATCTTCAATGCAACAAGACGCCAGGATCTATGCAACATCTTACGCAGGTATTTTGTGAATTATGGTGTGCCGGAGGAAATTGCTTGTGACGGTGGACCCCCATACAACTCTGATGAGTGGAGGACATTTCTCAAAACATGGGGCATATCCCTCCGAGTCTCGTCGGCATATATCCACAAAGCAATGGCAGAGCTGAGGCAGCTGTCAAGCATATGAAGAGGATATTAACAACAAATGTTAGCCCCAACGGTTCACTGGATACGGATGAAGTGGCAAAAGCACTGCTACTCCATCGCAACACACCACCACCTGACATAGGTGCGTCACCATCAGAACTTCTATTCGCTTGTCCCCTGAATGACCACTTACCAAACCCCACAAAATTTCGCCGTGAATGGTTGGAACTTGCCGACATGCGCGAGAGGGCCATTAACCAGCGTTTCCTCAACAACATGAAACACACTGAAAACAGGCAACAACTCAATCCACTAAGAATTGGGGAACATGTGTCAATTCAAAATCAACATGGACACAAACCACTGCGCTGGGATAACACCGGCATGATTGTTGAAACTCTCCCCCACAGACAATACCGTGTATTAGTTGATGGCAGCAGAAGAACCACACTCCGAAACCGCCGTTACCTTCGCAAAATAAGCACGGATAGCCGCAACCTGGCTCATGATGACACCCTACCAGATGACCTACCAAACAGAATCAGGATCCATTCCCCACAGTCACCTACAAACTCAAACCCAGTACGCCCAGACAGCCAACAACACCCTCAAATACAAATAACACCAACCCCACCTTCCACACCAGGTACTCAAATAAAGAATGAACCCCTGAAAATGACAGATACAGGGCAGAATGAAAGATCTGAAGCTAGGTCTAGACCTATCCGTAACAGACGATTACCGTCTAGATTTAAGGACTTGGATGATGATAATAATAATAATAATGATAATAAAAAAAATAAAAAAAAGACTTTAAATAAAAAAAAATAAAAATAAAAATAAATAAATAAATAAAAATAACATGTAAACATAACACTGAGTTATGTACCCTTAACCCGAGCTCTCCAGGAAGGAGAGAGAAAAGGAGACTGTCATGGTGGACCCAATAAAGGTACACACGTACGTCGCTTATCGAGGCTAACTACTGTGTCTTGTTGTCTTTCCCTTATGAGTGAAGTCCTTCCCTCTTAATTATACAGTTGGTTTTTGTTAATGTTAAACCTATGTTGTTATTCAAGGTTTTCTCTCTCTATCAAAGGCGTCCAGTGACATATGGCCGAGTGGTCCTAGACATTGTATCAAAGTTTACAGTTACCCAAAGGTGCTGATTCAATCTTGAACGAAGGCAGTGAAAAAGTAACATTCAAAACAGAGAATCAGCAACTATTTTCCAAAGCCTAGCTGGAGTCCGAACACGGTACCCCCGTAATAATAATAAAGGGTTGGGTTCGAGACTCCTAACAAACGGTTCCCCAGTTTAATACAAAACACCTGACGAAGGCCGGAGGGCAAAACTGCCGAAACGTTGTGACAATAACAACCAAGATGAGGAAGTCAGTCCGACAATCTCAATCAATAAAACTCGTTCTTTAAAAAAATAGTTTTGGTAAATGTTACCTGGGTTTGTATTACACATAGATTCGAAAAAGTTGTCAAAAAACAGATTCTTTTTATATTAATATAAAAAAAGCGGTCTCGTTTATGAACATAATAACCGCTTTAAAATAAGTGAAACCACTAAGAACTTAACCAGTTAGGTAGAAAACGGACACTTAGAAAATCGATTTTATTTAAAAAAAAAAAAAAAAATACATTAAACAAGTAAAAATTTTTTTTTTTTAAATATTATGGGGGTTATAGTCTATTTTAAAAAACAATATCTCGTTCAAGAACGATCATAAAATGTGTTTTCAAACGATATTTATTCAATAAGGGACCAGTTTTCCTACCTAGCGAAAGGGGACCAGTTTTCCGGAGACGAGTTTTCCCGGGACGAGTTTTCCTAAATTCATTTTTGACACCCCTAACACGAAACTGCGAATAAAATATAAAAAACTTAATTTCTCTTTTAAAAGTGGGTTGTTGTTTTCTTTATGGATTATACTTCCAAAATAAACTATTAAAGTTGTTTTAAAAGTAATAGGAATATGTTTTTTATTTAAAAAAAAAAAAAAAAAAAAAATTAATGAATTTTACGAGTTAAGTATTTTTCAATTTTTAAACTTTAAAAATCTATCACAATTTTTCTATTGATTCAATTTTTACGATATTTTCAGGGTCAATGTGAAATTTTATGCTCTTTCCAATAAACCGACAAATTTAGACAAATGTTTTTTTTAAATTCACGCCCCCCCATTTGGAAATGTCTTAAAAAGTAAATAATTAATTTACTCAAACTTTTATATATCACAAATTGAAGATAAAAAAGATCAATAAATAATATATTCAAATTTAAAACACAGAAGTTTTTTTTAGAAATTTACCTGTAAAGTCCAAAGTTTAAAACTTTTTTTTTAACCACTTTTTTTTAAATTATTTTTTAAATGAAACCTTGATCCTTGTTCCTTTAATTGGAAAAAAATAGGGTTTGAATTACATTTTTCGAGTAGTTATAAGCTTGGAAAGACAGGGGGTCGAATTATTCAGTATATTTCACATATTCGTGAGGTCAGTTTCTGACACCTAGAGGTAATTTAATGCAATTTAATTTTTTTTTTTTTTTTTTTTTCCAGAACATAGAATTTTCTAATTTTAAAAAATACATTATAGCACTTTTTGGGTTGAAAATTTAAAATTAGCTGAAAAAGAAATAAAACAAAAGGAAAGCACTCCAAGTTGGGGGGGGGGTAATTTAATTGCTTTTTTTTCCTGGAACATAGAATTTTCAAAAAGTAACGCACTGACATGGCGCGCACCCCAACTGCCCCCCCCCCCCACCTGCCC
Organism: Euprymna scolopes; assembly: GCF_053919585.1. Classification (NCBI taxonomy): domain Eukaryota; kingdom Metazoa; phylum Mollusca; class Cephalopoda; order Sepiida; family Sepiolidae; genus Euprymna; species Euprymna scolopes. The sequence continues at coordinate 140,589,133 of NC_136489.1, forward strand.
CTAATGTAAACAGTAAAATCTTTGAAAAATATTAAATGGTGTTCTAATATGTAAATGTCGGTGCATTACTTATGGAAAAATGGTTAACTAAACTGCAGAAGCACCTATTAAGCCACATAAGTTCTATAATTGAATCCCCCTCCCGCAAAAAAAAAAAAAAAAAAAAAGAAAAACAATGGTGGTTATGTTTTTGTAAACCGCATTAAAAACTATGCGAGACAAAAAAAAAAAAAAAAAGTCCAATTTGTTGTACTTTTCTTTAATTCTAAGTCATTAAAAAATGTCAGTCCGTAATTTTTTTCCACCCAAAAATGCAATAATGTACTTTTTGAAAATTATGTTACAGGAAAAAAAAAAAAAATAGGCACTTGTACAGTTTAGTCAAGACATTAAAAATTGAAAATATCGAGAAAAAAAAAGTTATATTGTACATATCCGTTTTGGACTGAAGATCTCCGAGAAAAAAAAAAAATTCATTTAATTTGATCAATTTTTTTTTTTTACAGCGGAAAAACACGTTCTTATGAGAGTGCGTTGAAGTCAGCCATTGTGACATTTGCTGAAGCTGAACAACATGCCACGGGGAGATACTCAATGTAAAGTGTCGACACCCCTTTCCCATCTTTAATTCTTGTGGTGAATAGCTTACCTGAGTGTAGCTGCCGGAGGTGAGGATGCTCTTCCAACAATCAAGAAGAACAATAGCCTTGTGATTATTTATACTAATAGAGTAAGGTAATTGTTATAAAAACCTTCCTCCTTTGTGAAGAGTCACTTATTCCTTTATTTTTATGTTACTGTGGTTAAAAGACCTGAGAAGAAGGTCGCGAAGAAGATTGTATTTTTTTCGCAACCTCACTTCAGGTTAGCTACTCTCAGTTATATGACTTTTTTTTCAACAATTTGCGAAAAAAATACAACAGTTCAACACAATTTCTAACAGAACTTTGAGTCATTAGTAACAGCAATTAGTGACAATTCTGGAAATTGTTCAATTACCCGTACAAGGATATGGAGACCTCTGATACTTCAGCTGTGGCAGATTCCAAGGAGCGAAACCGTAACCAGATTTCCATTCTGAAGATGAAAATCAAGGGTAGGCTTCGTTTGTCCCGTGGCACAGAGATTACTCCTGCTATATTTTCTGTATTCCACAGGGAAATTTTGGAATACATCAACGAAACTGAAATCTCCATCTGCAAGTTGCAACTTTCCTGTGTCTCTGAAGAGGAAAGAGAGCTTATGGAGTCCGATTGGCTAAGTTACCAGCTGAATTTACGGAAGGAATTAGAACATCTCTCTCTCCTGTTACATCTTCCAGAGGCTAGTGGCTATTCGGAGCGACCTTCCCTTCCTTATACGCCTGGACCTTCTATGGATAGAGCTCATTCATCATTCACTGTTAGACTTCCTCAAGTTCAAATCACTGGACCAACGTTCAGTGGTTGTGAAATGGAAAATGATAGAATAAGTTTTTATAATTTCTTATCACGATTTGAAAATTGTGCAGCAGGCATGGCAAATGACGCAGAAAAATTAAACTTTTTAAAATGCTCTCTGTCTGGGAGACCTCTGCTGCTGATTAATTACTTAAGTTGCGTCAATACAAATTATCAGCAAGCACTGGCAGTATTAAAACGAGAATATTTAGATGTTAGTGACATCATTGATAAGATATTCCAAGATATTATCGATCTCTCCCCCAAGGACCTTGGTAGTTTCATCTGCAGAACAGCTTCCATTCTGGAAGAACTGGCCAGCTCTCTTGATTGTGATTTCTCTAAGGATGGTTCTGCGGGGGCCCGATTAATGGCCAAAATACTTTTTTTGAAATTTCCGAGAGCATTGAAGGGAGAGCTTATTCAGTTATGTGGCTCTAGAATTCCTTCTCTGTCAGTTTTGATGCGAGACACCAGTGAGGCTTGCTAATTAAAAGCGGCGGGTTGCCTGGTTCTTCGGATATCCATCGAAACAATTCTCGGGTAACCGTTTCAAAATCTAGAGCCACTACAACCCGAGATGTTTCTTTCCGCATAGATTCAGATTGTCAGTTTCCTTCTGGTTACTCGAGTAAACTACCTCCTCTGATTTGTGTTACCTTCGGTCGAGAAGGAAGAACTATCTCTGTAAACTGCCTATTGGATACTGGCAGTGGCAGAACGTATTTGTCTGGTGATGACTTGCACTCCTTGGGTTCCTTGAGTTCTGACAGTTTGGATTGTCATTTGAGGCTGACTACACTTCTTGGAGAATGTGAGCAAATATACAGAGAGGTGAAATTGGATGTGGACTTAGGGTCTGGTCATGTGGGGCACTTTCCGGTACTGGTTGCCAACTCATTGGACCTATCCTTATATCTAAAAAATTAGCATTTGCTGTTGGAAGAGTTCAAACGAACTGGATGTTCTCTGGCTGGGCAATTTAAGTCTGGCACTGATTTGGTAGCTATAAGTGGAATTATGGGTCTGGATCTGGTGCAACATTTGGGTCCCTTACAGTTGGTGCCTTGTTTGGGGGGGTCGGGCTTTCTCTCTTCCTGCTGGTTTGATTCCCTTTGGTGAGGTAGACACTTTTTTTCTACAAATCCTGCCCCTATTTCAAGAGATTCTACTTTGTTCAGTGCAGTGATGGAGAATACTCCCCAAGTGGAATCATCGCATGTTTGCTTCATCCTGGAAGCCGATCCTACCTATGCAGACCCCTGGGTGGATGTCTTTCCCTCTAGCGATGTGGAAAGAGGATTGGAGAAAATGTTCAGCATTGAGTCGTTGGGCATTCAGGACGGAGAAGAGATTTCAGGATATGATCAGGGTATGATTCGGCAGTTCCAGGAATCTATAACATTCAGGGATGGGAAATATCATGTGCAATTACCCTGGCATGCAGATAAGCTCTGGTTCCTTCTAATCATGCTATTGCTTTGCACGTTTTGGATCGTGTGGTCAGGAGCCTGGAGAAAAAGGGGCTGTACCAAGAGTATGTAAATGTATTCCTTCAGCAGCTACAAGAGGGCTTCATTGAGGAAATACAGGTGGATCCTCAAAATTTTGTGGACTATGTATGGGTACCTCATCGGCCAGTTTTCAAGACGGATCCGGCAGCTACTACTAAAATCAGGCCTGTATTTAACTGTAGCTTGAAGGTCGGTGGCTCTGCTTCTCTTAACGAGGCTACATACTCTGGTGTGAATGACAGGAGATATGTTGGACCTGTTGATGTCTTTTAGATCGAATAAGTTTGTCTTGGTTGCAGATATTCAGGAAAGCTTTCTTGATGGTTCGCTTTGCACTGGAGGAAGACAAGAACAGGTTCTGTTTTTTTGTGAAGGATAGTGATCGCCTTCGATGTTTCTGCTACGCCACATTGATTTTCAGATTCACCTCGAGTCCCTTTATATTGGGGAGTATCTTGAAGTTTCATGCAGCCCAATATCCCTTTGATGAATGTCAAGTTGCAATGGAGAACCAATTCTATGTCGACAACCTGGTGGTTACTGAGTCTGACCCAGCAAAGCTTGTAAGGCTGTATTCCCAGGTTAGGAGGCGGTTGCAGGAAGGTGGATTTGTGGTGCAGTCCTGTAACTCAAACTGCGACAGCCTTAGGGAGGAGATGAGGAAAGATGGTACATTGAGTACTCATGAGGCCGGATGGGAGATGGTGCTCGGGTACCGGTATGATCCTTTCATTTCAGAAAAGCTCCGCACTGCTCCTGTTAAGTGTGATCCGAGTGCATCTACTAAGAGGCAAATCCTTTCGGAATCGGCAAAGGTATTTGATCCCTTATCTCTTTGCCTGCCCATGACTATAAGGAGTAGGATTTTGGTGGGAGAATTATGGAAGCGAGGTGTGCAATGGGATGAGGAAGTCTCTCCAGAGTTTCAGTCTTCTTCGAGGAACTTGGCAGAAGACTTATCTAAATTGAGTGACATGCAGTTCTGCAGACAGGCCCATGACGGGAACCGAACTGGAGAGTTATACCTGTTTTGTGACGCTTCTAAAGAAGCATATGGATTTGCAGCCTACTATGTTCAGGACAACAATTCTGCATTGATCTTTGCCAAAGCACGAGTGGCTCCAGTGAAGGATAAGATATTACCAACTTTAGAACTAATGGCGGTATTTCTTGCTCTGAAGTGTTTGCCCACTATCTTGGTAGGATGCAAGGGTGTCCGCCCTTCTAGGTTGTGTGTGGTAACAGATGCACAAGTAGTACTGTCATGGATTTTATCAGAAACGATGACTAGTAAAAGCATCTTTGCTAGAAACAGGTTAAAGGATGTTCTGCTAATGAGCCTGGATTTGGAAACAAACTACGGCATCAGGCCGACCTTCAGGTGTTTCTACCACCGAAAACCCAGCTGACTTAATCACTCGTCGATTAACGATAAGGAAGTTCCGAGACAACTTTGACTTTTGGTACCATGGCCCTTCCTGGTTGCACGGTGGGGTCTTGACTTGGCCGGAGCAGCGATTGTGGATGAGGAGTGTGCTTCGGTGATCTCCATGCGGCAGTTCTCTACGTTTACCCGTTTGTTGAGGGTAACTTCTTTAGTCTTCCGATTCATCGGCTTGATGAGGAAAAGGGAAGACAACTACAACAAGAAAGCCGCAATTTACTTAATAAAATGTTCTCAACAGCAGGAATTTACGGCTGAATTGAATTACCTGCGGAATCCTATGGTAAAGCCTGCACCTAATCGTGTTCAGGCACTTGATCTTTTTCTGGATGAGGAAGGGTTGATCTGCTCGCATGGATGGCTGGAAAGGTCTTCTCAGTTTTCTTATGAAGTTAAGAATCCCTTGTTGCTGGGCAAGAATCATCTGACCCGACTTGTGATATTAGACTGCCATCTTAAATGTTCCCATCTGGGTATAGGGTCAACCTTAACGGAATTGAGATGTGGATACTGGGTACCTCAAGGGAAGCAGGCAGTCAAAAATGCCCTGAATTCCTGCACAAGGTGTAAAAGATACAATTCTAGGCCGGTGCTGCCTGAGAACATGGCCAATTTACCAACTTCTCGTGTCGAATTTGAGGTTCCTTATAGGAATACTGAAGTGGACTTCATAGGACATTTTTGGGTGAAGGAGGGTAACAGTGAGAAAAAAATGTATCTGTTGTTGTTCACTTGTTTGAGTGTAAGAGCAGTGCATATAGAGGTGGTGCCAGACATGAGTATATTGTCCTTTTTTCAGGCTCTAGTCAGATTTACTAATGCACATGGTGTTCCAGAGTCGATTCTCAGCGACAACGCAAAAACCTTTCTGGGTAGTGAAAGACTGTTTAAGCGCCTTTGTCTTCTCCAGGACTACCAGGCCAAAATTTGGGTCATGTAACATTAAGTAGGAGACAATTCCACTATTTTCCCCCTGGGTTGGAGGAGTATGGGAGCGTAGCATCAAGACTTTAAAATCTTGCCTATACAAGGTTATTGGTAGGGGTAAGGTAGATTATTATACCTTCCTAACTAGTCTCAGATATTCAGCGGGCTGTAAACAACAGGCCCCTTACTTATCAAGAGTCTGCTGACAGGCAACCAATGATTATCACACCCAATATGTTTATTAGACCCAATAAAAGCCCTGGTCTATTGGTACCGTTGAGAAGAGATGATCTCTCCACTAGGGTTCCTCCCAGCCGGAGAAGATTGATTGAGACGATTGGATTACGAAATGAATGGTTGTCAAGATTTAGAGAACTGTGGTACAAGGAGTACCTCCTTGACCTTAGAGGAAGGATGGCAGGAAGATTTCAGATACCATTCCAGAATCGCATTAAAAGAAATGATGTAGTCTTGGTCAAGAGCCCTTTAAAACCACGACCCTTTTGGATGTTGGGTACTATACTTGAAGTTCTCCCAGGACAAGATGGAGTGGTGAGGACAGCTCGTGTCAGACAGGACGATGGTTTGGTGAACGTCCATTCACTAAAGAATTTATATCCAATAGAAATTTCGCAATCTGATGATCTTGGGGAAAGTGAACCGAGTCAGGCGGGTGCATCCTCGCCTGTTGCTCCAGGTAGCAGTCAAAACCAGGAATCCTCTAGTTCATTTTCGGAAGGAGATGGCACTTTTTGGTTGTGTCCTGCCTGCAATAGACCTCCAGGGAACCAAGATATGATATGCTGCGATTCCTGTGATGAGTGGTATCATTTTGAGTGTGTTGGAATTGACTTGGCTCCACCCGCTAGACAGAAATGGTACTGCAGTGATTGTGCACCTCAAAAGAGACGAAGGGGTAGACCTAGTCTGTTACCTGTTCAATAGAAGTAGTCTTGGGTAGGACTATAAATTACAACCGACAGCGGAGCCTAGGCTAAGGGACAGAATGAGGGTACCCTGACCACTGTTACCTCCAGGTGGCCCTTGACTGAGGCCTAGCACTTGTTAGTCCCCCTGCAGGGTCACGCCAACTTAGTTTTTTTTAATGAAATATATATATATATATATATATATATATATATATATATAAAAATGCACTTTTTATTTTTTTTATTTTTTTTCTTTTGTTGGGAGAGTGTAGTGAATAATACATAGCTTACCTGAGTGTAGCTGCCGGAGGTGAGGATGCTCTTCCAACAATAGCCTTGTGGTTATTTATACTAATAGAGTAAGGTAATTGTGATAAAAACCTTCCTCCTTTGTGAAGAGTCACTTATTCCTTTATTTTTATGTTACTGTGGTTACAAGACCTGAGAAGAAGGTCGCAAAGAAGGTTGTATTTTTTTCGCAACCTCACTTCAGGTTAGCTACTCTCAGTTACATGACTTTTTTGTTCAACATTCTAGCGTTTCTCCCTAAAGATCGAACCTTTTGCTCGCTATTATAACAAATTGTTTTTTCGCTGTAACAAAAAAAAAAAAAAAAAAAAAAAAAAAATACTACTTGATGAAATTAAGTGCATTTTTTTTTTTTTTTTTTTTGTTTTTTTTTTTTTGGAGAACTTCGTTTCATAACGGATACGGGAAATATAACCGTTTTTGATATTTTCATTTTTTAATGTCTTGACTGAACTGTACAAGTACAAAAAAAAAGAAAAGTAAATTACCCCCTCCCCAACTTGGAGTGCTTTCCTTTTCTTGTTTTATTTCTTTTTCAGCTAATTCTAAATTTTCCGCGGGAGATTGGTACGCCATGTGAGAAGGCAGTTTGCTAGGTGAAGCAAGCCGTCGTTTATGCTGCTGCGCGCAGCGTGAACGGAAGCTGTAAAATGGCGGAAAATAGTTTGTGGGTTCAGGGGTTAATACCATGCAAACGGTAAATTTGTTTCTGGTTTGAGTATCAGATTCGTTGTCAGCGACCTCGATTACCTCTAAAAAAAAAAAAAAAAAAAAAAAAAAAAAAAAAAAAAATAGAGTGGTCTCTGTTTTTTTTTTCACACAGTGATCACCACTTATCAAGGCCCGGAAGCCACTCAGGGATAAGGGTTATTGCAAGTACATTACATTAGTGTGGAGATTTGATGAAGTGTTTACTTAAGGGGGCGGTTCATTAGGAATTTGTTAACGTTGGACTTGAACACATCCAAGTTGTAGTCCGGTGGGAAGCAGGCAGACGGAACAGAGTTCCACAGGCGTGCAGTTCTAAGAAAGAAGCTTTGTTCATGGAATCCGCGTTTTGATTTAGGCACAGATATAGAGTGGGGGAAATTTTTCACAGTGGATTCAGCTAGTCCGGTGTTTTTCGTGAAAGATTGGCGAGGGGGGACCAGAGATTGGAGTTCAGACGAGCACCTGCCATGGAAATAACGATAAAACAAGGATAGGCTCGCAACGTCTCTTCTGTGGGAGAGAGGTTGCAGGGTAGAGAAAAGGGCATCCCCCACTAAGCCACGAAGTCTATTTTGTACTCTGTCAAGGCAGGATAGGCTGTTCTTAGCAGCTCCTGCCCAGATATGGCAACAGTATTCCATATTCCATCCTTGGACATACTTGGCTTTTATATAGACAGAGAATTGCATCAGTAGTGAGATATCTTCTGGAGCGGTAGAAGGATCCCACCATCTTTCCAGCGACCCTGGCAACAGACTTGATGTACGTGTTCCATTTCAGATCAGGAGTAAAGGTCAAACCCAGAAGCTTGTCAAAACACGGGGCCTCACCCAGACGAGAGCCATCTATCCCAACTGATGCCAGACGGAGACCAGAGCGCTGATGATGTAAGGATAGGAATTTGGATGCATTAAAGGTAACCAGCCACATCTTCACCCACTGAACCACGCGCTCGAGATCAGAGGAGAGAGAATCAGAGAGAGCTTTGTCATTTACAGCCTTTGATGTGTTGCTGTAGATGGTCGTGTCATCAGCATAGATGTCAACGAATGATTTAAGTATGTGTTTAGGGAGGTCATTGATGTATATTATATGCTATGTTATAAGTTTTTATTCAAAGTCTTTATTTGAACTTAATGGATTGTTTTTTTTTTTGTCTTTAGTAACGGTTTTATTCTTTTTATCAAACAAAAATAGAACTTTTATAATGAAATATATATTATGGTGTTTTTAAAACATCGAAATTTTAATATTAAAGTTAGTTTTATTAAAAAAATGACGAGGTGTTTGCAAAACTTAATAGTCATCTACAAGAATTCCTCTGGTGATGGCGAATCAAAGACAATTATTTTGGGAATATCATGTATTGGATACAATTTTTTTTTATGATGTATTTTAATACATGAACAATGAAAAAAACTTTCTTTAAAGAAATTTTAAAATTTTATGTTAGAAAAGATCTTTTGTTTGCAAAAATTTGTTAAAAAGTTCAAATAAACAAAGACAATTATTTGGGAAATATCATGTATTGGATACGTTTTTTTATGATGTTTGATTAAATACATGAGAAATGTCAAAAAAAAAAAAAAAAAAAAAAAAAAAAAAAAAAAAAATTTTATTAAATATATTAAAAAATCTATAAAATCTATTTATGTATGTTGAAAAGTTCAAAAATTTATAATGTAATTGGAAAAATTTTTTTTTTAAACTTTAATTTTAAAATTTCGATATCGACGTTTACCTAACTTGTAGCGTATCTGGATATTTACCGTGAAACATATTTAAAAAAAACTACATTAAATAAAAACACTAAAAACATAAAACATATCCAGTTGGGTAGAAAAGTAAATTATATTGCCTTTGATAACATTTATTTATGTTTTTTGACAACTTTTTCGAATCTGTGCACAGTAATAAAAAAAAAAAAAAGTCATGTTCATTGTTTTTTTTTTTTTTTAGAAACGTTTTTGACTTCCAAATGCGGTAGGCTCATATTTTTTTTTTTTTTTAACTTTCTATGGGTTTGATATAGCCTCGTTTTTATTGGTTACAAAATGGGTGACTGATTTACCAGAACTTTGTAACTACAAAGTGAGCACCCCTTTCAAATGTCGGAATAATTTTTTTTTCATAATCTGGTTAAGTGTTCAATCAATAATAATCCAGTGAAAAAATTTCAAAAACCTATCAGTATAGAAATTACGCAGGGGGGGGGGGCTGATGGTTGTACAACTCCGCCCCTCAGTTAAGTCAAAATTAAACTCCAGTTCTTGAAACGAAAAACACTGATTTACATTACATTTTTTTTTCCGCTGATTTATTGTTACTATTCGGTTCTGAATTTCCCGTTTGCTGCATAGCAAACGGGGACGCTGTTTGTTTGCGTTCATTGTGCAGAGGCTGACAACTCTCTTTTACTAAGAAATTCATCTTTTCATCTCATAATCGCTCGATGCAACGATATTTTTTAAATGTGGCATAAACGACGTCTTCAACAAGCATGGCGTACAAATCTTCCGCGGAAAATTTGAAATTAGATGAAAAAGAAATAAAGCAAGAAAAGATAAGCACACCAAGTTGTAAAATCTTCGAAAACTTAAAAGGTGTTCTAATTGGTAAATGTCGGTGCGTTACTTACGGAAAAACGGTTAACTAAACTGCAGAAGCACATTAAGCCACATAAGTTCTACAATTGAATCCCTTTCCCGCAAAAAAAGAAAAAGTAGCGTAGTTTGCTTGGTGAAGCCGTCGTTTATGCTACAGCGCAGCAGTGCACAGCAGCACACGCATGTGGAGCGTAAACGGAAGCTGCAAAATGGTGGAAAGTAGTTCATGGGTTGAGGGGTTAATACCATGCAAATGGTAAATTTGCCAAGTTTGACTATTAGATTCGTTGTCAGCAACCTCAATTACCTATTAAAAAAACAAAAAACAAATTATAGTGTTTTGTTGTAGCTAGGCACCGCCAAAACGGGGGGGGGGGCAGGTCAGTACTTTTTGACGGAAAGTCTTTTTAAAAATCTACCAAAAATGAGGTAATTATCCGATCAATACGAAAGTTTCAGCGATTATTAGAAGAATGAACTTTATAACCGTGTACTTATTTTTCATAAACGATATTTATATATATATTTTTTTTTGCTTACAACCCCCCCCCCGTTTTGAAGTGGAAACAAATATGCTTAAAATAATCATCTGAAACTGAACAAAACATATTGTGTTGTTGTAAGGGTCAGAATTATAGATTAAAAAAAAAAAAAAAAAAAAATTGTTTGCATACCTTATTTTGACGTCTGAATATCAGAACTTCTATTGTGTTTAATTATCCCGCTTTTGAGTTTTGAAGTGTGAAATTCGGTGAATATGTTAAGTAAAATAATTAATTTAAGTTAAGCAAAACAAAAAAAAAAATTTTTTTAATATTTATACGAAAAAAGCCATTTTAAAATTTTTGATAAATAAATTAACAATTTTTTTTTAGCGAGCCGAATAATGCATGACCAGGGCATGCTTTGAATAATCGATACAAAAAAAAAAAAAAAATTCGATAAATATTGTGCCCTTTGTGTTAAAAATAGCATCATTTTTTTCGATCCCGTTTGAAAACGTTTGCCGCCTTTCGACTACGGTGGACCAAACGCGCTGAAATAATTTTTTTTTATTCTGCTTTAAATTGCCCCCCCCCCCATTTTGGGGAACCTGGCCCCCACACACATACACATTAAAAACCAAACTCATACAAATGGTCACCCATCTGGTACTGGCCAGCCTCAGCTTAATAATACATTGAAATTTTCGTCACTGAAAAATAAGTTTTTTTGGCCTGTTTGGTCTTCCATAGTTTTCTTATCAAACGCAAACGTAAACAGAGTTGATCTCGACTCTACATCGACGCGAAATATCTGGTTACCTATATGAATAAGTGGAATTATTTGAAATTCAGGTACTTATATTATAATATTTTTGCATATTCTCTTAGAAAATCATCCTAAATCTTAGACAATAAATAAATAAATTAATTATTTCAAAAACCTTTTTTTAAATATTTAAGTACGTTTTTTGTGCAAGACAAAAAATGTCAATTGTTAACTTTTTGGGAAAATTTAACATTTAAAATTTAATTAAAAATAGTAGAAAAAGTTTTACATTATTTTGTTTTCTATATGATAAAATTCAGGGTTTTATCTTTCTGGAAAAAAAAAGTTACTCAGAAATAATGGATTTTAATAAATGTAATTTAGTTTTAAAAAACAACTTGATTTTGCGGCCATTTTTGGCGGTGCCTAGTTGTAGCGTATCTGGATATTTACCGAAATTTTTTTTTCGGAGATCTGCAGTCCAAAACGGATACGTACAACATAACCTTTTTTTTTTTTTTTTTCTCTCTCGATATTTTCATTTTTTAGTGTCTTGACTAAACTGTACAAGTACCGATAAATATATAAAAATGTATATTGTTTGTTTACTTTATTTAATCAAGTGGTTACTTCCAATTCGTTCAATATAATTTTCTTAAAATAACATGATTTGACGGTATGTGACCCTTCTAGAATTGTCGAACTTAACTGCCGGGCTTAACTGCAAGACGACTAACAACTTTAGATAATTGCTAAGTATACACACGGCAAAAAAAAAAAAAAAAAAAAAAAGTTTAAACGAATTAAAATCCATTATTCTTGAGAAACTTTTTTTCCAGAAAGAAAAAAGCCTGCATTTTATCATATGAACATGTTACATTAAAAAAAAAAAAAATTCGTCGCCGTTTTTAAATGTTTTGATTTAAAAAAAAAAAAAAAAAAAAAAAAAAAAAATCGTTGCATCGAGCGATTGAGATGAAAAGATGAATTTCTTAGTAAAAGAGAGTTGTCTCCCTCTGCACAATGAACGCAAACAGCGTCCTCGTTTGCTATGCAGCAAACGGAAATGAAATTCAGAACCGAATAGTAACAATGTTAAATAAATCGGCGGAAAAAAGGTAAATTTATACAAACACCGTGACAGCGAATTAACCCTAACCCCTAACCCTAACGCTGTCACGGTGTTTGTATAATAATACCAAAAAATGTAATGTAAATCAGTGTTTTTCGTTTCAAGAACTGGAGTTCTGAATAAACATGTTACATTGAATAAAAAACACAAAAAATATATCCAGTTTGGTAGAAAAGTAACTTATCTTGCTTTTGATAACATTTATTTGTTTTTTGACAACTTTTTCGAATCTATGTACAAACCCGTAAAAATATGAGCCTACCGCATTTGGAAGTCAAAATATTTGTTTCTCAAAAAAAAAAAAAAAAAAAAAAAAAAAAAAAAAAAAAAAAAACTGAACATGACTTTTATGAAAATTAAAGTTGAGTTTATTTTTAACTTAATTTTTGGGGTTTTTTTTATTACTGTACAGATTCGAAAAAGTTTTAAAAAACTATGTTATCAAAGGCAATATAATTTACTTTTCTACCCAACTGGATATGTTTTTAGTGTTTTTTTTTTTTAAGTATTATAAATTTCACTAACATGCTGGAGAACGGTTTCATAATTTTCCATCCCTTTGTCAATTTTCATATCGTACGCCTCCCGATACATTGCTTCGTCAACATGGAACCATTTCATATCTCCCGAAGACACTTCCGTATTTAGAAAAAAAAAAATGGGTGACCGATTTACCAGAAGGTTGTAACTAAAAAGTGAGCACCCCTTTCAAATGTCGAAATGATTTTTTTTTTTTTTTTCATAATCTGGTTAAATTAAAGAAATTTCAAAAAATCTATCAGTATAGAAATTACGCACGGGGCCACGGGGGTGATGGTTGTAAAACTCCGCCATTCACTTAATTTGATAGAGTAGGGTTTTTTTTTTGTTTTCGTTTTTTTTACAGCGGGGAAAAAAAAAAAAAAAAAAAAACTTATGACAGCACGTTGAATTTTTTGAAGACGCCACGGGGAGATAACTCCGTTTAAAGCGCTGACACTCCCTATCTAAAATACTAGCTTTTCTTCCTAAAAGTCGAACCTTTTGCTCAGTATCATAAATTGTTTTTTCGCTGTGAAAAAAAAAGTGAAGTTTTGTTTCGGAGAACTTCATTCCATACGTACAATATAATTTTCTTTTTTTTTTTTTTTTTTTTTTCGATATTTTCATTTTAATGCCTTGATTAAACTGTACAAGTACCAGATATTTATTAAGTCAACAGCTGTGAAGTTTTAAAATTTCGCTTAGATTTTACCAAATCAAGTTACCGTTCTTAGTTGTTTCTAATGAAATCTGAAAAGAAAAACATGATATCGCTACAATATTACTTTTGGTAAAAGTTTACTGTAGTCGAGAAATCGGATGGGGAATACAATTTAATTGCTCTTCCTTAATGTAACCAGTAACTCTACTGAATACGCCGTACGTACCACAAAAGTTAAAACCTTTTCAGTGAGCATACACGTTTTCTTTTTAAACGCCTGGTTTCACAGTAACAGTATCAGCGGCTTCTTTCTACTTTACCTACATATGATATTATTTGGCTTCGGTCAAAATTAAAAGTAAACATTTTCCTTCAACGTATTGTTTTCTGATAGTTTCCGTAACTCGTTTACGGAGTCACATGTGCTTCTCGGTTCGCTAAACAGTCCGAAAATAAAATTCGAAAAGAATGAGTACTAGAATACTATTCTAGTACTCAAAGTCATTCTTTTCTAAGAATAGACAAATTTGATCAAGTTTCCATCTGATTACTAACCCCCTGTTCTTCTGCCATACAATCTTGCCACAAAGATTTCCATTCTGTCGGTTCCTTGCCGTAGATTTTACTCACGTGCACCAACACATCTTTCTTTTGTAATTCTTTCCTGGCTCGCTGACCCCAAAAAAATTGGTATGAAGGGGGGTCACTGTTAGTTTGTTTTACATATTCGAGATAACCCTGTTTTACAAACTCATCAAGCACAAGTTTTTTAACATCACCGAACATTTCATGCCGACAGTCTGGATCAATTCCAAGTTTATGTAAAATTTTCCACAATTCTGTATCCGAGATTAAATCACCATTCATGTAAATAATGGCTAAAATATTGAAAAGAAGACCAAGTTTTATAGCTTCATCTTCACTACACATAATGCCGTCCAGGTTACCAGAGCCAACCACGTGTTTTCTGTTCACCAAAATATATCGACCTTTCATTTTATCGTCGAGTTCAAGCAGGTCGGCACCAAAAACATTACGAAGCATTTCTCGGGCCTTTTCTACAACAACAGAGAAATGTTTTTTATGTTCCTTCAAGACATGATTGTTGATGTCAAGTTTCCTTATCGGAATCTTTTTTTGGTCTGCAATCAGGAAATATTGAACAAGTTCTGAAGCTTTTCGTTCTAAGTTCGTTGCTGTAGAAACAGAATTCGAATTTGGTTCTGAAATGAATCCAGAAGTCGACGGAACTACGGAAGAGTTGCTACCATTACTTTTTATAGATGAAGCCCCATATGGTGGAACGCTTGCAGCATTTCTAGGCGGCGGTTTTTGTTTTGGCATAGTGAAGATTACGTTTGAATAAGTGAAGTCTTCCTTTTTTTTCTACTTTAATTTACGATTCTGAAGAGGACGTTTAAAGGGGAATAACTATCGAACAACTGATGCCCCCCCCCCCCCCGTTATAAAATTTTCCACATAAACGCTATGATGCAATATTTATTTCTTTACAAACTCATTTTATTCTTTTTGGCGTGTCTTTGAAGCATGTTATACGACAATTTCTCCATATGAAAATAACGGTGATTTTTTTTTAACGCTCGTTAAATAAAAATTATAGCAATGTTGCTTGTGTGACCAATTTTTGGTACTTCTGCATTTAGAGCACGGAATTTCCGTGATGTTGGCTCGGGGTCGCTTCTTGGCAACTGACGTAAACCGCCGGAATATGCTGAGCGCCAATCAACTTAAAAAACGTTAAGAAAAAAAAAATAACATTTATCGGATACTAACTGAAAAAAATGGAAATACTATAATAACGACCTACCGTAAGTTTCATAAATAATATTTTTTAATTTTTTCCTTGAAGTAAAAACATTTTTTCAAGAGAATTTTAAGGGGAAATTTTTTTTTTTTAATATGTATTGTTAGAAAAACGAATTTTGTTGGTGTCGTTCAGGTTGGACTTGTAGGTGAAAAGAAATTGAAGAGAAATTAAATTCTTCTGCTCCAAACAAAATAATAATTAAAAAAAGAAATAAAACACAATGACACTTCCTTCTCGTTTAAAATTTTTCAACAAAATAACAAGATGAACAAGCAAAGTACGATCGGTAAGAGTTCTTGTGAAATCCTTGAGGTTAGAATATTCAAATTAGGTGGAATTACTGAGATTAAAGGTCATGTTAGATGAAAGTCCTTCGTTGACATAATAAGATTGGGATGTGAAAGTCTTTTGTGAAAATAATGTCCTTCTTTCAAGGTTTTTGTTTTAACTGGCGAAGTTCGCCTTATTCGAAAGTCCCATGAAGAAAGTAGTCCGTTGTTAGTAATTCTTACATTCTTATAATGTATGGAATGTGTGCGTGCGTGTTTTTTTGGATGCTCGCGTGACGTGTGTAATTATGGTTTTGACAGATTTGAAAACAACGATGAGATGAAAACAAGAGACATGTTCTCGTGTCAAGTTGGAGCGAAAAAAGAGAGAGAAAGAATGTTTGTTGCATTTAAATACTTTTTGAATCGGATTCCAACACAAGATTGCTGCTGCTGATATTTGGTTTGGGAAAGTGTTAAAAAAACAATCATCTAAAATTTCTCATTGGTTGATATTGTCACGTTGTCTTCACTTACGTCTGCCAGAAATATGTCTATTTTGCTTTTGTTGTTGTGAGAAAAATGAGTGGGTGTATTTGAAATTATGTCGTTGTTAGAAGAATTATGTTGTGCCAATGCGCGGGAAATTAATATCAATGAACGTTCATTTATTTGCGCGTGAGTGTGTGCGTGTGTATGTGAGTGACAGCGCAGACTGGTAAATGTGTGCGTGATTAAAAATCATTATAATATTCACCGGTCACGTAACATGGTCACAAAGTAGGTGTTCAATTTAGTAGAACATTATAATTGAAAACTTATCCCTGACGATAAAAATTATAATTTTTTTTTCCAATATTTTTTTTATTAATCTGAAAATTAGGATTATAATCAATGAGATTAACGTGAAAAAAAGAAAGAAAAAATGTAAATTGTAGAATTTAGAGGTGGGAGGAGGGTGCAATTTCTTAAACGTCCACCAAAATTTAAATATTAAAAATAAATGAGTTTGTTTTACAATCCACAAAGATTTGAAGAAGATGCGCCCCTCCACCGCCCCTTCCCCAATGTAAACAATTTTTGTGAAATGTTAAACGGTATTCTACTCGGTAAATGTCGGCGCATTACTTACAGTTAATTAAACTGCAGAAGCACCTGTTAAGCTACACAAGTTCAATAATTCAATACCCCCCTAAAAAAAGAACGGAGAACATCACCTGTTAAACTACACAAATTCTATAATTGAATACCCCCCAAAAAAGAACTTAAAACATAAAAATATGTTTTTGTAAACTTGTGAAAACTTTTTTTAGATCAATTAAAAAGCATTAAAAACTATGTAACACAAAAAAAATGAACCACATTTTTTTTTTTTTTGAAAACTTTGCTATTTCAAATGTCCGCTTAAGATTCCTCTGCGATGTGATAAGTCACTTCACTGCATGCATACACACGCGAACACATAATGTAAGAAAACACTACTGAAGGCAGTGAAATGGCATGAAATAGCCCCAGGGTCCAGGGGTTCATACTATGCAAAGGGTAAAGTTACGATGGGTTTCATTATCAGATTCGTTGTCAGCGACCTCGAATACCCCTTAAAAAAACAAATTAGAGTGGTTGCAGCATAAGGTAACATTTACCGAAATCCACCCAATATATGTGACCCTATCCTGGTTGCAGATCACCAAAGTGTGACCCTATGATCGTCCAAATCACTATCTCGGTCGACAGCAACTAAATATAATTTTTTTGTGTGGCAGAACCCCCCATTGATAGCGTTGTCTGGGCTTCAATTCACGTCCAGGGGTTCATCGGTGCTTCTCATGTCAGGATTTATATGCCGTCACCTCGCCGGTCTGTCGTATGCTAGAAGAAAAGCAAAAATACAAATTTTCATTTATTTTCTTCTCTTACTTTCCCTCTCTGCCCTGCTCTAAGTAAGTCTGTCGACCTATTCCACAAATCCCAAAACTCCATCCTGAAAAGTTTCCAGAAAAAATACATGATTAAACTCAGATCTCCAACTTCCAACGTAGACCCCCACTACCATGTCTCCTTTTCCAATATCAGGGATTTACATTCTAACCTTCTAGAGGTTGAAACCTAATTACAGGAGACTAAATCAGACCTATTATTCCTAAGCAAAACTGGCATTGGACAGACTATTTCCCTAGATGAATTCGTAGTTAAAGGATACTCTAACTTAACTTCCAAATTTGACCTCAAAGATTGCCATGGGCATGGAATATGTGCATACATTAAAGATGGCTTTCCATGTGGTAGAGACATCTCCAGAGAAGATCCTAACTTACCCTATATGTGCTTCCGCGTTGCACTTGCTCACACTGTTGCGTTTATATTTGCTCTATATCACCCCCACAACAGCGGAATTACTATCTTTAAAAGCATATCTGAGAAAATTGATCACGTCCTGTTTGCTTATCCTTCAGCTAACATTCACATATGTGGACAATTCAATGTTCACAATGTGGAATTGTTAACCCACTCAAACAAGACCGATGATGAGGGGAGGTTCTGTCATGATTTCTCCATTGCTTATGACCTCACTCAGATTGTTCACGAACCCACCAGTATGCAAGTCTCCTAGACCCTTTTCTCACAACTTGCCCTGAACTACGTTCAGCTTCCATTCTGTTTCCACTGGGATCTTCCGACCACTCTGTTGTATCAGTTAAGATAAAAATGAAATGTAATGAGTCCTCAGACGTACCTCTCCATCGTATAATATTGATACTCTATGGCTGACTGGGATAGCTTCGGTACATTTATAACAATTTATATCTTTATCTACCTCTGCATTCCATTTTTAAAAAGAATGTGTCCTCTATAGTATCAGACCTGATGGAATTTAAGTGTAGGTATAAACCGTTTCATACCGTCAAAAAAGTTCCAGCAAAAACCTAACAGCCAGCCATAGTTCTCTCCAGAATGTGCTGCTGCCATTGCACACAGAAATCACTTTTTCCATTCCTTCCAATATGATAGATGTACTGAGACTAAAGCCGCTTTCAGGACTGCCAGCAACAACTGCAAAAATGTAATAAAGAACGCAAGAGAGTTGTATTCTCAGTCCGTCAAGTCCAAAGTAGCTGAGCAGCGGCTTGGTTCTCACTAGTTTTGGCAAATAGCAAACAGAATCCTGAACAGAAGCGTGTGCTCTATCCCAACTATCATCAATGAACCTGAGGTAATCTCGTCAGCATCAAACAAAGCCAAACTCTTTGCCAAGAACTTTGCAGCTAATTCTACCCTTTACAACCAAGACCACCAACCTCCAATATTTCCTCCTGTATCAGAAAACACGTTATGTAATATACAAATATCTGTACGTGATGTTGCCAAGCTAATCAAGAACCTTGATTCCAGTAAAGCAACCGGCCCTGACAGTATTTCAATTATAGTACTCAAAAAACTTCAACCAGAAGTAGCGCCCATACTTACAAAACTGTTTAAACATTGTGATTGGTCATCTCCCTCTCAGTACAGGCCAATAAATCTCCTGTGCATCATGAGTAAGTTACTGGAATCTGTGTTAAATAGAGAAGTAATCAACCATCTCAGCAAAAATAACCTTCTTAGTGACACTCAATATGGTTTCCATTCTGCTAGATCTATTGTGACGTAATCCCCATTGGGGAGCTTTAGAACAACGCCGAGATTACGTCACATTCGTCCCCATTAGACTATATTGCTTTGTAGAACCAATGGAGTCTAATTCCTTAACACACCACCCCATCCCTTTTTACAGTTCGCAGTCAGATTTCTTTTTCACAGACCCCCCTCCTCACCATCCTCAAATTACCCGTCAAAACAGAAGTAACATACACACAATCCCATATCCACCCTTTAATCAGGGTTCTCCCCCTTTTTTGTTCATTCAAAAGTCCATAAAAAAGTCAATTAAAAAATTCGTAAGTCTATATATATATATATATATATATATATATATATATATATATATATATATAAAAGTGAAAGTGTGTGTGTGTCTGTGTACATTTCCCTACGCAATAACTCTGTCAATTTTTAGTCTACAGACTCAAAATTTGATATACAGGGTACTGAGATTTGGGAAAATCGATGTGATCGGTTTTTGGCCAGAAATTTGGCGATTAAGGGGTCAAAGTTCAACGATTTGACCTTTGAGAACTCTACCAAACTCCTCCGACAATTTTGGGTGTACGCACTTGAAATTTTAGATATAGGTTTCTTGGACATGGATCTAACTTAATAACTTGATTTGAGCCCAAAACAATAAATGTTAAGGGGTCATAATAGGGGTAAAAATTAAAAAAAAAAAAATTGACCTCTGCAGTCGCTTCCAAATTACTCAGACAATTTCTGGTCTAAATATTTGAAATTTTACATAAAGGGTATTCTGAGATATGGCAAGCTTTTTCATCAGTTTGGGTCGAAAATTTTTAGTTACCAATATATAAATGTATGTATGTGAAACAAAAATGTAGTAGGCAAAACAAACAAAAAAAAGTACAACTAAAAACAGACGGAACAAAAACGCGCTTCTCGCAGACACGTGGGTCGTAACAAGCATAATCTACTCGCCAGAATCACCTACACACAATCTGCAGAACGCTCGCTCTCCTTTCCAGTATCCTGCCTTTATAGCGGCTGGGAACGACGTATTTGCATAATCGCGCGAGAGCAGACGTGATTCAACGATAATTACATTGGGTAAACGCTAATAAAAGCTCATGGACGCCATCTTGGAAATCTCTCTTCCGCTCAGCCCAAAACAGACGTATCCGAGGTAAGCTCTCTATTTCTCATTTTGGTTACTGCTAATTCTGCTACACTCTCCCCTGATCTCATGATCACAAACGGGGCAGGGGGGCAGTCGTCTTTGTCGGGTACTTTTTCGAAGAACCGGAGGCAGCACTTCCTCCTTGTCATCTTCCTCATTACCACCGTTATTGCCGCCAGTCTGTTCCATAGGCGGTGTTTCACAATCAGGGCAGGGACAGGGGAGCAGTATCCGTCTTTGTCGGGTACTCCTTCGTAAAGGCAAGACGGGTGGTCCCTCTTCTGCTTCTTCAGTATGTGCATTATATGGCTCTCCATCGTCCTGCATTATACTCTCTGCTCATTCAGAAGACATTGTACTGTCTTCCTCTTCCTCCGATGTAACAACATAATGGCGAGGGCGCAGATTTTTCACGTGGCAAGGCACACCGTCCACCAAAATCGATTGAGGGCTGATTACCTTGGTCACCTCACCCTTGCCGAACCTCGTTGTACATCGATTTTGCAGTCTTTGACCCACACGCGATCTCCAACCTGGTAAGAGCTGTCCTTGGGATCTGCAGACGCAGTTGCGAGATTGGTCTCCTTTACTTGAACTTCGTATCTATAAATCCTGTTGGCAGGCGCAGTGAAGGGAGATGTGTCGTCTCTTGGTGTGATGTTATACTTGTAGACAGCTTCCTGTATGGGACAGCGCATTCTAGCCGCTATTCGTTTCACTGTACGGTGACATCGTTACGCTATGCCATTCCTGGCTGGAGCGTACGCACAACGGAATCGCAAGTGAACTCCCCATTTATGTGCAAATGCTTGGAATGCGTTGCTGCAGAAAGCTGTGTCATTGTCTAAAAGGATTTCATGCGGCGAGCCACGTTCGAGGAACACTGTTTCCAACTGATGGATCACGCTTGCCGAGTCCTGCCTTGCCAATTTCCTCCAAATGGAGAAACGCGATGGACCACAGTCTGTTAGAGTTAAAAAATGGAAGGTGCCATAATGCGTGATATCCATTCCAATTCTCTGCCAATTCTCGTTAACTTCCAGCTTTCCCTTTTCCCACCTGACTGGCGCTGGGTCAATGAACTGACATTCCTCACATTTCCATATGACCATTTTAACGGTTGCTTTTGTCGTGGTTGGGCAACTTCTCCTGACTAAGTAGGTAGTGTGTCGCACCCCCGGATGTCCACTACCTTTGTGAATAGCCATGATTTGACTCTCATCCAGCTCGTCTGTGTGAACCGCGCCTATCACCGGGTCAAGCCCGTTTTTCTTTTTCATTGCCTTAAACCACGTCTGTGGTACTCGTGTCAATCGGTCAGCAATGTTTCGTGCTGATGGAACCAGTGTCACGTCCACTGTCAGCTCGTACTCTTTCACGAGCTCCTTTAGAGTGCTTAGTCGCCTCCTAATAAGCATCTTGCTTGCTGCTTTGGTGCGCACTCGCGCCTTTCCAGTTAGCGTGTCCGAGACCCAATGGTATACACAGACAGAATCTGTCTTTATGTGTAGCACTTTGCTCTGCCACTGTAGAGCCAAATTGATACCTTTCAATATGGCATCCAGCTCGGCTAAGTTGATATGTTGAGAGTCACCTTCAGGTCGCAGCCAACATGCATCCTCCAACACAGTTTCGCGCATCTCCAAGGCTGCACCAATTGCTAAGGGAGCTAGCATCGACCCATACATTCAGCTCTTTGCTATTCACACACCAATTTCCCTGGACCGGATCGTTCCGCTGCACAGATTCCAAGGTTTCGAACATCATACGATACAGTATGGCATCCCTTGCTTCATCATCCCAGCCCTTTGTTACCGAACTTACTCTCCTTCTAAGTATTCCACAAGCCACACAAAGCCAACCGCACACCGGAAAGTGCCCAACAAGTTGACCACACAGGGAAAACATTGTTCATCGCATAACAATGCTGGGAGCCTCTGGAATTGCATTTCTTCGCTTCCACCATAGTTCACTGTGTTCCATCCAGACCGCCAACCCCAGCACCCGTGCACCGTCCTTCAACCGCTCTGGGTTCTTGCACTCCAACCCGAACTGCGCTAGGTGTTCTCTTACATAGGTCGCGGGCACTACGTCCTCGTAGACAAAAATGTCATCGATGTAAACAGATGCTGCGCGGCTTACAACTTCTTCCTGAGACAATACTTCACTGACAATTGCTCTCATGATCAGGGGGGGTGGTCGTCAGACCACTTCCACGATGCGGTTCACGTTCGGTTTTGATGATCAAAGGTGGCGGTGAAATCCGGTTCATTAATAGAAATGGCTGTAGGGTTGACAACAACACCGTTCAGAGCTTTTATGGCGTCGATCCCTAGAAGTAAGTCAAACCCCAGCGGTTTGCCACGCACCACCAACACATCGATTCTGGCAGACACACCTTCGTCAGTGGACTCAGAGACCGCTCCAACACCGCAGCATGCATGGGACATTCCACCAATCGTTTTTACATTTACGTTCGTTTTTCTCCAAGACCGACACCGGTCTGCATGTAAAATAGTCCTAGAGCATCCTGTATCAATAAGCGCCAAACATCGCGTTCCATCAACATGGATGCTTATCACCGGGAGCGTCATGTTCTCATCTTAGTGGGGAAGGAGACTGGCGCTTATGTGTCCTCCCCGTGCTCGTTTCCCGAGCAATTCCGAGCCCAGTGTCCACTCTCACCGCAACGGTAACACCGTGTTCCACGTTTTTGACAGTCCTTTGCAAAGTGACCTTTCGTATTGCACTTGAAACAGGTCACACTAACAGGAATATTCTGGGCCCTGTGGTTGTTGGGTGAGCGTGTGGTCGCAACCACGTCCTGATTGTGTTCACCAGTCGTCGTCAAAATTCTTGCTCTCGACATTAGTTTCTCCATGGTCAGGACTTTGATGATCGGCACCTGTTGAAGAGCAATTGAGATAGCGTCAGGGAACCCAGTGACGAAAGTCAATTTTGTGAGTCTCTCTAAGCCATCTCCTGTGAATCCGGCCAATCCAATCAACTGCCTGATTTTGTTGGCGTAAACATCCACACGTTCGCCAGCCCATCTGACCATAGTAATTTTTCTGTATGCTGCAAACGCGTCGTCGGTAAATGCCTCCTTTAATCGGGCCTCAATCTTGTCTATTTCCCTTTGATCGTCCTCCTCCATTTCCATGTAGAGGGCCAGTGCATCACCTTCCAGATATAAAGGTAGCAGACTCGCTACATCATCCACCTGCTGAAGTTGTGCGACAAGTCTCACTTTTTTCAGCCACGCTACAACGTCTCCCTCGCCAGAGAACGGCTTGATAATATCGCTGCTTATCTGCACCTTCGCCATAGTTGAGCCGAAATAGCTTGAAACAAAAATGTAGTAGGCAAAACAAACAAAAAAAACAGACGGAACAAAAACGCGCTTCTCGCAGACACGTAGGTCATAACAAGCACAATCTACTCGCCAGAATCACCTACACACAATCTGAAGAACGCTGGTTCTCCTTTCCAGTGTCCTGCCTTTATAGCGGCCGGGAACGATGTATTTGCATAATCGCGCGAGAGCAAACGTGATTCAATGATAATTACATTGGGTAAACGCTAATAAAAGCTCATGGACGCCATCTTGGAACTCTCTCTTCCGCTCAGCCCAAAACAGACGTATCCGAGGTAAGCTCTCTATTTCTCATTTTGGTTACTGCTAATCCTGCTACAGTATGTATGTCTGTTTGTATGTCTGCCTTAAACTTTCAATAGAGGCGACGGATTTTACCAAGATCAGTATCGTTTTAAAGTTCGACCTTTCATATGACAAATATCGAAAAATTGGCTAAAAACATTAATATCTTCCCCTTCAACTAGGCACTTTTCTACAGGGGGGGGTCACTTTTTTTGCCAATATTTTTTAAAGTTATCCTCTCCTTTAGATTGTCTAGCCTTAATTTAAAAAAATGTCGCTTCCAGTTTGGCGGTGGTCATAACAGCATAAACGTTAGGTTTTACCCCGTTCTTTTTCTCCTTTGCAGTACGGGTTCGAGCCTGTCTCCCTACTACCACTTTTTTTTTTGCTTAACACACACATCCAAACACCCGGGCAACGCCGGGCTGAAATGCTAGTTCATAAAAAATGTAAAAATTCAAAGTTCGTCAGGGCTAATACCGTTTTTTTTTTTAACATGCAAATTTTTTCCTTTGTATATTCTTTTTTTTTCAATTCACATTAATAATTCAAAGATAAGATAACCATCATTTAAAAAAAAATTGTCACTCAATAAAATGCATTAAGTTCATCAATTAGCTCATAAGAGTTACTTCCCTTGATTAAAAGTTTCGTCCCCTTTTTTTCCAAAATAAAATTACTCGTTTTTTTTTTCAAGGCTTTTACAAGAGTTATTCCCCTTTTTCCATTTTCTTTTCATCAATTCACTCATAGTTCAATTGTTATTTTGTTTCACAGAGTATCAGTCACAATTTACAAGAGTTTTTTTTTTCACTTTGCTGCTATTAACAGCACAGTCTCATAATAAAGGGTATATAGCCCTAATGAGGGTTCTAAAAGGACCCGCTTTTTATTGAGCTAGGGGAATCTTTCTCACCTTAAGCAGTTGTAGTTGAACCTTCACCTTTTATTTTACAGTTCAAGTCTTCTTTATAAGCATCTTTTCAGATTTTCTTTCACTGAGGACTTCTTCTCACCTCAATAGACGGTCATTCAAGGTATTGTTGGGACTTTCTTCCGACGGTTCTCAGCTTCAGCGCCCTGCAAGAATTTTGGGTAAATAGAGAGATAAGAAAAGAAAAGATCTTCAAGTTGTCTTCAGTTCCCTTGGATTTCAGCATCAGGGAGGTCTTCAAGTTGCGTCTCACTTTTGTCAGCAGCTTCATTTTCCAGAATCACAGGCGGTTTCGAACCAGTTTCTCCCACCATCCGTGCAATCAGCCTCGAGATGCTCATTGCCTCGCTCCTTCTTACATTCATGCACCATACAACCATTAGCAGCAAGATACCTTACTAAGCGTTGTATACATATCTTCATAGTACACCTATTTCTCCCTCCCATTCCGTTCATAACACCTATGAATGACTTCAGAGCGGAGGCATTGCCATTGATATCAGGTCACTCTCGGCCAGATCCAAAACCGAGGGCCACTCGATGATCATTACAACGGCACATGCCCCCTTCCCTGCCATCAGCCCCTATTTACTTTTTTTTTTTTTTAAATGCGTAATGTTTTTTTTAGCGGTCCTCACAAAGCCGAGTAAAAAAAAAATTAATTAAGTCGCTTTTTGTGCTAAGTTGAATGTACCATACTTCACTCAGTGATGCCAATAATTATTTCCAATTATTCTTCATTCAGAACGTGACCTCCTAGCCCTTATTTCGCAATTTAGAAATCCTGTCTGACTGAGGCAAAATCTTAATTCTTCCCAAAAGTCAATTTAATCCCTGGAATGAATGCTAATTATTCCCAACTGGACTCAAAAGTCTAATTCTCGACCATCCATTTCATATGAAAAAAAAAATATATCTTTCCGCTTGAGGAGGAAGAGAAGAGAAAAAAAAGAGAGAAGAAAAAGAACAATTAGTTAAATTTTCAAGAAAACCCAATTCAATTCTTAAATTAATATCTCCACAACCTCTGTTAAGGAATTACTCTCAATTTCCCCAATCTAGGTACAATTATTAATCCCCTTTTTTTATTTTTTATATTAGATCAACTCACATAAACTTGAAATTGTAATTTCCCACTAGGAGGACTACTCCCCATTCCAAAATAAAATTAAGTTGATCTAACTCAATTTCAAAATAGTATGTCAACAGTTCTCTCCCCTTCTGGCCGTCGCTCCCCTTAATCTGTCTTTCAGAGGTGTTTCCTGGGTCCCTCTCGGTCGCAGTGTCAACCATTCCTTCAATACGGATAGAGGGATTTGGTCTTCTTCCTCCCAAGTTCCACTCGAACCCGCCGACAGAATTTCACTGCCCGCATTCGACCCCTCTCTAGGGTCGTCTCAAATGCCAACGCCCTCCGTAGTCCTCAGTTTGGAAATCCGTCAAATGGAAAAAGCGGAATAAGTCTTATAAAACCTTTAAAAAAAATCAAGTAATGATATTTTGAAAAAAAAAGGGGACAAAACTATTAAACAAGGGAAGTAACTCTTATGAGCTAATTGATGAACTTAATGCATTTTATTGAGTGACAATTTTTAAATGATAATTATCAATCTTTGAATTATTAATGTGAATTGAAAAAAATATACAAAGAAAAAATTTGCATGTGAAAAAAAAAAGAAAAGAAACTGTATTAGCCTTAACGAACTTTGAACTTTTACATTTTTGATGATTTTACGAATTTTTTTGAATTGACTTTCTTATGGACTTTTGAATGAAAAAGGGGGAGAACCCTGATTAAAGGGTGGATATGGGATTGAGTATATGTTATCTTTTCGACGGGTAATTTGAGGATGGAGAGAGGGGTCTGTGAAAAAAAAAATCTGATGGTGAACTGTAAAAAGAGATGGAGTGGTGTGTTAAGGAATTAGACTCCATTGGTTCTACGAAGTCTAATGGGGGCGAATGTGACGTAATCCGCATTGGGGATCTTTAGAACAACACTGAGATAGCTAATCATTCCCAGGTGATGCTAGATAACCCGAGGATTTAAAATAGAGAATATAAATATATATTTTTTATTTCATGTCAAAATAGATATTGTTTGAAACCAGGGAAATATATTTTGCAGCTAAAGTTGATGACAGGAACTTGAAGCATAATATTGTCTGGCCTTGGTGAACTCAAAGTCGAATGTCAGAATTGACATCTGACCTTAGCGAGTAATTCAAATCCCAGGTTTGGGAACTGCATACATGCAAAACCTGGAGCTTTTCGATTTCGTGGCAAAATCTTACTGGCTGAGGAAATTTCCACCCCATCCACGTACCTCACTATATATACGACTGTCATGCGGAAATTAGTCAGATGAGATTATATTAGAACGGAGAACGGTGAAGACCAGAGGAGAAGAATAGACCGTGTAGAGACGTGATCCCTCCACCTTCCTCATCCACCCATCTGTCGTTGTCTGTGAAGAGATTTGAGACTTTGAAAAAACTTACTAAGAACTGAATGATTTTTGTAAAAATATTTGTACATAAATTTGAAAATTAACTCTGTAGACTAGAGTACACAAGTCTGTTTTTCTTCCTGCCTGCGGCTTCGATATTCGCTTTCAGCATACAGGATTCCATGTAACATCCCTCAGAGAAGACTAGATGACACAAGCCGAGAATTCCAGATAAAAAGGGGTTCTAACCACCTTCTTTACAAGGAGGGGTTACACTATAGCAGATGTGCTTACAGTTATATTTCATAGGATTAGCGAATCTCTCCAAGGAGGCAACCTTTCTAGAGCAATTGCTCTTGACCTATCAAAGGCCTTTGATATGGCATAAAGGTCTACTTCACAAGATCTCCAGCTATGGTATAGCTGGAAATGTCTTCTCAATTATTAAATAATTTCTCTCTGATAGGTTCATAAGAGTAGTAGTTGATGGGCAGAAATCAGAAGCTCACAGTATTAATGCTGGAGTCCCTCAGGGTTCCATTCTGGGTCCAACTCGCTTCCTGATTTACATTAATGATCTTCCAAATCACATCCTTACATCATTCGTAGACATTTATGCTGATGACACTACCATTTATGGTAGCACATCTAAGACGTAAATGACCAAGTTCTCTCCGATTCTCTCTCCTCTGATCTTGAGCACGTGGTACAATGGGGAAAGGAGTGGCTAGTTACTTTTAATGCATCTAAAACCAAGCTTCTATCTTTACATCATCAACGCTCTGATCCCCATCTAGTATCAATTGAAATGAATAGCTCTCGTCTTGGGAAGATCTCATGTTTTGACAAGCTTCTGGGCTTGATCTTTACTCCTGATCTGAAATGAAACACGTACATCAAATCTGTTGTCAAAGCCATTGGAAAAATGGTGGGATCCTTCTATCAATCCAGTAGATATCTCCCAGACTCCATCTAAAACTCTACCTATATTGAGAACTCATCACGTCATCGCATGATTAAGCATGTGCTCATAAAGCACGTTGGATGACATGCGTTACGTTTCCAAACTTGACATGACCCCGAGTTCAGTAACCTATTTTTCAAATAACATGTTTACAATTTCAATTGACGATTAAATTCCTTATTTTAATTTCCATTTTTATAACAGCACACATTTCATCGTTACATTCTTTTCCCAATAAACAGATATGTAAGCTAAACAATTGCAATTCCACATTCCTTATTTCAATAACATTCTGTATTTATTTTAACTTATGATTGGAATTTTCAATTCCAAATCTAGCTTTTTCCAAAAAAGCAAACCTAAAATGTTTTTGAATCAATTATAGAAATGTTGATGCTTGTTCAGATTGGCACTTATGGCGGCAAATAAAAGTAAAGAAAATATAGAAAAGTCTGTATGATGTACATACTCATTACAGAACAAAGATGCCATATTCCAAAAATTACGTAAATAGATTTAAAACTAAGAAAATAAAAATTTACGATTTTTAGCGATTTTACGACTAAAATGCATTGAATTTAAGGCAGAGTTTTCACTTATCGACTTTGATTTAAGTTGTCTCCCCCTTTTCTCTGTATTTAATTTAATTCAATCATGGCTGACGAAAACACGACTTGCTTAGTTGTAAAACTTGATTTTCTTGAAAACCAAATTTTTTAAAAGTCTAAATAAGAGTGCAAAAATATTAGCATATAAGTACCTAAATTTCAAATAATTTCAAATTATTACATTTTTATTTCAAGTCAAAAATTCCCTATACATGTAGATTAAGGTTTTTAAAAGTATGGAAGTATGGACGTGTCTAAATATTTATTTAAGTATTCTGATGAATTTAAAAATTTTAATGTAACAAAACAGACAAAAACCAGTTTTTTTTTATAATTGAATTAAATTATACTTCCAAACAGCATTTATGGTGAAATACCTTCAATAGTATGTTATTTTTAGCTTTATATTTTTTGTTTTTAGCCCCATTCAGCCACTATACATCACAAAATCTCATGTAACCGGCAAATTACAAAAACAATTATTGGAATTTTTAAACTTGACATTGAGGTTCTTGATAATTTTGTTAATATCTCTGACAGTTATTAAGATGTTGTCTGACGTGTTTTTTTTGTTTTGTTTTGTTTTTTTTCTTATTCTGGAGGTAGGTGGCATGGATTGGAAAAGGAAAAATTTGCTGAAGAGATCATCGTTTGCCTATTATTGATTGTTGGGATAGAGGTTTTACATCTATTCAGGACTTTGTTTGTTATTCTT
Source organism: Euprymna scolopes (assembly GCF_053919585.1). Classification (NCBI taxonomy): domain Eukaryota; kingdom Metazoa; phylum Mollusca; class Cephalopoda; order Sepiida; family Sepiolidae; genus Euprymna; species Euprymna scolopes. Next base: position 140,618,792 of record NC_136489.1, read on the forward strand.
CAAAACCCATGAGAGCCAAACCTCTGATCATACACTCATACAGACTGAGTATATGTAGTTCAATGGGCTGGTAAACAGCAATAAATAAATAAAATAAATAAATAAAATAAGAAAAAAGTTCAGCTAGAATTTGTCACTGTCAACTTCGTCACTCACAACTCTCTCAACTTCCAGCATGCATTCTCCCCCTCACCTCTGACAACAGGCATTTTATTAAAAACTGATTCCATTCTATTTGTATATGTATATGTGTGCAGTGGGCAGTGTGATCTCATGCGATTCCACAAGACTACACCTTATAAAACCATGGCCGCCATCTTTAATCTCTCTCTCTCTCTCTCTCTCTCTCTCTCTCTCTCTCTCTCTCTCTCTCTCTCTCTCTCTCTCTCTCTGATCCCAGCCACATAATTTTTTTTTTTTTTCATGAAAGTCACCACTTATCAATAATGCATTCCCCAGCACTCTCCGGCAAAAAACAGATGCTAACAACTTGTAGAAAAATGAAATGTCTTTATTCCTTTTTTAAAAATGCTGCAACTACTAAATTCAATGGTTGCGTGTAACAGTGAGAAACTTAGCGGCGACGTAGGACGGGGGGGGGGTGACGGTGTCAGTGGACAAGCGAACGGCGTCTCCAACAACCGGGTGCGTGTCTGCCTGTTTCTCCTTTTGCTTACAAGCTACCTGCTTTTATTTATATATCAGTCGCGTTTCCCACTGTACCCGCAATGTCACTGACTTTAACCTGTGACCCCATCAACAAGTACATCCGGCTTCTGCAGCCGTTGAGAGTTCACACCTGCAGTCTTCCGCACAAGGCACTGTGCAACCCCTCTCCCCCACAAATTGAAAAAATATATATATATATATACATATCTTTCTTTTTTTTTTCCATCCCCGTCGCCGCCGTTTCTCTCTATATATTTTTATATTATATACAACATTTCAGAACAAATTTATACATAAAAAATATCCCAATTAAATAAAAAAAAGCGCTTTTACATGTATTTCCACATCACAAAACAATATCTTTATTATTGTTTAATTAAAAATTCAATACATATATTACTTTATTATTGTTTAATTTATTAATTCATTGCATATATTATCTTTATTATTGATTAATTTATTAATTCAATAAATAAATTATCTTTATTATTGATTAATTTATTAATTCAATACATATATTCTCTTTATTATTGTTTAATTTAATAATTCAATACATAGATGAGTAGCACACCTTTCCTTAGTCGATGAGGTATGGGCGAAGAGACTGACGAGGGTTGATTACACACGGCACTGATGATCTTGATGAAGTCTGAGTGTGGCCTCCAAGTTTCATACAAGTTTAGTTCCACTAAAGAATGCTGAGCGTTCTTTTTCACAACATGAGCATGGACAATCAAAATTCTGATGTTGAACTTAATACAGCTGCTGACAGTTTCTTCTATTTATGTCACAATGTGCGCTGTTCAGACTATTCTCACTTGTGCAAAAACTAAAAGGTTCCATTTCAAAAAGTATCTGCAAAAATACTCACAAACAACCGTAATTTAAACCTGCTTGACATGCATTCCTCTCCCCCACAAGTTTGCAAGGAATTTCGGGTGAGTGATGTAAAAAAGAATGCTGTTCACTCTACACTCTGAAACAATAGAGAAGGGGGTTGGTGAGCTTATGTCCTAGGTGATGAGAGGAGACATTTACATTAGCTATCTCCCCCACCCACGGTGAGTTTTTTGCGGGTACAACAAAAAAATTCTGTACAAAAGTCCTCTGAAGTTATATACACTGTACAATGTTGACTGGTGATGAAATCACTAGTGTTGGTTGCGCCGGGGCCAGAACCTACTGGCTGGTGCAGTTTCTGAAGCACCAGGAGCGTTGCGTGTCATCAGTCGGCTCAAGGCCCTGGGGGCCTTCTTGGCAATTGCATGCATGTTCTTGGGAGTGATGTCTTTTCCAGATCCAGCGTTCTTGGGAGTGGTCGCATGTGCGACCGGTATGGAGTTCTCGGGAGTGCCAGAATCTCTAGCTGGGTCAGAAGCATGAGGAGTAGCTGGAAGGATCTCAGAAGGGCTCGATGGCACGTCATAAAAATCTTTATCGCCGGACTTACATATGGGACTATCTGTTGGATTACCAGCATGGACTTCTGGCAGGGTGGCAGGAGAGTTCTCTGGCGCCACTGGTAGGGTGCTCCCAAGAACATGCATGCATGCTGGCAGCCTGGTGACTGGTAAGAAGGACTCTATCACGTCTTCGCTAGTTGTGGTCCTGAAAGGCTTGAATTTCCGAAGGTGTTGTCAGTTTCTGAGTGTGAGTCTCCCAGAACCATCTATCTTGACCACATATTGGTGAAATTGTCTCACCTTCACAACGGTGCCTGTTTGTTCCCAGCGTTTAGGGTTTGAATATACACATGATCCCCCATGCTTAGAGGGGGCAAAGATCTTGTATGCTCGCTCCACTTTCCATGCTCAAGGGAATGATGTTTTGCTAGTGCCTTCTCCCTGTTTATGAGCGTTTCAGACCATGTGGGTGGGGGCAGTACTGACCCATTGGGATTGGGATGGGATCTCTAATGGGTCGTCTGAAAATTATAAGAGCAGGGGATGCCTTCGTCTCTGGGTCGATGGAGTTGCGGTATATTAGCATCGCCCGTTGAAACTTGTCCACATTGATGGACCCGCCCGGTGAGGTGTTATCCATCAGCATTCGTTTGACAGCTTTGACTGCAATTTCTGCTCTGCAGTTGGCGTGAGGGTTGGCAACAGAGGTGAGGCGATGGTGAACTCCCCATGATCGGAGGAAATCTTGAGTCTTCCCAGCAATAAACTAGAGTCCCCCGTCGAATGTCAGCTCTTCAGGCACCCCAAAAGTCACAAAGGCTTCCCTGATATTGAGCCAGTAAACTGAGTCAGCTGCGCGGGCACAAATGAAGCTGACTCCCTGGTGGGCCGCATGAAGGGCCTCCAATATCTCTTGGTGTAATGTTGCCGGCACAATGATGCTGTCGGCAGTCCAAAGGAAATCCGTCATGAATCAGTCTGTGTAATTCCTGTAGGTCTGCGTCCGAAGATGTAGCTTCCCGCACTATGTCCCAGGAAACCACATTAGTGACTGCATAGAGAGCGTTAGACATAGATGCGTGTATCCCATCATCCTCTCCAATATCTGCGGTGTCTTCTGGGCTAGAAACATCATCTGCACGGCTGGCGGCGGCTGACAGGTATCGGGAGGCGGCGTCAGGTCCCAGGTTCTTTTTTCCAAAGATGTGGATAACTTCAAAGCTGTAGGAGAGGGTATTTTCCTTTAGATTCAACAGACGGCGATTGTCTATCTCCATCAAGGAGCGGTCATTGAGTATCCCGACCAGTGGCTTGTGGTCGGTAGCCACAGTCAAGTCACGGCATCCGAGGATGTAATACCGTGTTTGGTGCAAGGCGTAGGCAACAGCGAGGGCTTCTCCTTCAATGGGTGCATACCTGGATTCTGCCACGTGGGTGAAGTGGCTACCCACCAGGCAGAGCTTCCAGCCCCCCTTGCAGCACACAGGCGTCCTGGTGGTACAGTCACAGTACTTCTGCATCATGAAGTACCCGACGCCAGTGACCGACTAATCGGTTAACAGACAGGTTGGGTGGGATGGCTGGAACAACCTCACTCCTTCCTTTATTTCTTCTATGATCTTGAGCTTAGACTCAGCAAATATCTCATTCAATTCCTCTGTCCACTGAAATTTGGTGGATGGTTTCAGGACATGCCGGAACAGCTGCATGCGCTTGGCCATGGAGAATGCATATGCTCCTTGATTGACCAATCCAAACCAAGCCCTTGCACCAGTGATGTCCTTCGGGGTAGGGAAATTCCGAATAGATTCCAAGAACTTGTCAGACGGAGTGACATTAGTGGGCATGATCTGGAGGCCTGCAAAGACAATAGTCTCTTCGGCGAACTGGAACTTCTTGGGGTTGAGGGTAATCCCATTTCTGGCACAGAGGTTCAACCACTCGCATGCCTGAAAGAATGATGCCTCAGCTGAGTCAGCCCACATATACGTGTCATCCATGCACTTAACCTTGTTTTTGAAGTTGGCGATAATAGCATCAAATCGCTGGTTGTAGGCGTCGCCACTAGCGAGGAAGCCCTGTGGTGCCACCTTGTAACGATAACAACCCCATGGAGTTATGAAGGTTGTAATGTGGAGATCTTCCTCTCGGATGGGAACAGAATGGTAACCATTCCAAGCGTCCATGACGGTCTTCTGCGTGTGCTGGGGGACACGATCTGCCAGATGGAAGGGACTCTCCACGTGGTGAGTCTGCCTCATGGCCTATCGATTCTGTGGCTGCAGATCCACTGTTCTTCTAGGGGAGCCGTCAGCTTTTGCGGTCACCACCATGCGGGAACACCAGGTGGTCGGCGTGTTGGGGCTGACCTTCTCTAGGACGCCGATAGTGACATCTCTCTCAAGGTCATTATAGACCTTATCTTGCCAGTGTAGGAGGACCAATGCAGGCTTGTGAATGGCGACTGGCTTTGCGTTGGGGTCGATATGGAGCTCCAGCGGTTCGCACTTCATCATGGGAAGTGGCTGGTGCTCACATGTATTAAACGCTGTTGATGAATAGAAGTCAAGCAGGTATTGTTTCAGAATGGGCACATTTTCATTGGTGGGCACAATACCTATTGGAAGCTTTGTTGGTATAGGTGGTGCTAAATCAGTGCGTTTTGGGCACGAACACTGCCTATTTTCATCTTCCATTGTAGTCAGGAGGTCTTGAGGCCAACTTACTGGCACAGTTGGGAAACTGGCAAGTATGACCCCTAATGCCACCAGTGCTTCACGACAAAGGAAAGCTTTGCCGATTTTTCTAGACACATATAACAACTGCTTTGTTGTTTTTGGTGTGCCAGATACATCAGCTGTGGATATCTCCATGAAGATACCTCCTTCAACCCCTAGATCCTCCTCAATAGCTCCTCGCATGGACAATTTGACGGGGAATATGTCAGCCTTGGCGATGCCCATCGCAAGTGGTGATCTGATGGGTATGATGGAACTCTGACAACCAGAATCCGCCACCATAGGTATTTCGATTGATGTGGGGTTGGAGGATTTAAGTGGGCGGCCAAGCTTCTTGTGGTCATCTGGTAATGGGGTGAGCTTCACCGTCATCATTGGGTGGGGCTTGGAAGGTCTAGCGACCCATTTGCCTTCATAAACATGATGTTTGATTGGCTTGCAGCTGCTAGTTAAGGGTTGATGAGTCCAGACGGAACAAAGTTAGTCAAATAGACTGCCAGCTTCGTCATCCCCCATGTGCAAGGCGTTATTACTGTACTTGGGCTTAACTTTATAGCGGGGGTTCTGAGAGCACCACCTAGAAGATCTATCTCGGTCCCATAACCCGCAGTTCAAGCACTTACTGCAGTTGGCCTTTTACAGAGTACTTGCTGCATGTTATAGACTAAGCACTGCAGGACTTGGCTCTGGAATTCCAGTCGTTCGACTTACTGTGCTGTAGTTCTTTGCAGGCCTAGCACTTGCTCTTTTTGTTGCTGCGAGATTGTTGTGACTGGTGGGATTTGTCGTTGCCATGACTCATGGCGGCGGTAGTTTCCCCAACGGCTGCCCTGGTGGATTTACCCTATTCCTTCTGGGCTATATAGGCAACAGTTTTCTCCAGGGTTCGGTCTGTTTTGGGATCACCCAACAGATCAGAAAGAATCTCTGGATCAGCAATACCACGAATGAGATTATCCCTAATAATCTCACTGCTGTAATCATAAGTGTGGCCACAGCCTGGTTCCTTACACTTTGCTGTGTACTGGCATAAGGCGGACTGACCCCTGAGAGCAGCAAGGAAGGTCCTGATAGGGGTACCAGGGGCCTGTGTTATCCTACTGAATTTGATGCAGTGGACCAGAGTGCTCTCTTCCCTGACTGCCAGGCACCTTATAGCAGCAAGGAGGTCTGCCTCGGTCATTGATGACACATCTTTCTGCAAGTCTCTCAAGAGGTCATTCATGAGGTCCTCATCACAGCAGTGAAAGAGGGGCATGGCACACATAGCATCAGTGATAGCCATGCTGGTCTTATACATAGACCATTGTCGCTTGAAGGCCGACCATTGATCGGGAGTGCTCCCGGCACCAATAGATGGGGACTTAAGCTTAAGCCTGGGAGCTGCTGGTTGTTGGGGGTTGGCTATTGAGGCTGGATGGGCAGTTTGGGCATGAAGATTCATGGAGGTAATGACCACGTTAATGAGGGATTCAGGGAGTTTCTGGGATTTCCAGCCACATCTAGTAACTGGGCAGGTGACTTCAATTTTGTCACTCATTATTTATCCAGGTGGAATAAGTTGCTTTCAAAAGCGGCGAGATCCTGGCGATGTGTAGTCATAGAACAGCATAGATGAGTAGCACACCTTTCCTTAGTCGAAGAGGTATGGGCGAAGATTGACGAGGTTTGATTACACACGGCAATGACGATCTTGATGAAGTCTGAGTATGACCTCCAAGTTTCATACAAGTTCAGTTCGACTAAAGAATGCTGTTCACTCTACATTCTGAAACAATAGAGAAGAGGGTTGGTGAGCTTATGTCCTAGGTGATGAGAGGAGACATTTTCATTAGCTATTAATGATTATTTTATTAATTCAATAATTTATTAATTCAATTTCTCCTTCTGTTTACAAGCTACCTGCTTTTATTTATATATCAGAGTCGCATTTCCAGCTGCACCCGCAATGTCACTGACTTTAACCATCAGCAAGTACATCCGGCCTCTGCAGTCGTTGAGAGTTCACACCTGCAGTCTTCCACACAAGGCACTGTGCAACACGTCTCCCCCACAAATTGAAAAAATATATATATACATATCTTTCTTTTTTTTTCCCATCCCCGTCGCCACCGTTTCTCTCTCTATATTTTTTTATTATATACAAGATTTCAGAACAAATTTATACATAAAAAATATCCCAATTAAATAAAAAAAAGCGCTTTTACATGTATTTCCACGTCACAAAACAATATCTTTATTATTGTTTAATTAAAAATTCAATGCATATATTATTTTATTATTGTTTAATTTATTAATTCATTGCATATATTATCTTTATTATTGATTAATTTATTAATTCAATAAATAAATTATCTTTATTATTGATAAATTTATTAATTCAGTACATATATTCTCTTTATTATTGTTTAATTTAATAATTCAATACATATATTATCTTTATTGTTGTTTAATTTAATAATTCAATAAAAATATATTAAATATAATTTAATAATATCAATTATATTTCTTATTGCTAAATTTAATAATTAAATATATTATATTATCTTTATTATTGTTTAAGTACATAATTTATTGCATATATTATATTTATTATTGCTATTTTAATAATTCAATATAGATATTATCTTTATTATTGTTTAATTTAATAATGCAATGCATATATTATCTTTATTACTGTTTAATTTAATAATTCAGTACATATATTATCTTTATTGTTTAATTTATTGATTCATTGCATATATTACCTTTATTATTGATTAATGTATTAATTCAATACATATATTATCTTTATTATCGTTTAATTTAATAATTACTTGCATATTTTATCTTTATTATCTTTATTATTGTTTATTATCTTTTATTATCTTTATTATTGTTTAATTTAATAATTCAATACATATATTATCTTTATATTGTTTAATTTAATAATTCAATACACATATTATCTTTCTTATTGTTTAAGTTAATAATTCAATGTATATATTTTCTTTATTATTGTTTAAGTTAATAATTCAATAACATATATTTTCTTTCTTATTGTTTAATTTAATAATTCAATACATATATTTTCTTTCTTATTGTTTAATTTAATAGTTCAATGCATATATTGACTTTATTATTGTTTATTTTAATAATTCGATGCATATATTACATTTATTATTGTTTAATTTCAAAAATTCAATACATATATTATCTTTATTATTGTTTAATTTATTAATTCATTTCATATATTATCTTTATTATTGATGAATTTATTGATTCAAAACATATATTATGTTCATAGTTGTTTAATTTAATAATCCAATACATATATCAACTTTATTATTGTTTAATTTAATTATTCAATACATATATTATCTTTATTAATGTTTTAGTACATAATTCATTGCATATATTATTTTTATTATTGCTTAATTTAATAATTCAATACATATATTATCTTTATTATTGTTTAATTTTATAATTCAATACATATATATTTTTTTATTTCTTTATTTTCTTTATTATTTTTTTAGAAGGGGTCACCACTTATCAAGGCCCGGAAGCTACTCGTGGATAAGGGTTATTTCATGTGCAATACGTTAGTGTTGAGATTTAATAAAGTGTCTTACTTAAGTGGGCGGTTTATCAGGAATTTATTTATGTTGAACTTTAAGACATCCAGGTGGAAAACAAGCTAACGGAACGAGTTCCACAGGTGCACTTCAAAGAAAAAAGCTTTGTTCATGGAATCTACGTTTTAGCAAAGATAAAGGGTGAGGAAAATTTTGGACAGTGGTTTCAGCTAGACAGGTATTTTTCATGAAAGATTGGCGAGGGGGGACCAAAGATTGAAGCTCAGACGAGCACTTGCCATGGAAGTAACAATAAAACAAAGACAGGCTCGCAACCTCTCTCGCAGAGAGGTTGCAGGGAAGAGAAAACGGCATCCCCCACAAAGCCACGAAGCATATTTTGCACTCTGTCAAAGCAGGGTAGGCTGTTTTTAGCAGCTCCTGCCGAGATGTGGCAGCAATACTCCATCCTTGGACGTACCTAGCTTCTATATCGATATATATTGCATCAGCACTAAGATATCTTCTGGAGCGGCAGAAGTATCCTACCATTTTTCCAGCGACCCTGGCAACATATTTTCTTTATTATTGTTTAATTTAATAATTCAATACATTTGTTATCTTTATTATTGTTTAATTTAATAATTCAATACATATATTATCTTTATTATTGTTTACTATAATAATTCAATACATATATTATCTTTATTACTGTTTAATTTTATAATTCAATGCATATATTATATTTATTATTGTTTAATTTAATAACTCAATGCATACATTATCTTTATTATTGTTTAATTTAATAATTCAATACATATATTATCTTTATTATTGTTTAATTTAATAATTCAATACATATATTATATTTATTATTGTTTAATTTATTAATTCATTATATATATTATATTTATTATTAATTGCCTTATTAATTCAATAAATATATTATCTTTATTATTGATTAATATATTAATTCAATATATATATTATCTGGATTATTGTTTCATGTAATAATTCAATACATATATTATCTTTCTTATTGCTTAATTTATTAATTAATTGCATATATTATCTTTATTATGGATTAATTTAGTAATTCAATAGATATATTATCTTTCTTATTGCTTAATTTAATAATTCAATACTCATATAATCTTTATTATTGTTTAATTTAATAATTCAATGCATATACTATCTTTATTATTGTTTATTTATATAATTCGATATATATATTACCTTTATTTATTTATTTTTTATCTATTTTTTTTACACGAATTACCACATTATCAAGGCCAAGAGGCCACTCAAGGATAAGGGTTAAAGAGTTTACAGTAGAAATTGGACAATATTGTAATCATTAGTAATGAAAATTCAGTTAATTTGATAACTTATATGGAACGGCTCATCAAGAACTTATTTACATTAGACTTGAACACAACTATATTGTAGTCAGTCGGAAAGCAAGAAAACGGAAGACAATTCCACAGGCGTGCAGTTCTAAGAAAGAAGCTTTGTTCATGGAATCTACGTTTAGGTTTAGGCACAGATAAAGAGTGGGGGGAATTATTGATAGTGTTTTCAGCTAGACGAGTGTTTCTTGTGAAAGTTTGGCGAGGAGGGACCATAGACTTAAGCTCAGTCGAACACTTTCCATGAAAGTAACGATACAACAAAGACAAACTCGCAACATCTCTTCTGTGAGATAGGTTGCAGTGAAGAGAAAAGGACATCACCTACGAGGCTACAAAGTCTATTTTGAACTCTATCAAGGCAGGACAATTCCTTTCTAGCAGCTCCTATTCAGATGTGGCAACAGTATTCCCTCCTTGGATGTACCTGGCTCTTATATAGATAGAGAATTACATCAGCAGTGAGATATCTACTGGATCGATAGAAAGATCCCACCATTTTTCCAGCGGCCTTGGCAACAGATTTGATGTACGTATTCCATTTAAGATCAGGAGTAATGGTCAAGCCCAGAAGCTTGTCAAAACTTGAGGCCTCCTGAAGACGAGAGCCATTCATTTCAATTGATGTCAGATGGGGATCAGAATGTTGATGATGTAAAGAGAGAAGCTTGGTTTTAGATGCATTAAAAGTAACCAGCCACTCCTTTCCCCATTGTACTATGTGCTCAAGATCGGAGGAGAGAGAATTGGAGAGAACTTGGTCGTTTACTGTCTTAGATGTGCTACCATAAATGGTAGTGTCGTCAGCATAAATGTCTACAAATGATGTAAGGATGTGATTTGGATGATCATTAATGTAGATCAGGAAAAGAGTTGGGCCCAGGATGGACCCCTGAGGCACACCAGCATTATTACTGTGAGCTTCTGATTTCTGCCCATCAACTACTACTCTTATGAACCTATCAGAAAGAAATGATTTAATAATTAAGAAGACATTTCCAGCTATACCATAACTAGAGATCTTGTGAAGTAAACATTTATGCCATACCCTATCAAAGGCCTTTGATATGTCAAGAGCAATTGCCCTAGAAAGGTAGCCTCCATCGAGAGATTTGCTAATCCTATGAGATATAACTGTAAGCACATCTGCTGTAGATCTAGCAGAATGGAAACCATATTGAGTGTCACTAAGAAGGTTATTTTGTTGAGATGGTTGATTACTTCTGTATTTAACACAGATTCCAGCAACTTACTCAGGACGCACAGAAGACTTATTGGCTTGTACTGAGAGGGGGATGAGCGATCACCTGAATTCTTAAATACAGGGCATACTGATGAAATTTTCCAGGGTGATGGGAAACTATTCTCCTTAAGACAACGTTTAAACAGTTTTGTAAATATGGGTGCTAGTTCAGGTTGAAGTTTTTTGAGTACTATAATTGGAATACCGTCAGGGCCAGTTGCTTTACTGGAATCAAGGTTTTTGATTAGCTTGGCAACATCACGTACAGATATACGTATATCACATAGCGTGTTTTCTGATACAGGAGGAAATATTGGGGGTTGGCGGCCTTAGTCGCAAAGGGTAGAATTAGCTGCAAAGTTCTTGGCAAAGAGTTTGGCTTTGTCTGATGCTGACGAGATTACCTCAGGTCCATTGATGATAGTTGGGATAGAGCACACGCTTCTGTTCATGATTCTGTTTGCTATTTGCCAAAACTAGTGGGAACCAAGCCGCTGCTCAGTTACTTTGGACTTAACGGATTGAGCATACAACTCTCTTGCGTTCTTTATTACTTTCTTACAATAGTTGCTGGCAGTCCTCAAAGCGCCGTTAGTTTCCATACATCTATTACGTTGGAAGCAGTGGAAAAAGTGATTCCTGTGCGCAATGGCAGCAGCACATTCTGGAGAAAACCATGGCTGGCTGTAAAGTTTTAGCTGGAATTTTTTCGAGGGTATGAAACGGTCTATACCTACAATTAACCATTCGGTCAGGTCTGATACTATAGAGGACACATCCTTTTTAAACATGGAACGCAGAGCTAGATCTGATATAAATGTACGGAAGCTATCCCAGTCAGCCTTAGTGTATCGATATACTGTAGGATGGAGAGGTACATCTGGGGACTTATTACATTTGATTTTTATCTTGATAAAACAGAGTGGTCGGAAGATCCAAGAGGAGACAGAACAGAAACTGAACATAGTTCAGGGCAAGTTGCAAGAAAAAGGTCTAGTAGACTTGCATACTCAGCGTCGGGTGCGTTCGTAAACAATCTGAGTGAGGTCATAGGCAATGGAGAAATCATGACAGAACTTACCCTCATCATCGGTCTTGTTTGAGTGGGTCAACCATTTGACATTGTGAACATTGAAGTCTCCACTTACGTGAATGTTAGCTGAAGGATAAGCAGATAGGACTTGGTCAATTTTCTCAGATATGCTTTTAAAGCTAGTAACTCCGCTGTTGTGGGGGCGATAGAGAGTAAATATAAATGCAGTAGTGTGAGCTAAAGCAACCCGGAAGCACATATAGGGTAAGTTAGGATCTTCTATGGTCTTATTTAATAATTCAATACATATATTATTTGCATTATTGTTGAATTTATTAATTACATATATATATTATCTTCATTATTGTTTAATTTAAGTATTCAATACATGTATTTTCTTTATTATTGTTTATTTTAAAAATTCAATACATATATTATCGTTATTAGTGTTTAATTTAATAATTCAATAGATATATTATCATTATTATTGTTTAATTTAATAATTCAATACATAATATCTTTATTATTGTTTAACTTCAATAAATATCTTTATTATTGTTTAAATTCAATAAATATGTTACCTTTATTATTTTTGATTTAATAATTACATACATATATTATGTTTATTATTGTTTAATTTAGTGTTTCAATACATATATTGTCTTTATTTTTTATTTTCATTATTCAATGCATATATTATCTTTATTATTGTTAAATTTAATCATTCAATATATATATTATCTTTGTTATGGTTTCATTTAATAAGTGAACATATATTATCTTTTTTATTTTTATTTTAATAATTCAGTGCATTATAAACATTTTTAATTTAGTAATTCATGGCATATATTGGCTTTATTATTGTTTATTTTATAATTCAATTCATATATTATCTTTATTATTGTTTAATCTAATAATTCAATACATATATTGTCTTTATTATTGTTTAAATTAAGAATTCAATAAATGTATTTACTTTATTATTGTTTAATTTAATAATTAAATGCATACATTATCTTCATATTTTTTATTTATTTCATAATTTAATGCATATATTATGTTTATTATTGTTTAATGTAATAATTCAATATATATATTATATTTATTATATTTTAATTTAATAGTTCAATGCATATATTAACTTTATAATTTTTTCATTTAATTATTCAATACATATATAATCTTTATTTTTGTTTAATTTAATAATTCAATGCCTATATAATTTTTATTATTGTTTAATTTATTAAGCCATTGCATATATTATCTTTATTATTGGTTAATTTAATAATTCAATGCATATATCATATTTATTATTGTGTAATTTATTAATAAAATATATATATATTATTTTATTGTTGTTTAATTTATAAATGCATTGCGTATACATCTTTATTATTGTTTAATGTATTAATTCATTGCATATATTATATTTATTATTGTTTGAGTTAATTATTCAATGCATATATTATCTTTATTAGGGTTTAATTTAATTATTCAATACATATATTATTTTTATTATTGTTTAATTTTATAAGCCAATATCTATATTATCTTTATTATGGTTTAATTTAATAATTCAATACATATATTATCTTTATTATTGTTTAATTTAATAATTCAATACGTATATTATATTTATTATTGCTAAATTTATTAATTCAATACATATATTATCTTAATTATTATTTAATTTAGTAATTCAATACATATATTATCTTTATTATTAAACATTTATTAATTCAATACATATATGATCTTCATTTTTGTTTAATTCAATAATTCAATAGATATATTATCTTTATTATAGTTTAATCTAATAATTCAATACATATTTTATCTTTATTATTGTGCAATTTAATAACTCAATGCATACATTATCTTTATTATTGCTTAATTTTATAATTCAATGCATATATTATATTTATTACTGTTTAGTTGAATAATTCCATACATATATTATCTTTATTATTGTGTAATTTAACAATTCAATACATATATTATTTTTTAATTTAATAATTCAATACATATATTATATTTATTACTGTTTAGTTGAATAATTCCATACATATATTATCTTTATTACTGTTTAATTTTATAATTCAATACGTATATTATCTTTATTATTGTTTAATTTAATAATTCAATACATATATTATCTTTATTATTTTTTAATGTAATAATTAAATACATATATTTTCTTAATAATTGTTTAATTTCATAATTCAATACATATATTATTTTATTACTGTTTAATTTAATAATTCCATACATATATTATATTTATTATTGTTTAATTAAATAATTCAATGCATATATTATCTTTATTATTGATTAATTTAATAATTCAATATATATGTTATCTTTATTATTGTGTAATTTATTAATTCAATACATATATTATCTTTATTATTGTTTAATTTAATAATTCAAAACATATATTATCGTTATTATTGTTTAATTTTATAATTCAAGATATATATTATCTTTATTATTGTTTATTTTAATAATTCAGTGCATATATTATCTTTATTATTGTTTAATTTAATAATTCATTACATATATATTATCTTTATTACTGTTTAATTTAATAATTCCATACATATATTATCTTTATTATCGTTTAATTCAATAATTCAAGAGTATATTATTTTTATTCTTGTTTTCTTTAATAATTCAATACATATATTATCTTTATTATTGTTTAATTTTATAATTCAATACATATATTATCTTTATTATTGTTTAATTTAATAATTCAATACATATATTATCTTTATTATTGTTTAATTTAATAATTCAATATATATATTATCTTTATTATTGTTTAATTTAATAATTCCATACTTATATTATCTTTATTATTGTTTAATTTAATAATTCAATACATATATTATCTTTATTATTGTTTACTGTAATAATTCCATACATATATTATCTTTCTTATTGTTTAATTCAATAATTCAATACGTATATTATCTTTGTTATTGTTTAATTTAATAATTCAATATGTATATTATATTTATTATTGTTGAATTTATTACTTCAATGCATATATTATCTTTATTATTATTTAATTTAGTAATTCAATGCATATATTATCTTTATTATTGCCTATATTTATTAATTCAATACATATATTATCTTCATTTTTGTTTAATTTAATAATTCAATATATATAGTATCTTTATTATTGTGTAATTGAATAATTCAAATGCATATATTATGTTTATTATTGTTTAATTAAATAATTCAATACGTATATTATCGTTATTATTGTTTAATTTAATAATTCAATACGTATATTATATTTATTATTGTTAAATTTATTAATTCAATACATATATTATCTTCATTATTATTTAATTTAGTAATTCAATGCATATATTATATTTATTATTGTTTAATTTAATAATTCAATACATAAATAATCTTTATTATTTTTTAATTTTATAATTCAAGACATATATTATCTTTATTATTTTTAAATTTATTAATTCAATGCATATATTATCTTTATTACTGTTTAATTTAATAATTCCATACATATTTTATCTTTATTATTGTTTAATTTAATAATTCAAGACATATATTATATTTATTATTGATTGATGTAATAATTCAATACGTATATTATCTTTATTATTGTTTAATTCAATAATTCAAGAGGTATATTATATTTATTATTGTTTACTTTAATAATTCAATACATATATTATCTTTATTATTGTTTAATTTAATAATTCAATACGTATATTATATTTAATATTGTTTAATTTATTAATTCAATACATATATTATCTTTATTATTATTTAATTTAGTAATTCAATTTATATATTATCTTTATTATTGCCTATATCTATTAATTCAATACATATATTATCTTCATTTCTGTTTAATTTAATAATTCAATCCATATATTAACTTTATTCTTATTTAATTTAATAATCTAATACATCTATTATCTTTATTATTGTTTAATTTAATAATTTAATACATATATTATCGTTATTATTGTTTAATTTAATAATTCAGTACATATATTATCTTTATTATTGTTTAATTTTATAATTCAATACATATATTATCTTCATTATTGCTTAATTAAATAACTCAATACATATATTATCTTTATTATTGTTTAATTTTATAATTCCTTACATATATTATCTTTATTATTGGTTAATTTAATAATTCAATACATATATTATCTTTATTATTGTTTAATTTAATAATTCCATACATTTATTATCTTTATTATTGCTTAATTTTCTGATTCACGATATATATTATCTTTATTATTGTTTAATTTAATAATTCCATACATATATTATCTTTATTATTGTTTAATTTAATAATTCAATGCATATATTATCTTTATTATTGTTTAATGTAATAATTCAATGCATATACTATCTTTATTTTTGTTAAATTTAATAATTCAATACATATATTATCTCTATTATTGTTTAATTTAATAATTCAATACATATATTATCTTTATGATTGTTTAATTTCATAATTCAATGCATATATTATCTCTATTATTGTTTACTTCAATAATTCAATACATATATTATCTTTATGATTGTTTAATTTAATAATTCAATTCATATATTATCTTTATTATCGTTTAATTTTATTCATTGCATATATATTCTTTATGATTGTTTAATTTAATAATTCAATCCATATACTATCTTTATTATTGTTTAATTTAATAATTCAATGCATAATATTATCTTTATTATTGTTTAATTTAATAATTCAAGACATATATTATCTTTATTATTGTTTAATTTAATAATTGAATACATATATTATCTTTATTATTGTTTAATTTAATAATTCAATGCATTATATTATCTTTATTATGGTTTAATTTAGTACTTCAATACATATATTATCTTTATTATTGTTTAATTTAATAATTCTCTGCATTATATTATCTGTATTATTGGTTAATTTAATAATTCAATACATATATTATCTTTTTTATAGTTAATTTGATAATTCAATGCATTATATTATCTTTATTATTGTTTAATTTAATAATTCAATACATATATTATCTTTATTATTGTTTAATTTAATAATTCAATACATATGTTATCTTTATTATTGTTTAATTAATAATTCAATGCATTATATTATCTTTATTATTGTTTATATTTATAATTCAATACATATATTATCTTTATTATTGTTTAATTTAATAATTCTATGCATTATATTATCTTTATTATTGGTTAATTTAATAATTCAATGCATATATTATCTTTATTATTGTTTAATTTAATAATTCAATGCATTATATTATCTTTATTATTGTTTAATTTAATAATTCAATTCATATATTATCTTTATTATTGTTTAATGTTATTCATTGCATATATATTCTTTATGATTGGTTTATTTAATTAGTCAATAAATATATGATCTCTATTATTGTTTAATGTATAATTTATTCCATATATTATCTTTATTATTGTTTAATTTAATAATTCGATACATTATATTATCTTTATTTCAATCTTGTGTGTCTTCTGTACAGCATATTCTAACTACTGCAAGTGAGAATTGAAGCATTTACCTACTAAAAGATTTTAATTTCCGGGAGTGTCGAATGTCAGCTGACATTTTGTTGTTGTTTACAACGTGGTAATGGTTAGTGGGCAAACCAAGATAGATGTCTAGTTGGTACACTATCGCATTTTGATCAAAACATTCCAAAAGTTCTTAAAGAAAAATCCGGTTATTATTATTAACCCTCTCATCTAATGTGACTCCACCTTTTTAGGCAACTACATGTGAACAACTTGAAAAACCTTGTGGAAAAAGAAACAAGAAAAAAAAATTTTAGAATATAGAGTTCTGTATATACATTTAAAGTTGAATGAACTTCCATTTTGAGCCATGCAAACTTTTTACGGCTGTTAACTCTATTTTTGAATTTGAAGTAAAAGTCAAGCAAATGGTAACTGTCATGTCGCAAATAGTAACATATCCCAAAATTGCAGAAAATGGTAAGGTAGAAAATTAATTATTCATGAAAAACAGTTTCAATAAGGGTAAAAATATGCTTACATGCTGAAGTGGACATCTTGGGACATGTAACAGAGACAAAGGGGAAGTAACTCATTTAAACACCATGTATAGCAGACAGAAGAAATTGATAAATCTGCATTTATCACTTGAAAAAAAAAATGTATCACTTTGCTTTAATCTCCTCAAGTTCATGTGAAAACTTTTTGGAATTACTTTTCGAAATTGGCATTAGATTTCTGAGAATTTGGAATTGAATTAACTGTAATGAGCATGCGTGGAAGTGCCTAAGAATTGTATGTCTAAGTTGGGCCTATCTACAGGGAAAATGAGTTTGTCCAAGGGCTATAAAAAGAGCTGATACCAGAGTCATTTGGAGAGTAACTGTCAAGGTAGCTCTAGTAATGTGTTGTGTGGAGTTGTTATGTTCGGGATCGTATCAAATCGTTAGAGGTGTTCAGGTTCGAATAATCGGAGTTGTTCAGGATCATTTCATGTCAAATGGTAGAGATGTTCTGGTTCGAATCAATGGAGATGTTCAGGATCATGTCATGTCCAATCATTGGAGATGTTCGAATTTGAATCAACAGGGTTGTTCAAGATCATGTCATGTCGAATCAATGAAGGTGTTTGGGTTCGAATTGATGAAGTTGTTCAGGATCGTGTCAGGTTACATGAACAAAATTGTTTGAACCGTGTTACCACATATGATAATAATTTTGTTTTTCTCTTCCCTTGTGAAGCAACACGCTATTTTAGCTATTATGGCCTTTGACCATACTAATATGCTTATATGCTTTTAGCTATTATGGCCTTTGATCATACTAATATTTGATGGCAGTAAATTTGGACAGTCAATAATGGAGTGGCTAGAGAAAGTTGAACTGATATGTGTGTGAGTGAGAATTGAAGCACTTACCTACTAAAAGATTTTAACTACTGATATGTGTGTGAGTGGAGTGAAGCACATCAAGTATGTCATCCCAATGCATTTGTCAGGTGGTGCGTATGCTGCGTACCAGCAATTAAGTACAGATTTTGATTGTGTAGAAAACGTTGTACACAGCCTTTGCTTTGGATCCCTTAGCTGCATAAAAGCAGTCTGCAGCATGCCGCCTTCAACAAGGTAAAATAGTAAAGTATTTTTGGCAGAACTACGTAGGTTTGCGGTCCTGTTTGGTGGTGTATCAGATCAGTGCCTGCATGTGCATTCATTGCTGAATTGCCTGTAAATGCGGAAGAACTATTACAAGCATCCTCCCAGATGGATAGCCTAAATCTGTCACTTGTGCCATTTTAAAGAACTACATAAGAGTTCCAGAGCAGGCTGCACAGTTGGCATAAAGTGTACTTAAGGTGATGGATACTTCATGGCGATTTATAATTGCAATGGACTCAATTATAGGGCAAGTGAGTGTCTACTGGATAGTGAAACAATCAGAGGTGCTGGTGTGAAGCCCTGAAAAAATATCACGTGTTATTGATGTTAGGCACATTTCTCGATTTTTTTCTGGGAAACAAGCATTGGAGGTGAGAGTTCAGCACCAATCTCATCCTCTAAACTGTTGTAAATGATGCATTGCTGGTTGTAACTGTTTGCATCAATGGACTACCATATACATCTCTAGTCGATACTGGATGCATGCAGTCACTACTCAGCAAGTTGTCTTGTAAGAAATGGATGAGGAAATTGACGTCTTGTATTCATTTATTGACAACATGTTTTGTGAATGAGAGTGTGTGTTCTGCAACCCATGTCAGGAAACATTTGGAGAAGTTTTGTCTGGTAAGCAAGACCCCAGAACAACTCAGACTAGGCTCAGATGTGTTGGGATTATGTGTCTAGGAGAAGCAGGGAAAACTATTATGGCTATGTGAAAGTGACCTTCCAGTAGTTCCAGTCGAATTGATTGGCCATTTCTCTGTGTGACTGATTATGTGCCACCACAATGTTTGTAAAATGAAGAGTGTAACATAATAGTAAAAGAAGAAAATCAAGTCGAGATTGGTTTAACAAACAAAATGTATTAACATCACAGGTAGAAATAAGGGTATAACTGACTAGCGCTCAGTAGGCAGTGGAGTACTGTCGCTCCTTCTTACTGATGTAGACATTACTGGCACTATATATATAATGAGAACCGGTGTAATTTCCCTTATGCATAGAAAGGTCGGTTATAAACCCCCCCCCCCGCCTTTGAAAATATCCCGTCTGGGGATTAATAACGTTTCTATTTTGGGTTCACCCTAATCAACTCACCTAACCTCCTATTCTTAGGAGCTGTCTCTGGTATGGGCACCTGAAAAGAATCAAACACTGTGTTCATGATGTGCTCCTCGGGCGATCTGGTCACCTCGCTGTTCGAGAGTCTTTTCTGCATTTCATTAGTGTGATGTTTGTGCATGAAATCTGGCCCCTTAATCATATAGACCATGTTGCCTATTTGTTTTACAACAATGCCGGACTCCCAGAAAGTCCTATTATTTTTGTGAATCTTGTAGAAGACTCTTTTGCCATCTTTATACCGTTTTTTTGTTATCGATTTTTTGAGGTTTGGTCTCTTCCGGTTTGGTAACAACTTGTGGAAAATCGATCTAACCTTGTGTCCAAATATGACCTCAGCAGGTGTCTTCGACATTTCGATGTTTGCATTCGATGTGATCCTGTAAACCTGTAAAAACTGTTGGATTGACTTATCCGCCAGTGATCCACTAGCTTTTTTCAGAGCTCTCTTGAATATATCAACGAACCTCTCCGCTTGCCCGTTACTTCTTGGGTGTTATGGTGGAATGATTATATGCTCGATTAGATGATCCTCACAAAAATGTTTAAATTCTTAAATTCAGTAGCCGTGAATTACGTTCCATTGTCTGTGACAACGCAGTCTACTACCCCAAACTAGAGAATGATTTATACAGAAAGTTAATAGTTCAGCCACTTAGATAGGCTGTCTACAACAATGAGATAATAGAACCCCTCTAGCGGTCCCACAAAGTCTAAGTGAATTCTCGACCAGGGTCGGTCCGCTTTTGCCCACAATCTGAATTGAGTCAGAGGAGCTTTCATAGCTAATGCACATCCTCTACACTTCCTGACTTTTTCTACTATATTCTTATTCATGTCCAAAAAACAAAAGAGCACCTAAGGCTTTTCATTCTTGATATGCCTGGATGTCCTACATCGAATTCCTTGAGCATTCTTTTCTGTAGTGTTGCAGGAATTATCACCATGTTGCTATATAAGAGGATGTTATTGCAAATTAAATAGATTTCCTCATCCAGTTGGTTATTGTTGATTTTTTCTTTCATGTTTATAATAAATTCGTCTACCTCTGCCTTACTCTTAATCTCATCAAGCATTACTGGAAGTTCTCTTATTGTGTCATATAAAGTATTTTTTTACCTTAACTTCCGCTTGAATAGCTGCTATTACCATATCCTCCAATGGTTCCGTCTACATGACCAAGTTTTTTAGATGGTACATACTCCATTTGAAAATTGTAGTTCAGAAGTATGGTACCCCATCTTTGGAGTCTATTCGCCGTATGTTGTGGTAGTCCCTTTTTTGATCCGAAAATCGTTAATAATGGTTTGTAACAGAAATTTCCTACCATGCAGGAAACAATGAAATTTCTTTGCCACGAATATAATGGCTAGCGCTTCTTTCTCAATTTGCGAGTAATTTTTTTCAGCTGGCTAAAGTGTCCGGGATGCATGGGCTATGGGTTTTACTTTTCCATCATCCATTTTGTGTAATATGCATGCTCCTATGCCATAGGCACTGGCATCGCTTGCAACTACAATATCGTGCTTGGGATTATAGTGTGCCAGAAACAAGTTAGACATTAATATATCTTTAATTTCCTGAAATGCTCCTTCGCACTCTTGCGTCCAAACCCATTTTTGGTCCTTCCTTCACAGTTCATTTAAGGGTGATCTTAGTTTATGCATATTTGGCATGAATACATTGTAGTAATTCACCAACCCTAAGAAACTTTGTAGAGACGCAATATTTTCTGGAGTAGGCATGTCTCTTATTGCATTCGATCTATTTGGATCCGCCCTTCTTCCATGTTCATCGATGATTTTCCCCAAGTATTTTATGTTCCTCATGAAAAACGTACATTTTTTCTGTTTTACTTTAAATCCATAATCCTGGATCCTTTCGAATACTTAGTTTACATGATCCTTGTGTTGTTCTTTGCTAGCACTGTTCATTAACACATCATCCAGGTACCCTTCTGCGAAATCCAACTCATTTAACATATTGTCCATAATTTGCTGAAAAATCGCAGGGGTAACTTTGACCCCAAAAGGAAGTCTGTTAA
This sequence comes from Euprymna scolopes, assembly GCF_053919585.1. Lineage (NCBI taxonomy): Eukaryota > Metazoa > Mollusca > Cephalopoda > Sepiida > Sepiolidae > Euprymna > Euprymna scolopes. Next base: position 140,641,215 of record NC_136489.1, read on the forward strand.
ACTTGTACAATCCCTTATGGGTATTGATACATAGCAGCTTTGAACACTTCTCATCGACTGGAACTTGCAAATATGCATCACTGAGGTCGATTTTAGAAAAATATTTCCCTCCACTCTAATAAAAAAAAAACCTGGACTGGATTCTCGGCGACATTCTCCGCTCTAACCACATTCAGTGCGGTTCTTGAGAACTCAACTCGACTCAACTTCCGAACTATTCACTGTCGGCTTTATATTGTCTCATTTATGCAAATTAAGATGCAATCGAACCTGATGTTTGTCGCCTTTCTGTGTCCCGTCAGTCAGGTTTTGAGTTCACACATGCCACCCTTAGCAGTCCGCTTCCATGACTTCAGTCACACCAAAATTTTCCTTACACTCCCCCCTGATCTCATGATCATAAACTGGGTAGGGAAGTATTATGTCTTTGTCGGATACTCCTTAGCAAAAGTAGGGCTACTCGGCTAGACATAGCTAGCCCATCATACTCGGCTAGGCACAGTTAGCCCACTATACTCGGCCAGACATAGAACCCCCTCCCCCCTAAAAAAACGTCATTCTTAAATCGTAACTTGAGAAAAAAAGACTTTGAAGATATTTTTGATATTCATTGATTAAAAAAAAATCTTTTTATTAGTTGTGATTTCAAGTGTTGTCTATTGCTTAAATATTGTGTTGGAGAATTTGTTTTTTATACAAATTTGGTCCACCACGCAGTCAAAATTATTTTCAGCCTAGTGAAGATTTCGGTTATCTCCCTTGCTTGCACTATTAAATTTGTATCGTTGCTTTAATTAGATTTTATTTAGCCGGTTTTGGGTTTTCAGATAACATTTTTTTTCCTTCTCGATGACTATAGTTTTACATTGTCGGAAAATAGTAATTTGTAGTTCGCTCCTTTTTTTTTATTCCACATGGGAATGGCCATTTTGATTTTTTGTTGGTTGGGTTATCAGTAGCATCATGACTAATCCGAATTTGCTTTCTCAAATAGAAGCGAAGAAATTTTGCATAACAACAACCCTAACTTCGATGGAAGAAAGGCTAGATAAGAAATTAAAAAAAAAATTTTCTCTTGATATTCACAAATGAATGTCCGAACTGGACGACCTATTCGACCAGTTAATTTAAAAATCCTCAATTGAGGATAGATTCAATATTTGTCGAGATTCGGCAGAATTTATGGCAAAAGTTAGGGGAAATTTAGCTTGTTTCGAACCTGACCAGGGAAGGTCAAAAGCTCTTGTTCCTATTCAGTGGGGATCTGACTTCAAATAAATTTGAATTTCGTAGCTTTCTTAGAAAATTTGAATTTTGTACTTCTAATTTGGATGACGTGAACAAATTACTATTATTAAAATCTAGATTAACGGGAAAGGCATTCGATCTCATATCCAATTTAGATATAAACCCCGAAAATTATGAACAGACCTTGGCTTGTTTGAAGGGGAAATTTTTAAATCCATCTTTAATCATGAATCAAATTTTTGAGGATATTATTCCTCGACCAAAGCAATTTTTATTGATTAAAGACCTTAAAATTCTTCTCGAACGCATTAAGCTTGAATTGACTGAGATGGACACGTCTTTTAGTACCGATTTTTTTTTTTCAGATAATTCTACATCTGGAATTATGATTGTGCACGTTCTGTTTGCTAAATTTCCGAACAGCGTGCGCAGAGAGCTAATGAACAAATCTAACGAACGTTTCCCGTCTCTTTCTTCCATCATTTCGTACACTTTCGACATTTTGGATATATTGATGGCATCACCATTAGTTGTGCTGAGGCAGGAAAATAGCCCGCTAAAAATGTTGGCTTCTTCTTCGGATCCAAAATCTAATATGGCGAAGAGTTCCAAGCCTAAACAGATTAATTCAAAAAAGAGTTATAATAACTCTAAGTCTCTCGTTAATAATGGCGAAATTAATAAATTTTGTAAATTATGTAGGGTTACTGATCACCCAACAAAAATTTGTTCCAAATATCGAGACTTTGACTCAAAAATTATAAGAGCCAAAGAACTCAAATTATGTATCAGATGCCTCAGTGAGCACTCTGAGACTGTTTTGAAAGGGATAAAGGGTTTTCCTTATCCTTGTGCCGTTTGTGGTTTAAGAACCAGTTTTCTATTATGTGCCCCAAAAGTCCCAAATCCTTTGTTGGGACGTACATCATTATTGGGACAGGAAAAATTTAGATTTCCTGTAATCAAAATATCAATGAAGGCGAAAGGGTACCCAGTCTATTTTTACTGTCTTTTGGATATGGGTAACCAGAAATCCTTCTTTTCTGACGTAATACTAAACCGTTTAAGTCCCGGGAATAAATGGAATGGTGGAAATGCCTCTTGTGGGGACTAATTCTTTAAAACTTAGAAAGCTGGAAGTGTCTCTTAAATTGAGACATCAGCGTTCCTTTCCTTTTTCTGCCTTGTTTGCAGATGATTTGAAGTTAAAATTTCAGGTGGACAAATTTGATGAGATCACGTCAAAATTGACTAAAGATGGTTTTTGTCTTTGTCCTGGATACTCTGAATTGAATGGGTCTGCTATTCACAGCATAATTGGCCTAGACCTTATCCCACGGATAGATAATCTCTGTTTAATTAAATGTTTGGGAGATTCTGCATGGAAACTCCCCAAATACACAATTCCTTTTAGCGAGGGATCTAAATTTTTGAGTTCCAATGCAAAGGTTAAGGAAGAGTTACTAGCCTTTGATCAAGTTGTTAAAGCACTACCTACATGCCATTCTTACTTAATTGATAGCGTGTTAAATCCTGTAGCTACTTACGAAGATGCGCTTCAACCCTTTTTCGACGATTCTGCTGACGAACATGGAATGGAAAGGTTTTTATCCCTAGACTCCATTGGTATTAACAAAACAAAAATGTTGTCTTCTCTTGATGAAGAAAAAATAAATGCCTTCGAGGAGTCTATTGTTCTTAGGGATGGCAAATATTATATCGATCCACCATGGGTGAGGCAGACAGGATATCACACACGCTTGCTTATCAATAATTGTGGTTCAGAGGATCTTTCTCCAGAACCTCTTAATAGAAATACGTTCTTGCATTCTCTTTAACTGAGGGATGAATTTGTCAGTAAATTTAGAAGTATTTGGCACAATGACTACTTGCTCTCAATTAGAGAAGTAGATGCCAACATTAAAGATCACGCCCCCCCTCCCCTCCAAAGGTCTCGGAGGGTGAAATTGTTCTTATCAAATATCCAAATAAGCCCCGACCTTTCTGAGGTTTGGGCAAGGTAATAAAATTATTGGTCGGTAATGACCACAAGGTCAGCTCGGCTTCAGTTTTGAAGGACGGGTGTGTTCAAGCTCATTCTTTAAAAAATATTTATCCCCTAGAGGTAATGTGACAATATTAGGGTAGGACCCTGGTCTGGAAGAGTTAACAGACAGTAATTACTTGGCTGGGTGACTAGGTACAGAACAGAATTGGATGGCGGTAGCCATTGCCGATCCTGGGTAAATAAGATAAGAAATTGAGATGAATGGCCGAGGAAATGGAATCTGACGAGACAAATGCTGAATTAGCCAAAGTCATAGATAATGACTGTTTTGAAAAAGGCTTCGTTCTTCTTGGGACATATGTTCCCGTGTTGATAAGAAATTGAGATGAATGGCCGAGGAAATGGAATTTGACGAGACAGATGCTGAGTTAGCAAAGTTATAGATAATGACTGCTTCGAAAAGGACTTTTCGTTCTTCCTGGGACATATGTTCCCATGTTGATATAATTAATGGCCCGGAGAGGAGCCATTGTAACAATGTTGTTTTGGAAAGATATTTTAAGAAAAGATTCGTCGTCCAGAAGCTGCAATAAGCAGACGCGTGTTGACAGGTAATGGCCATATGTCGGCCACTGAATAATGTTGTTTGGGAAAACTGTATTTCTCTGCAGAAATCAGATAAGGAAATATTAATTAGTATTAATATAGACCCCGCCTGTTCGCCCACACGAGCCGAGGATCTAGGGTGGAGAAGTAGAGAATCGCCAGGATGACGTCACTTGGAATAGTGAGAGGATTAATTCCAAGATGGTTGGAGAACCAGGACCAGCCCCTAGCATACATCACCAGTGATAGTAAGAGGATCGACTCCACGGTAGTTGGAGGTGAGGGGACCGCCCCTAGGGTTATGACGTAAATAACCATTAAGAGGGAATTCCCCCTCGTATCGAGAGTTTTAGTTACCTAAGCAGATCTATACGATAAGAGCCTTGAGTAATGTAATTTGGCAAGAAAATGACATCTCAAAGGAATTGCCAGGCAGGGTTTTCTTATTTAAACAAACCGTTTTTCGGATCTGCACGCACTTTCAAACTGGTCAACCAGCCTTCCGGTCGGTTAGATTGAGAAACGAATTTACCATCCTAATCGTTGCCGATCATTCCCGAAGATAAGCTGCCTTGAGGTCGGAACCACAGCCAAGTCGCCATATTACCAGTTAGACACTCACTCCCTTCGTTTGACTGTGCAGTTATTGAACATTGAAAACAGGATAAAGATTCTTTTTATTATGTACATATATAAAACAGTGTTCTGTTTTATTTTACATTTGTGCCAGCGTTCCTGTCGTCCGTGTGTTTAACCTTTTCCTTGCAGGGGTGAAACGTCGCTGCCTTATCACTTAAAGAAACACAACGTGGGGTGGAGCAGTGTATGGTCACTTCACTGGAGGAACTCGAGCTGTCTGGTGCCTGCGTTGCGGACGGCGAAGGCAGACCGGTGGACGATTGTCGACGAGTCAACGCCAAAGACGATCAACGCTGACCACTCGACCAGAGGAGAACAACAACAACAACTTCCACACGGAGGCGGGGTGGTACAGTAAAACACAATTCTGAATCTGTAATAGCAGAATTTACGAAATAAAGCGGCCCCTTCTTCTGCCCTGCATGTTCGATCGCCAAGGAACAACACCTATGCGATAATTGGTATCATTGCAGTTTGACCAGGACATAGGTGAGTGGGTGTGTCCGAGTTGTACGGACAAAATGTCAAAATAAATTCTTATATTCTATTATCGAGGTCGCCGACTCAAGTTAAAGTCACTTTTTCTTATCATTGATAATTTCTCTAGTTAGGCGAGAATGACTTATTATAATTTTGAATTTGGCTGCAGACACACACATTGAATTCATTGCTATTAGTTGTATAATTGTTACGTCCCTTGGGACAAATTTCTTACCCGTCACTTATTGACAGTTTTTAGTCGCGTGCAAACGACTCTATAAGTCACTCCGTTGGTCTGTCGGTCGGTTTGTCTGTTGGTTGGTCTGTCCGTAACACTTTTGTGCTTGGCCTTGTTGGTTAAGATCAAAGGTCTGTTGTTAATAGATGTTGTTCTTAGATTTTTAAGCTTTTCTTGGCCTTTTGGCCAAGATCAAAGTGTAGAAGATACTAGCTGGGAGAAACTTTTGATTTTGTTTAGTTCTGGGGTGACAAGGATGACCAACGACCCCCATTGTTGAGTTGGCCTTGTGCCTAAGTTTTTTGTTCATGTTAATTTTTTGCCTGAATAAAAGATTTAATATCTCAAAGTGTAGTATCTTCCGGAACAGATACTGCAAGCAAAGACCATATGTGGGGCAACCCCACATATAAGACTTTGGTCAATGCAGAGGCAACCCTTCCTACCAATTGTCACTATCCAGCTCCCCTACTCTCCGGGGAGTTGGTCCCCATTTCCCCTTCTCTCCTCAGATTAAAAATTGGCCTTGTGCCTAATTTGCTCGGTGGGGGAGCAAATAAATACCAACCCCACATATAAGACCTTGGTCAATGTAGGGGCAACCCTTCATACCAATTGTCACTATCCAGCTCCCCTACTCCCCAGGGAGCTGGTCCCCATTTCCCCTTCACTCCTCACATTAAAAATCAGCCTTGTGCCTAATTTGCTCAATGGGGAAGCAAATAAATACCCTTTTCTTGGCCTTTTGACCAAGATCAAAGTGTAGTATCTGTTCTTACTACACGCTGTACTTAAGTTTGTAATTTTTCCTTGACCACATAGCTAAAATCAAAGTGTAGTATCTGTTCTTAACAGATGCTGTACTTACGTTTGTAACTTTTCCTTGGCAATGGAAGGGGAAACCCTTCCATGCTAAGGCATTTTTAGTCGCATTGCAAGTCACTCCATCGGTCGATCTGTAACACATTTACATTTTATTTTTTTTTTTTAAGCAGGGGATATGGAGTAACATTTTTGTCCCTCAATTTATCAGAGAAGGACCTATGTTTTCAATGGGTCCGTCTGTCTGTTAGTCCGGATGATTGATGGATAATCGTCCATTAGTTTTTCCTGAAATTTTGTCACAAATTATATTTTAATATATAGATGTGCACAGTAAAAATTTTTTTTTTTTTTTTTTTTTCCGAAAAATCCTGTTTTGCCCACAGGGGTTCAAAAATGGCCAAAAATTACACTTTTTATCCCGTAACATTTGATCCATCCATTAGATTTTTCTGAAACTTGCCCAAAATGTGGAGAGCATTGTTCTTAATATAAATTCAGTATGGGTGACCCTGGCAAAAGTCTGGTTTGCATCCCCAGGGGACTTTTAGTGCTGAAAACGCCCTTTCTTCTGGCACGTTTTTCATATTTCTCAACAAAAACTTGATATGTACGTCTATATAATGGTTTCCCATGTTGCTGAACATAAATATACATGTGTTAAGGTGTGAAACTGCACTATTTGTCCATTGTCACTGGTATTCTGCATTCCAAGTGGCTCATAAGGGGTCAAAAATGTACCAAAATTGCAAAAAAATGACACTTTTTGCCCCATAAATTTTGACCTATCCATTAGATTTTTCTGAAACTTGTCCAAATGCGCAGGGCATTGTTCTTAATATAAATTCAGTATGGGTGACCCTACCAAAATTCTGGTTTGCATTCCCTGGGGACTTTTAGTGATAAAAACGCCCTTTTTTCATATTTCTCAATAAAAAACTTGATATGTATATCTATATAGTGCTCTCCCATGGTGCTGAATTAAAATATACATATGTTACGGTGTAAAACTGCATAGTTTGTCCATTGTCACTGGTATTCAGCATTCCAAGGTGCTCATAAGGGATCAAAAATGTACCAAAATTGCAAATAATGACACTTTTTGCCCCATAAATTTTTACCTATCCATTAGACTTTTCTGAAACCTGTCCAAAATGTAACTTTTCCTTGGCCACATGACTAAGACCAAAGAGTAGTATCTGTTCTTAACCGATGCTGCACTTGTTTGTAACTAATAAGTATATTAAATGTGTTATGGATGAACGGACCAACCGACAGAGAATAGTTTTTTTAAAATGCATACCACAGAATAGTTTTTTTAGTCGTGTGCAACCAACTCTATAAGTCACTCAGTCGGTCGGTCCGTAACACATGTACTTTTTATTTCTTTTTATGTTTATTATACCACTATTTATTGATTTTTGGGGTTCCTGACTATGAAAATAACGTTTCAAATTCCCTAAATCAAATAATTTTTGTGATATAAAGTGGGGGGGGGGTCACTTTTCTGTATTAATTTAATGTAAAATGCTCACCCACTTTACAACCAGTCAGTCTCAAAGCTATTCAAGTCATTCCCCAAATCATTCAAGTTGCTTTTGAAGGATTCCAGCTATTTTTTAAGCATTCAAGTTATTCTTAAGGTCATTCAATTCATCTTTAAGTTCATTAAAGTCATTCTAAGTCATTTACTTTTTATTTATTTAAGTCATTTCAGCCCATATTACAGTCATTTTAGTTTATCTTTAAGAATTTCATGTCAATCCTACATTCATGCATTCATTCATTATACGAGAGCACGCGACTAATGGCTATCGGCCTTGTTTAAAAGTACATCATTATCTTGTTTAAAAAAGTAATGATTATCCATTACTTTTTCTTCCTTTCCTTGGCAGTGTGTAAGAAATTCTGCAGAAATAAGCAAGCTTTTTATTGGACGGTTTCTCCGTCCACGGATTTATTTTAACCAATAAAATTGCATGTTATAACTGCCGAGAATGTTCTCGGCGCCAAATTCCCTTTCAGATCAGAATCCGAGAAGACGCAGAGTTGGAAACACATGGATCGAATCGAGGCAGCGAAAATACTTTGCTATTTTGCGGCATTTTAAGTGCCCAAACGTGGAGCAGACCATTATCATTGCAATTACCAATGCCCTTAAGTAGGGCGAATTTATATTTGCACGCTTGTGTTACTATTTAATGTCTGTCAAAACAAAATTAAGGTCTATGTTTTGACCTGCCTTGTCTGCCATTTGGACTGATTCTACAAGGACTCCTCGTGTATGCCCAGCTAGCAGCATCCATCGTTGAAATCACCTCAACATATCCAACCTGTGCACTACTTTGTCAGCAGGAATTCTACCCAGCCTTTATCGAAGGCGAACTATTATTCCCTTCGGGAATGTTACCAGCCCATAGTGGCAGATAGCTGAAGATGACTCATGTTTCGCAACTCGGACCTTCTTTACTTTAATAAAATTGACATTGAAGTTTTAAGGTGAGCTTGTTGTAATTTCTGTTTGGTTTTCTTCCATTCTACCAGGGGCAAAAACCTTGTGAGAGAAATCTCACAGCTTTCCTAACTGTACTGACATGCAGAAGTTCAAGTGTAATGTGAACAAACATCTTGCTACTCATCTCCCTTTATAATGCCCCTGCAACTTATGTTCCTGATAGTAGCCCCCTACTTCGAAATGGCACTGTGCCTTGTTTGGGGTGAAAATTGATTTAAAAAACAAAAACCTAGAACCCCATCGACCAACGTAGACCCCTACTACCAGGTCTCCTTCTCCAACATCAGGGGTCTACGTTCCAACCTTCCAGAGGTTGAACCACAATTACAGGAGATGAAACTGGACATATTCTTTCTAAGTGAAACTGGCATAGGGCCAACCACTTCTCTAGACGAATTCATAATTAAAGGATACTCCAACTTAACATCTAAATCTGACCCCCAAGATCGCCATGGGCATGGAATATGTGCCTACATCAAAGATGGCTTTCCATGTGGTAGGGATATCTCGAGAGAAGACCTTAATTTACCTTATATGAGCTTTCAGGTTGCACTAGCTTACACCACTGCATTTATATTTGCCCTCTATCGCCCCCACAACAGTGGGGTTACTATCTTTAAGAGCATATCCAAGAAAATTGACCACATCCTGTTTGCTCATCCTTCGGCTAACATTCACATTTGCGGTGACTTCAATATCCATAATGTGGAATGGCTGACCCACTCAAATAAAACCGATGACGAGGGGACGTTCTGTCAGGATTTTGCCACTGCCTATGGCTTCACTCAGATTGTTCATGAACCCATCCGTGTGCCCGATACTACCGGTCAGTAATCAAGCCTTCTAGACCTTTTCCTCACAACTTCACCTGAGCTATGTTCATGTTCTGTTCTATCTCCTCTGGGATCCTCCGACCACTCTGTTGTAGCAGTTAAGATAAAAATGAAATGTAATAAGTCTTCAGACGTACCTCTTCACCGTACTGTATATCGATACTCTATGGCTGACTGGGATAGCTTCCGTACATTCATTTCTGATCTACCTCTGTATTCAATGTTTAAAAAGGATGTGTCCTCCATAGTATCAGACCTGACCGAATGGTTAATTGCAGGCATAGACAGATTCATACCATCCAAAAAATTCCAACAAAAAGCTAACAGCCAGCCATGGTTCTCCCATGAATGTGCTGCTGCCATCGCACACAGAAATCACTTTTTCCATAGCTACCAACGTAATAGATGTACTGAGACTAAAGCTGCTTTCAGGAATGCCAGCAACCACTGTAAAAGGGTAATAAAAAATGCAAGAGAGCTATATGCTCAGTCCGTTAAATCCAAAGTAGCTGAGCAGCAGCTTGGTTCCCACCAGTTTTGGCAAATAGCAAACAGGATCCTGAACAGAAGCGTGCGTTCTCTCCCAACTATCATCAATGGACCTGAGGTCATCTCGTCAGCATCAGACAAGGCCAGACTATTTGCCAAGAACTTTGCAGTCAATTCTACTCTATGCTACAAAGGCCATCAAATCCCCGTATTTCCCCCTATAACAGACAACATGCTCTGCAACATACAAATATCTGTGCGTGAGGTCGCCAAGCTAATCAAGAACCTTGATTCCAGTAAGGCAACTGGCCCTGACGGCATTCCAGTTATAGTGCTGAAAAAGCTCCAACCAGAACTTTCCCCCATACTTCCAAAACTGTTTACGCGTTGCCTTAAGGAGAAGTGCTTTCCAACACCCTGGAAAACCTCATCCGTATGCCCTGTATTTAAGAATTCAGGTGAAAAGTCATCTCCCTCTCAGTACAGACCAATAAGTCTCCTGCGTGTCATGAGTAAGTTGTTGGAATCCATATTAAATAGAGAAGTAGTCAACCACCTCAACAGAAACAACCTTCTTAGTGACATGCAATATGGTTTCCGCTCTGCAAGATCTATTTATATCTGATAGGATTAGTGAATCTCTTGACAAAGGCTTCCTCTCTAGGGCAATTGCTCTTGACATATCAAAGGCCTTCGATAAGGTATGGCATAAGGGCCTACTTCACAAGATTTCCAGCTACGGTATTACTGGAAATGTTTTCTCAATCATTTAATCATTTCTCTCCGATAGGTTGATAAGAGTAGTGGTTGATGGGCAGAAATCAGAGGCCCACAGTATTAATGCTGGAGTCCCCCAGGGGTCCATCCTGGGCCCAACTCTCTTCCTGATCTACATCAATGATCTCCCAAAACACATACTTAAATCATTCGTTGACATCTATGCTGATGACACGACCATCTATGGCAACACATCAAAGGCCGTAAATGACAAAGTTCTCTCTAATTCTCTCTCCTCTGATCTTGAGCACATGGTACAATGGGAGAAGAGGTGGCTAGTCACTTTTAATGCATCCAAAACTAAGCTTCTATCTTTACATCATCAATGCTCCGATCCCCATCTGGCATCAATTGAAATGGATGGCTCTCCTTTTGGAGAGGCTCCATGTTTTTGACAAGCTTCTGGGTTTGACCTTTACTCCTGATCTGAAATGGAATACGTACATCAAATCTGTTGCCAGGAACGCTGGGAAAATGGTGGGATCCTTCTACCGCACCAGAAGATATCTCACTACTGATGCAACTCTCTATCTGTATAAAAGCCAAGTACGTGCAAGGATGGAGTACTGCTGCCACATCTGGGCAGGAGCTGCTAAAAACAGCCTATCCTGCCTTGACAGAGTACAAAATAGACTTCGTGGTTTAGTGGGGGATGCCCTTTTCTCTTCCCTGCAACCTCTCTCCCACAGAAGAGACGTTGCGAGCTTGTCTTTGTTTTATCGTTATTTCCATGGCAGGTGCTCGTCTGAACTCCAATCCCTCGTCCCCCCCTCGCCAATCTTCCACCAGAAACACCCATCTGGCTGAAACTACTGTCAATAATTTTCCCCACTCTTTATCTGTGCATAAATCCAAGCGTAGATTCCATGAGCAGAGCTTCTTTCTTAGAACTGCACGCCAGTGGAACTCTCTGCTGCTTGCCTGTTTCCCACCTGACTACAACTTGGACGTCTTCAAGTCCAACATAAACAAACTCCTGACAAACCGCCCCCTTAAGTAAGACACTCTATCAAAACCCCAATACCAATGATTACTACAATACTGTCTCATTGATTACTGTACACGCAATAACCCTTATCCCTGAGTGGCCTTCGGGCCTTGATAAGTGGTGCCCCATGTAAAAAAAAAAAAAAAAAAAATTGAAATGACCGCTTAGAGATTCCGGCATGCCAAGCTTCTTAGGCGATGTGGTAAGACACCCGTTCGCACGCGAACGTATCATGTAAGAAAAATACTACCAAATGCGGTAAAATGGCACAAAATAGTCCGAAGGTCTAGGGGTTCATACCCTGCAAACAGTAAATTTGCGGCGGGTTTAGTTGTCAGTGACCTCGAATACTCCTAAAAAAACAAATTAGATTGGTCGGTGTTTACTGTTTTGTTGTAGCGTAAGGTAACATTTACGTTGTTTTATTTGAAATTCAATATTTTTCAGTTAAGCAAGCAGTGAAGAAGCACCCAAAAATTACCTTGAACTTTTAAATTCTAAAATATTTTTCGTTCCCTAAAAAATATTTTTCGCCTGAAAAAAAGTTATTTAACTCTTCCTGTTTTTTTTTTAACCCCAACTTGCGCGGTTATGCCATCTTTGCAGCTAAGAAGGGGGGGGGGCTGATTTGTTTAAATGTGGTTAATTAAAATTCAAAACAAAACAGAAACATTATTTATTTTATCTTTTATTTTTGGACCTACACCTATAGATTTATTTATTTATTTATTTTTGTGATGATGACGTTGAAACTAATATCTACCAACCGAAACAGCCGATTTCATTTAGTGCGCTAGTTTCTTTTGGGCGAATTGATATTCACTTCCGACGAATGATTTATTCAATATGGCGTCAACTGACGCTGCATTATGGCTTCATAATAAGTTAGGTTCAACTGATGATCTTTGGTCAGGGAAAACTATTTGTTCCCTATTATCTAAAGAGAAACTATTAAGTATTCGAGGATGTTTTTTTACGCTTCAGCCACATGTCAAAGTGAAGGTGATGCTATCATTTCTCCATTTACCGCGCCGCAATGTAGAGGAGGTTTGTTGAGTTATTATTTATTATTGATTAAAACAACAATTCATGTTACTCCGGACCATATGGGCATATTTAAGGATTTTTTTCTTCAAACTATTTCTTCAGTCTGCTGACGTTCACAATTATCAAAAACAAAAAAATCTTGAGTAGTTTCGGCCGATGTAACCTTCGCCCTTCTTCAGGTGTATATTGTAGAACTCTGGAATCTGTACGGAATTTCGAACAGAACCCTTTATTTAATCCATGAGGGTAGCTAAAGAAAAGGTTCCAGAATTCAACAAGATACACTTGAAGAAGGCCGAAATGTGAAAATATCACTCAAGATGAGAACAGTAATCCAAAGAATCAATTTTCATCTAAAAAAAATTCAGAAACCTAATAGAATCATTGGGTTTGTATTACTGTCAGATTCAAAAAAAGTTGTCAAAAAACAAATATATAACAAATAAATGTTATCAAAAGCAAGATAAGTTACTTTTCTACCAAACTGGATATATTTTTTGTGTTTTTATTCAATGTAACATGTTTATTCAGCTCGAAAAACATGCAGTGTTTACCGATGTATTGGAAAATTCAAAATGGCGACCGACTCTCTCTTTAACACGGTAAGTTTGGGAAAAAGTGTTATAAATAATAAACTAGCCAAAATACTATTAAAAAACCACGTAATATATGTCAAGTTATGTCACGGTAACATATATTTAGCGAATTTCTAACAGTATTTTGTCTAGTTTATTATTTATAACACCTTTTCCCAAACTTACCGTGTTAAAGAGAGAGTCGGGCGCCATTTTGAATTTTCCAATACATCGGTAAACACTGTATGCTTTTCGAGCTGAATAAACATGTTACATTGAATAAAAACACGAAAAATATATCCAGTTTTGTAGAAAAGTAACTTATCTTGCCTTTGATAACATTTGTTTTTTGACAACTCTTTCGAATCTATGTGTACAGTAATACAAACCCGCTTTTTAATTCAATTGTAAGGGTGAAGTATAGAATAGATACAAAACACCCTCCTCATGTTAAGAATGGCTTTTTAAATAACGTTATTATTTACGTCCGGGTCACCCTTTGCACTAGTACCCATTAAATAAAACCACTAAAAATCTATCAAGTTAGGAGGTAGAATAACTTCCCTTTGGTAACATTTATTTATTGGTGCTAGTGCAGAGAGTGATCCGCGGTATTTTTTAAATAGTATTTTCAAGTTTAATTAAAGTTTTGTTTTTTTTAATTTAATTTTTTTTTATTCAATTGTAATGTTGAAGTATACAATAGGCACAAAACACCCTCCCCATGTTAAGAATGGCTTTGTAAATAATAACGACATAATTTACGTCCGGATCACTCTCTGCACGAGTACCTATTTATTTATTTGGTACTAGTGCATTTTATTGATCCGTGCTGAAATAACATTATTTAAAAAACCATTCTTAACATGGGAGTGTTTTGTACCTATTCTATACAATTGAATTAAAAAAAAACACAAAAAAACAAAAAAAAACAGGCAAGACTAGTTTAAGTGGTTCGAACCTTTTATCACATATTCCCAAATCACCGGTACGACGTTACTATGCCAATAATATATAAACAATAATATAGGTATTTCAGAAGTTGTTTCTGAAAACAACTTGAAAAAGAAAAAAACTTTTATTTGTATTGCTTTTAATTAAAAAAAAAAGTTTTCGTAGGTTACAATTATGAAACGTTCTATTCATATTTAAATGTTTAATGTTCCGTGTTTTTGTTTTTTTTAATTGTACACAATGAATACCTTTTTTAATGATAAACAATACATAAATAGAAATAATAAATATCAGACTTAAGTTTAAACAATATTTTTTGAATTTTTTTAATTCAAAATTGAATCACGTGATTATCGATACAAATTAATATTAAACCCGTAATCTCTTGCAATTTATTATTTCTCTATTTCAAATTTAAATTTATTAATTATAAAACGTTCGGTACTTATGTATTTTTGTTACCGTGGTAAAAAAAAAAAAAAAAAAGGTGCTTAAGATATCGTGAAACGTTCTGTTTAAAATTAAATAGTTTAGCATTACAAAATGTTGTTTGAAATAAATGAGGGTACTGGTCGCGGTAAGAGTTCCCTGCCGAACACCCTAAAAAAAACAATGACTTCTCCCCACGCATGCGCGAAGGAAGGACATGTTTTAGTTGCCATAGTAACTAAACGATCATGAATTTTTATCGACTTTGTTTTACTGTTTATGAATATTGAAATAAAAGACATTACTACACATTTATTAATATCTTTTTTTTTTTTTTTTTTTACCGTTTATGTGTCACTTTTATCGACTTTTTCTTTTCTGTTTTAATAGCATTTTCTTAAAATGAATATTAAAATAATTTCCCAACTTTTTTCATTTCTATGTGTTTTTAGTTTTGTGTGTTGAATGAAACTTTTATTTTTCATTACAACAATAGTTATCGACCCCGGTTCTTTGGCTGACAAACGACATCTGTCGGCGGTTCTTGAAATTTACTTACCACAAAATGGTGATAGAATAATAAATTTACTTACGTTTAATCAATGTTATTTTCTTTTTTAAGTAGCATTTTCTTTTTAAATGACGACGTTTTTACTGTTTATGAATATTAAAAGAAAAATAATTACTAAACATTTATTAAGAAAATGGGTGCTAGTGCACTTTGCACTTATGATCCGTGCTATATTTTAAATCGTATTTCTAAGCTTAAAGTTTAATGTTTAATTGTAAGGTTAAAGTAGAGAATAGGTACAAAACACCCTCCCCGTGTTAAGAATGGCTTTTTAAATAATAACGTTATTTCAGCACGGATCAAAGCACTAGCAGTATCAGAATTTTGGGGGAATTTTCAGCCGAGTCGCCATTTTGAATAGACACCTATCTTTCTATCAGATTATAACAATATGAAAACGTAATTTAAACCCGTAAATTTTATTTCAATAAAACGAGCAAAGACCAAATTTTAATATCATAAAAGCTTTAATAGAGAAATAAACAATTTTATTTATTTTTCCTTCGATTTCTTCACTTAACATTACACGGATTGTCGAACAATAACATTACTTGAATCTTACGATATTTATTTTAACGGCAAAATATACAACTTACCTGGTTAATGAGTAAGATATGCTTTCTTTTAATCTTCCTGTATGAGAATTTATTCATATTTATGTATTATAATCCATGTATTTTTTAAATGGAAGGATTTTTCCAACACATATCGCGACAACGCGTGTCTTTCAAGAAAGTTGTAAAGACACCGGATGTTAAGATTATCACTTTCTTATCTACGGAAGCCTATAAGTGTAAAAAAACACTAATTAGTAATCTCGATATTGGATTATATTCCTTCAAATTTTCCACTTTTAAAGGTTTTCGGAGGCGCTGAAAACGGAAATAACCATTTATATATACGGCAAACAAAACTAGTAGTTTCGAAGATAAAAAATTTTACAAATGGTCACAAAGTGGGGGGTCACTTTTCTATAATGATGTGACGTCAAATGGGCACCCACTTTATAGCCACATTGCAATGAACAGATTTGGCCGTAATTTTAAAGGAATTTTCGAGGGTGGCTTCATATTGACCTTATATGAATAAAGGGAGATAACATCGTCCTTTTTTTTAATGTTGGCGCCTTTACGCTATCGTACCTGAAAACTGGGATTTTTTATTTTTGGATTTACACGGATTACGAATGACGAAGATATGAAATGTAATTTTTTTTTTTTTTAATATCTTAAAGAAATACCTGAATTTTTTATTTATTATACTATAAATCTGCATTATATGGTATCGTCTTTTTTTTTTTTTATATCGAAAAAAAAGGAAACCAGGAATTAAATATAAAAATATACACTGACCGAAAAATATTGACTGGAAAATTCTAAACAAAAATTAAGCTTCCACGTAAAAAAAAAAAAAAAAAAGTGGTTATCGAAAAAAGAAGGATTTACATTTTGGACTTTACCGGTAAATTTACAGATAAGTGATATTTTTTTGTTGTTTTAAATTTGAGTATTTTATTTATTGATGTTTTATCTTCAATTTGTGATATATAAAACGTGTCGACCAAAATTAATTATTAAAATTCTCATAGACATTTCAAAATGGGGGGGGTGAATTTATAAAACAACGTTTGTCTAAAATATTATATTCAGTTTATCGGAAAGAGCATAAAATTTTACATTCACCCTGAAAAAAACGTAACAATTGAACGAATAGGAAAATTTTGATAGATTTTTAAAGTTTAAAAATTGAAAAATATTCATCTCATAAAAATCAATTGATTTCACTACGTAACAAAATGGCTCCCTGAGCGCACGCACGCACGCACTTTGTAAACACTGTTTTTTAAAAAATGAAAAATAATATTTCTATTTTTTAAACAACTTAAATAGTTTATTTTGGAAGCATATTCTATAAAGAAAATAAATAACCCACTTTAGAAAGAGAAATTACGAGTTTTCTATATTTTATTCGCAGTTTTCTGTTAGGGGTGTCAAAAATTCCCCCAAAATTCTGATACTGCTATCAAAGCACTAGTACCACAAAATGGTGATAGAATAATACATTTAGGGTTTGTATTACTGTACACATAGATTCGAAAAAGTTGTCAAAAAACAAATATATAACAAATGTTATCAAAGGCAAGATAATTTACTTTTCTGCCAAACTGGATATATTTTTTGTGTTTTTATTCAATGTAACATATTTATTCAGCTCGAAAACAGTCTTTACCGATGTATTCGAAAATTCAAGATGGCGTCTCACACCCTCTTTAACACCGTAAGTATGGAAAAAGGTGTTATAAATAAAAAACTATACAAAATACTATAAAAAACCCGCCGAATATATGTCAACCCATGTCACGGTAACATATACTGATTGAGTTTTTAACAGTATTTTATCCGTCAATAAATAATATATTCAAATTTAAAACAAAAAAAAAAAGAACTGTTTTTTAGAAATTTACCTGTAAAGTCCAAAGTTTAAAACCTTTTTTTAAAAAAAAAACACTTTTTTTTTTTTTTTTTTTAATGAAACCTTGGTTGTTGCTTCTTTAATTGAAAAAAAATTAGGGCTTGAATTACATTTTTCGAGGAGTTATAAGCTTGGAAAGATGGGGTGGAATTATTCACTATTTTCATGAAATTTCTGACACACCTAACATACCGGTGATTAGGGGAATTAAAAATACATAAATACCGAACGTTTAATAATTAATAAATTTAAATTTGAAATAGAGAAATAATAAATTGCAAGAGATTACGCGTTTAATATTAATTTGTATCGTTTATAACTACTCAAATGATTTAATAATCACGTGATTCAATTTTGAATAAAAAAATTTAAAAAAATATTGTTTAAACTTTAAAAAAGTCTGATAATTTATTATTTCTATTTATGTATTGTTTATCATTAAAAAAGATATTCATTGTGTACAATTAAAAAAACACGGAACATATAAAACATTTAAATATGAATAGAACGAAAAACTTTTATTTTAATTAAAAGCTAGTAATAAAGATGGGGAGGGAGTGTCAGCGCTTTAACTGGAGTTATCTCCCTTTGGTGTGTTCAACAAATTTCGTAATGGCTGACTTCAACGCGCTCTCATAAAAAACGTGTTTTTCTGCTGTAAAATAAAAACTACTCGATCAAATTAAATGAATTTTTTTTTTTTTCGGAGATCTTCAGTCCAAAACAGATACGTACAATATAACCTTTTTTCGCTATTTTCATTTTTTTAATGTCTTGACTAAACTGCACAAGTACCGTTTTTGACCACGTCTTTTTTCCGTCTATACTGCAAAATACCTAAAAACAACTTTTAAACAAGTTGACTTTTCAACATTAAAAAATAAATGGGAAATAATTAGACAACACTAAAATATTACAAAATTAAAATAGGATTTTTACAGCAAAAACCTTTTTTTTCGTTCTGACAAATGTAAGGTAACTTGTGCTAGTGTTTTTGGGTACAGTCCTTCGAAAAAGTGGGCAAAAATCAAATATAAAATAAATGGTGCTAGGGCAAGACTGTAGTTTAGGTGGAAAAATAATCTTGAACCCTTTATCACATAAAAGGAACTAATTTCCCAAATCACCGGTACGTTACTATGCCGATCTATATATATATATATATATATATATATATATATGTGAAAGTGTCTGTGTGTGTGTGTATGTAACATTTCCCTACGCAATAACTGTCAATTTTTAGTCTACAGACTCGAAATTACAGGTTACTGAGATTTAGGAAAATCGATGTGATCGGTTTTTGGCCAGAAATTTGGCGATTAAGGGTTCAACGATTTGACCTTTGAGAACTTTACCAAACTCCTCCGACAATTTTGGGTCTAGTTGAATTTTTTTTTTTTTTTCTAACTTTGGCCATCCATACGTGCTGGAGGTGCTTATACAGTTTAGTCAAGACATTAAAAAATGAAAATATTGAAAAAGTTATATTGTACGTACTCGTTATAGTCTGAAGTTCTCTGAAAAAAAATTTCACTTAATTTCATCAAGTAGTTTTTATTTTACAGCGAAAAAACAATTTATGATACCGAGCAAAAGTTCGATTTTTAGGAAGAAAAGCTAGTAATAAAGATGGGGAGGGAGTGTCAGCGCTTTAACTGCAGTTATCTCCCTTTGGTGTGTTCAACAAATTTCGTAATGGCTGACTTCAACGCGCTCTCATAAAAACTTCCGAAAAGAACTATGAAAAAAGGGAAATAAAGTGAAAGAGAACGTAATATCCGTAATTGTTTAATTGGGAATTTTTCGATTTAATGAATGAAAACTAGAAAGTTTTTCATGAAACGTGTATATTAGGGACGGCCAAAATTCACCACAGAATTACCCCCCACCCCCATATGTAACACGATGTAACTGTGTTATATAGGTACGAGCAAAATGAATGCCGATGCTCAAAATGTATAAATATTTTGACCCCTTCCTTTACTGAAAAATTCACCAAAAATCAAGAAATTAACCAATTTTAATAAAATTTTCAGTATTTATCAAATAATGATCGCAGAATATAATGAACTAATTATTTTTATTTAAATCTTAGTGGAAATGTATTATTTTGTTTAAACAAAAAATACCTTTACTAAATTTATGGTTTTCAGTAGTAAATAAAAAACGCAAGAATTTATTTATTTTTTTATATAAATAAAGCATCGTAATTTGTAACAATAAAAAAAAATTTTTTCACAGGAACATTATGAAAAAAGTCCTAAAGTCCGTATTAATGAATTCGATATAAATCGAAGAAAAATGAATTTCTCGAACTACGGATATTACCATTGAATTAAGCATTGTTTATTTAATATTTTCACACAAAGTTATAATAGCAAAAATATTTCTACTTTTTTTTTAAATTGCAGATTCTGCATAATTTTTATATGCAAGATTTTAATAATTTCCTTGCTCGCAAGACTTTGAAACTTTCAGCGTAACATAATTTTTATATAATATTGGTCAATAATTTAAAAATTAATTTAAAAAACAGGAACATAGAAAAATAATTAAATTAAAAAATGGTAAAATTTATACAAACATTTACAATAGAAATGTACGGATGCCCGTCTGGGGGGGGGAAGAAACCCAGCACCCCTCCTTCCTTTTAATTAGATGACGTCATTCTCAAACAGCTTTTCGACTGTCTCGTATTTTGGACCTCCGTATATTCCGTATTTCCAAAAGTATGGTTTGTTGTGGTTTTGTGAACGGCAAAAACTTGGTTTTGGATCTAACTCGGTTATTTTTTGTGCAAACAAGGTGTTTGTTTTTTTTTATTATTTAATTCAATATCTTAGGATTTTACTTTACGAATTATCTTTGAAATAGAGCCAGAAAACTAATATTTATCTCTAAAAGAATTTTTACAATGAATTTATTTAACTTCAAAATTTAGCTGAATTGGTTAGCTTGCCATGAAAACATTTTTCATAACTTTTTTTTCACGTGCACAATTATTTTTTTTCTTTGGGAAATTAAGTTTAGTCCTGAAAACCAAAGGTATTTTTTGTTTAAACAAAATAATACGTTTACACAAAGATTTAAATAAAAATAATTAGTTCATTATATTCTGCGATCATTATTTGATAAATACTGAAAATTTCATTAAAATTAGTTAATTTCCTGATTTTTAGTGGATTTTTAAGTAAAGGGAGGGGTCAAAATGTTCATACATTTTGAGCATCAGCATTCACTTTGTGATAAAGCCAAAAGCTGACTTTTAAAGTCAGCACTGATATTAAACACTAATACTATTACACAAAGAAAGGGCTTCTACCATTTAGCCCCTACTATAGGGAAAATAATAATCAAATAACAAAATATAAAGACAGATCCTGGTTAATTCATACTATTGTCCCAAACCGTTTTTCCTTCAATAATTTAAACAAAATGAATAAGATTAGGAAAAAAAAAAAAAAAAAAAAAGCTTGTACATAGGTATTTAAATAACATATTTTTAAAAGTGTATATATATACACATTGTATGACCCCAACCTTCCCATACACACACATTTATAGTTTCCTTCCCATTATGGGTAGGATTTTAACATTGTTTCATTTTCACTTGCGTAGGATCTATGATCGTTTTCTTCTGTTTTCCTTTTAATATCCTGAGGATGTCCCCTGCAAAAGGGACGAAACGTTGATCATTTTATAAATTCATTCGGTTTTCCTTTTTTCAAAACATATATATATATATATATATATATGTTTATAAAATAAAAATTACAATTAAATTTACCAAAATGATCCAAGATGGTAAAACTAAAGTATATCATAAATATTAAAGAATTAATATTTATAAAGTAATCTTAACCAGATGTAAAAGCTCGAGCTCCCACGCAATCCTTCCATAACAGACACTAATATTTCGTCTTCAAGGTATCCTTCTTCCTATCCTCCATCTGATATAGTTACTAATCCAATATACCACTCGAGTAGCCCCTCCATCTACAATCATACAACTAGCAATAATAATGATAATATTTCTCCTAACAGCCATCCTAACACTAACAAACAACAATCATTATCCCCTCCAAAATAGTCCTCGTACAATCATTGTCTCACCCTTTGTTGAACATAATGAACAAAATTCAAACTATTTAACTAATACAAATCGCGCAATGGCAGTATGTGTACCGCAGATTTAACCGACATAAGTCTAGTTCAAACAGAAGAAGCCAGAAGTAACTGTAAGAAAGAAATAGCGACAGCTAAGAGAGAATTTACTGAAAGCACCAAAAAACGCATCGAAGCACAGAAATTAGGAACCCGCGATTTCTGGAAAATCTACAACAGTGTAGTTAATAATGGGCAATCAACAATTCCCCCACTATCCAACAATCATGAGGTTGTTTGCTCTGCAACTGAGAAGGCTAACATGCTTGCCAGTCGGTTTGCCTCCAACTTGACACTGGACCCTGCCAACCACCCCCTTCCTGACTTTCCTTTGCAGACAGACGCCACACTAGACGATCTGAAAATCACCCCTTCTCAGGTACATGCTATCATAAGAAATCTTGACACTGCAAAAGCATGTGGACCTGATCTCATCCTGGCTGTGCTATTAAAAAAGTGCGCCGCCGAAGTAGCTCCAGTTCTCTCCAAACTTTACAACAAATGCCTTAATGAATCTTGCTTTCCTGCTTGCTGGAAAACTGCTTCTGTAGTACCAGTTTTCAAGAATTCTGGTGAAAAAACTGACCCAGTAAATTATCGCCCCATTAGCCTCCTCCCACTTTTTGCCAAAATATTTGAGACCATAATTAACCAAGCTCTAGTCCATCACCTTACGGATGCTAAACTTCTTACTGACCAACAATATGGATTTACGCAAGCTCATTCAACAGCAGACATCGTAACTGTAATCTCGGAACGTATATACCAGTCACTGGACAAAGCGGAGAGGTAACAGCGGTAGCTCTAGATATATCTAAGGCTTTTGACAGGGTATGGCATGAGGGTTTTCTCAAGAAAATCAGATCATATGGTATCACTGAAAGAATACATGACATAATTAAATCCTTCTTAGATAAGAGAAAAATCCAGGTTGTCCTCGACAGTCGTACATCTAAACAATATGATATAAATGCGGAAGTGCCTCAGGAGTTTATCCTTGGACCTCTGTTATTCCTAATATTCACAAGAATAAAAAAGCATTGGAAATGCAAAAGGATATAGGGATGGTATGCCAAAAAGTATACAAACAAGATAGCTATGAATGGCTAGGCACATGGAAATAGAATTGCATCCAAAGTATAGCCCTATAGCTTTTCTCCAATCTTCATTCCGTGCCATCATTACGGTTGTAAAAAGCTATAGGGCTATACTTTGGATGCAATTCTATTTCCATGTGCCTAGCCATTCATAGCTATCTTGTTTGTATACTTTTTGGCATACCATCCCTATATCCTTTTGCATTTCCAATGCTTTTTTATTCTTGTTAATTAGTATTTTTACTTACAGTCTTATTTTTAAACTTACATTCATGATAGTATTGTCTTTTTTAGGAGGCGGCTCATTGCCGCCTCCATTAGTAGCAGGTCGCTTCCTGCTGGGTTTTAGGTCTTTGGGTTTTGGGCCTTAGGAGTTGCCTCTTGGTCCTCCATCTGTTCTATATTACATAGAGTGCTACCACCTCTCTGATAAAGCAGTTAGAGTATTATAAAGTTCTAAAATGTTCATACCTTCACTATTAAATTTTTCTTGGTTCATTCTTTGGCGTTTTGGCAAAGATTTGGCAGTTTTTGATATTTATATTTATAATAGTTTGTGCATGAGGCAGCTTTTTTTCCCTCGGAATCCCTGTTATACCGTGCTTTTGAGTCAGCACGTGAGGCAGCCTTCTTTTTTTCTGGTTCTTTGTTATAAAGAGCACGTGAGGCAGTTTTTTTTCCCCTCGGGATCCCTGTTATACCGTGCTTTTGAGTCAGCACGTGAGGCAGCCTTCTTTGCCTCAGGATTTGCATGATACTTAATTTTTATTATTTCGGCATTTTTCTGATAGTATTCTTTTTGCTCAGATAATACCTTGACTTTGTTTTTTTCATAGTCTATATTTCTCTGAGCTTTTTTACTACGTGCTGACTTTGGCATTTTTTATTAAATGTAAACATATAACACTTATGTGTATCTTACTATAATATCACTTATCTTATAGCAAGACAACTCTCGTAGAATTGAGATACTGCCCCGTCACCAATAGTTAAAGTGTGGAACGGTATATACACCAATAGTGTAGTTGTTATCTTTATATGAAGTCCTAATAAGTGACAGTGTGAGGTTACTTGGTTAATTTATTGTAGTTTATTTTAGAAAACTTGTTTTTATTAGTAGATTGTGTATAGTAGCCACAATATCTAGTTATTTTTGTGGCTAGGGCTTGGATTTTGATTCTTTTTGGTCAGCTTCCAGTGAGTTCTTAGAAGATGACTTTCTTGCAGTTTCTTTTGCGGTTAATTTAACTTATTTCCTTTGGCGTTTGGTGAGTTCTTAGAAGAACTGGTCTGATCTACTTTTCTTAGCGAGCGAAGAGATTCAGCTGCATTTAACAATGGTTGCTATAGTGTATTTTTGCTCATGCGTGAGAATTTCAAGTTTCCTCCTTATTTTTCAATAGTTTGACAGTAGTCCTGTGTCTTTCTGCCAAGAGCGACAGACGTCAGTGTTAGCTGTGATCGTCTAGAGGTTAGGACCCCACGTTGTGGCCGTGCTAACCTAGGTTCGAATCCTGTTCACAGCATTGACATTTTGTACATATTTTACAGTCCAAAATCTGAAGAATTATTTGTTTTTATAACATTGTTTTTTGACGTCGTACTTGCTGATAGGTTACTCTTATAACAATTTTGATCAACTGAGATATAGATTTCGTGGTTTCATTAACGCTGGTGGGTTACTGTTTAAAGAAAAAACCTTAACGTTCACCTCAAATATTCAGCGTCCAAGAAATATAGGCCACTGGCAAACTGGAATGTCTGTGAGCATCCGGTGTATTATTTGGAGCTGTCCCTTTTGAGAGAAGTTCCGTGTTCGAAGTGGTCTGTCTACATTGTGTATATAGTGTTTAAAACTTGTTATTACATGTAATCTTATTTAATTATGGAGTTAGCTAAAAAGCGATGGGTCACTGCACTTCTCCGTGTAAAGAGCAGTCGATGCTTGAACTGTTGTCAGAGACCGTTCGTACACCGAGATACATCGTCTCAAAAGAAAGAAGAAAGCAGAAGAAGAAAGAAGAACAATTGGCCATTTTTGTACCCTTTTTTTTTTTTGCTCTCTTTTGACATTTTAACCGACGTTCTGACACTCGCTGGATTCGTAAGACGCTTCTCTGTAAGAATATGTGCTTTTTGAAACTTATTAGTTGATTTTAGTTGAGATTTGGATAGTTTTGTTTTGTAGGTGTATGTAGGCGTGTACGGGCCATCCCTATATAGAGAGTGATACCGCCTCTGATAAATGACCTTCCTGACAAAATGCTTGTGAGATGGGTATATATGCTGATGACACTACACTCTATAACAGACACGACAGGAAAACAAATGAACACATATCTAAAGAAATGGCAGAAACACTAGAGGATGACCTCTGATTCATAGTGGAATGGGGACAAAAATGGATGGTCACATTCAATGCTGCTTGTTGCAATGTCTCCTTCAATAATTATGAGAAACCTTCTCTACCACCAATAGCAATGGCCAATGACTCTTTATCTGAAAGTACATCTTTTAAACTCCTCTGCCTAACGCTCTCAGGCGGACAATTACATTGAGAACATTGCCAGGACCACTGCGAAGAAGGTAGGTTCTCTCTACCATGCTAGAAAGCTATTAATGCCCGAAAGTATCCTATACCTCTATAAGGCCACAATTCACCCATGTATGGAGCATTGTCATATTTAGGCTGGTGTATCTGCCACTAGTCTCTCGCTCCTAGACAAGGTTCAAAAGAGTCGCCAATCTGATGGGTCCTGAACTGTCATCTTCAGCCTCTGTCCCATCGACGAAATGTTGCTTTCCTCTGCCTGTTCTACAAGTACTTTAACGCTGAATGCACTGACGAATTGCAAGCATTTGTGCCCCCTCGACGTAAATACCCCCGACAAAGTAAAATCCCACCCCTTCACAATAGAGATCCCTAGATGTAAGAGAGCCTTCTACTCCAGTAGTTTCTTCCTCAGAATCGCTAGACTTTGGAATTCTCTTCCGGGTCCCTGCTTCCCCAACTGTACTGACATGCAGAAGTTCAAGTGTAACGTGAACTGACATCTTGCTGCCCAACTCTCTACACAGTACCGCTGATACTTATGTACCTGATAGTAGCCCCCTACAACAAAGTGACAATGTGCCTTGTTTGGGGTGGAAATTCAGTAAAAAGAAAAAATAAATAAATAAAAGGATAGGAGAGACTTGGCTTGGTAGCTGTTTGACAGCATATGTCTGCTTAAGCTGATAACCTAAAACTGGAACCCCCCCCCTCCCTGTCCTTGAAAGAGCAAAGTGGAAAGAGAGATTTTCCCCATGGCCGGCCGAGTAAACAAACATAAATCTTGCTATGAAAATTGAATTGAATTAGAAATCCTGCATCCAAAAACATTTTGTTCTTCAATCCTAGAGAAAACCCAAATTGTTTAACTTTGCTTTGTATGAACTGTATCTGAAATTATTTTATGCAAATAATTATTTGCTTCAGAAAAGTGGCATATCAGCATCATTGTCAGTAGGGTCGTGTGCGTTTTATGCGTTAGAGCGGTAATTTCCAGTGACCAGTGAGTGTCTAGTTTCATTTTGAATAAGTCCATCACTAAATGAAATTAAAAGTGTAACTACTGGAACTTAGGGTTGGTGCGAACCTTTTTGCCTGTGTGCTTTGGAACCATTACACAGAGGGATTACATTTATGGCCTCTGACGCAGGATTGTGCATAGCTTTTCTCAGGTGTATTTTACTGCTGCCATTTTTCTCTATGATGTAACTTAAATATAAATTAATATTATAACTTTTGCATCATTTAAAGGAAGGAGCCTAAAATAAACTTATACTAATTTTTATTTTATTTTTTCAGTGTACGAAAATAATGTAAACATTATTGATGCCTTAAAACAACGTTCCTTTATAGTTGTCATTTTGAAGGCTTAGACATACACGTTTAATCTAGTAAAAATAATGGTCAGATTTTATGAAATTTTTTATATGCATTCACTAGATATCTTCAAACACAAATCAGTACAGAATCAGTGACATCAGCAATTTGTGTTAACTGTACAGTTTCAATAAGTATGGAACAGCACAAGCAACATTTCTTTTCTTCAAACTTAAATTAATAATGGAAGTAACCAAACTTTTGTTTAAAATCCACAACCATACAACCAATATACAAAATTATGATTCTGTGTATTTACATAATTTTGTATGTAAATTAAATTGTGTGTAAATTGGACGAATGGTCAAAACACTAAAACGAAGTAACATTTCTTTTGCTATTGTTTATTGTGTCAATTTTATTAATTACAGGCCCCCTTGTACATTCTTTGGAACGCTAAAATCAAGTTACACCCACTACAAATAAAAATTCTATAATCACAATTTTAGGTTATGGTGGAATTTGCTTTTTTTTAAAAATTGCTAAGAGTCATTTTTTTATTATATTAAAATATTTTTTTAAATTTGTAAACTTATTTAAACTTATATGTTTAAACTTCACATTACAGAATACTAGAATTTAAAACATTTGAATCTCTTTTTTTTTTCTTTTGTAATTCAACTAATCTGTATATTAATACGATAGTGTGTGTGTGTTATTCTGTGTCACGCTTACATCCGGGTCGTTTAATTGTTATGTACTTCCATTATGATAATTATTATAATAATTTTGTCAAGAATTCTTCATAATTTTGGTTTTGATTAAAGCTGATAACACTTAAGTCATCTATTTTTTTTTTTTTTTTTTTTTTTTTTTTTTTTTTATGAATGTTACCAAGAATTCCTCATAAGTTTTGGTTTCAGATTCAGCTAATGGCACTCCCATAATCTATTAAAAAATAATTTTATCAAGAATTCTTAATAAGTCTTGGTTTCGATTTTAGCTGATGGCACCTTAGTAATCTATTTTTTTTTTAATAATTTTATCAAGAATTCTTCATAAGTTTTGGTTTCGATAGCTGAAGGAACTAAAGTTATATATATTCATAAGTTTAGGATTCGGTTTTGATTCAAGCTGATGAACCCAAATTATGACTTTGACATATTTTTTATTTTTGAAATCACAGTTTATAATATATAAAAATCGATAGAACATTAACTCTATAATATATTAGAATTAAAATATCATATTTAAGCATATTTTATGACCGGGCTATGCCAGGTGTCCCTGCTAGCTTGGATAAATACTTTTGCAGTTTTAACAAAAAAGCTACAATAATATCAGAGCATCTCCATATACACTGAATAACAGAATGCCAACATCAATATATTACATATGAGTCCCCTGTGAAATTTCCACAGGTCCAGCTAGTTATATATTATTAATGAGAAAAACGTTTTTTTTAACATAGTAATATTGATTTTTATGTTGATTTTTATTTACAAATTCCTTTTTTATGTCCATTTTTATTTACAACAAATAATGGAAGTAACACCTTAAAACTACATTCCTATGTGGTGATCATTTTGAAAACGTAAACATACACATTTAATAAATCTAGAAAAATGAACTAATGGTCAGACTTTTGTGAAAATTTAAAAACTTATTTGCTTTTAAATGAATTTATATTTAAAAAGCAATTTTCATTAAATATATAAGGGGACTTATTTTTAGTAAGTGCCCCCCCCCCATATTATGTTACAAAAACTAATCACGAATTTATGTTGAGCAAAAATCTAAAATTTTATAAAGCTGAAAAGTTTAAATGATTGATAAAAAATTTATTTGTAAAAACAGGGAATTCTTATTTCATAAGTGAAATAAGAATTCCCTGTTTTTAAAATGTTATATTTTTCATATATTACGAATAAAGCACCAACAGTCCATGTTAAGAAAATCAAAGATAGAATTTACTATTAAAAAGATTTGCCTAAATCAAATAAATTAAATAAAGCTATTCTCATGAAACTTGGCACTCTTATGTAAAATTGTGTGCTCTTTCTGATTATGTAGCATTACAAGCATATGCTGTATTTTCATGGACATCGGCAATATTACATACCTAATGTGCCTCGACAAGAAAATTTTTCATATAGATTTTGGATTTCTGTAAAAGATGGAAATTCCCATAGTCGACCAGAATTTATACATTTTGGGACCAGTCCAATTTTCAGTTTTGTAAATCCTCTCTATCTGGCCCAAAATATATCCCTATTTTCTGAGATGCGACCATAAATCATACTCTACATGAATCCTTGATGTAACTTTCACAGTACCAGGATACCAGGAATCCTGATATGCAACAACTATATATTCACCGGTTGATGGTAATTTTTGTCATTTATTTTCTGTTTTTACTGAAAATTCAATTATGTAAACAAAGAAATAAAACGGTAATTTTTTTACCTTGTTTCCACCTTAACATTTAAAATGATTACTCCTATAGGTTATAGGGTATGCTGAAAATGAATATCGCATTTAAATTTTCTGTAAATTAGTTGTTTTCCGGATATTAAGCAATGTCATTTCTTATGTTATCACTGGTGGCCATCTTGATACGCTCAAGCGCAATCCCAAAAAACTATGCACAAACGCACATACCAAGATGACCACCAGCAATAACGTAAGAAATGACATTGCTTAATATCCGGAAAACTACTTATTTGCAATAAATTTAAATGCGATATTCGTTTTCAACATACCCGAAAATCTTAAAAGATAGTCATTTTAAAGAAAAATGTTAAGGTGGAAACAAGGGAAAAATTTACAAAATGCATCACAATGAAATTCTTTATCGAACCGCCTAATTATTATTATTTATATTTACTAGCGGGGGTACCTGGCATTGCCCGGGTGTTTAGTGATGTGTGTTGGGGGAAGGGGGGGTAAATCAAAATAAAAGAATAAACGAAGTAATAACCCTGTATAAATATTATACAAAAAAACAAAACAATGGTAAAACTTAAAAAATCAGAAAAAAAAACCGAACGTGATGCAAACAAAGTTAAAATTTCTTAAAATCGGAAAAACAAAAATAAAACGCGAACATGATGGAAAAAACCCTCCAAAAATCTGCGAATGTCATGCAAAACGAACAATGTTAAAACTTTTTTAAAAAAATCTGAAAAATAAAAAAAAAAAAAACAGTGAACGCAAAAAATGGCATAAATAACCCTGTTTCAATATAGTATTGTTTGGAAATCAAATTTGCAAAACTTGAAAATAACTTTTTTAAAATTGAAAAACTCTGAATAAAAAATGACTAGGAAGACAAAAGCAGAGAAACAGTTTTCTATTTTTAAGAGAATACTTTCGTCAGCTCAGCACATTGTTAGCATTAGCGAGCTGTTTTTCTGTTAATTTCTATAAAAGAACGTTTTAAAGAAATTTCCACACAATTAATAATTATCAAATATTTACATATTATACATGAAAATAATTCTGAAACTATTATCTATATGAAAATTGATGATATATGCCGATTTATCTGATTAATTTTGAAATATTCTTCAACTTTACTCGGTCGTAACTTTGCTTCCTGTGGTCGTAAAAATCAAACATCAGTAGAGATGGACTTCTTTGTTCATATAACCTGTAAAATTGCAGCTATATCCAACCAAATTAACCCTGCACATTTGTGTCCAAACTTAATGTATGAAATGTAAACATTGAAAAAATAGTTTCCCTTTTTGCTGCCGTCATTTTTTACCGTTTTTTTTTTTTTTTTTTTTTTTCATTTGGAGCATAAAAATATTGAACGCATAAAAGAAAAATAAATTAACATCATTGGAATGCTTATTTTATTCTCTTTCCATCAATGTAATTCTTTTAAAAATTGATCAACAAATAAAAAAGATATGAGTTGTTGAAGCAGGTATGTAATATTGCCGATGTCCATGAAAATACAGCATATGCTTGTAAAGCTAATTACTTTGCCAGCCAGGAAGATCTGCGGCGACTATCCAATTATCATCGATTCAAAAAATATTTTGGCTAAGTTGAAGATTAACCTTTTCAAATCATAAAATTTAAATCCCTAAATTTTGATTAATTTGCTCTATCTTGTATATTGAGCAATTTTATTTAGCTGGGATTGTCTTATATATTACATCTAATAATATTTTGTAAGACTAAAAATCACTGGATTTGCATACCAGTACATATATTTAATTTCATTATTTTGAAGAATATTAAGTTCCCTCTAACTTGGGTTGAGCTTTGATATCCCTCCTAAATATGTTTGACAAAGAATACCTACCATCATCCGCTAAAAACATACTTATTCCCTACACACAGACATGCATACACAAACTTGTACAATCTATTAACAAGTTTCTTATAAATGTTAGATGGAAAGCTTACCACTATGATTTAAATACCAATATGAAAAACAAAACTAAAAAAAACAAATTCACCACCCTAATAAACAGGGAACAGATGAAAATACAAAGAACTGCTACTAAATTTTACGGTCTTAAAACAAATTTACACTCTACATTTAATCTGTACTTTGAGAATTTTGAAAACATGATGATTAACCTGGTCAAAAAAATTAAGTTTAAAAACATAAATACCCACCAATCACTATAACTAGGAAAATAAATAACTTTGCTACTAATGTTAAGAAAAATTCACACGTCTTTATTCCAGCTGATAAGACAAAAACCTATTATAAATTAGAATACAATATTCACGATAAATTTACATATAAGAAATTAAATAAATCCTATAAATCTCCCCCTGCAAATAAAATAGATGAAATCAACATTGAAGTGAAAAACTTAAACTTATGAATATCCATGAATTTACAGAACTTGTAACCCCTGGCGCTGCTAGATTCACCTGGAAGAATCATAAAGCTAACTTCCATGATAGTCCTTCTATTAGACTAATTTGTCCATCTAGTTCAGATATTGGATTAGTAAGTAAGAAAATCCTAGATAGGATCATACCCTCCATTAAGGAAAAAGTAAAGTTCCCACTTTGGCAATTCTGTTCTGTTCTAAAATGTTTTTTAAAACTTAAAGATAGGCAAAAATTAAGCTTCATTACTTTTGATATCAATAATTACTATCACTTTGTCTCCCCGATACTATTAAATAAGGCATTAATATTTGCAAAAAAAAAAAAATGTATCTTCTGAATCAGTTTTATGTGCACAAACAATCATATCATTCAAAGTCAGTAATGAATTCAATGGTACCTTCTATCTCCAAAAGGATATCGAATCTTTCAGCTGATAAAAAGGCTTTTGACTAGGTATACAACAACAATGCTTTAAAGAACACGGGATATACAGGACATATAGAATATAATAAAAAAGCCTTCTAGTGAAAGATTTAAATTCAGTAATTACCCATAATATGACCATAAAAACTAATAACAAAACAAGACAGCATATAAACTCATAAAAGAAACCACCCCTTATACAAATCCTAACCAAAAACAATATAATAAAAATGGAAGAATAAGACGAAAAAAAGCTATATGGGTCAATCCACCTTTTAGTTCAAATCTAAAGACTAACATACCTAAGGAATGTTTTAGAATAGTAGAAAAATCGTTTAAGTACCCACATAAGTATAGCACAATATTAAACAATGACTCTATAAAAATATACTCTACAATGCAGAATCTAGCCCAGACAATTATTTTAACAAATAATATGAAAATTAAAAAAGCTCAGAATCTTCCCCATAATTTAGTCCTTAGGAATGATTGCATACACAGACCTGGTTAACGCTTGCACAGTGACACAATTGCCAACCAAATTTACAAAACAACTAATGAGTCTAATCAAAACATTCCGGGCACAGATATACGTAGTGCAGAATCTAATACCAACAACTAAACTAGTAACTCTGATAATATTATTCCTAATATTAACCGGTAAAACATTAACCAGCATTCAGCTTGCACAATTTCAGAATTTTATTTGATTCAAGATCCCGACATAATCAATACTGGCCCTGAGATGAATAAGCTATTAAACAATGGAAATACATTAAAAACATTCACTTATATAGTTGCAACCTCCAACTTAATAAAAGTAGGAATTTCAAACCATATGTGTACTTTCAAAAATGAAAAGACATAAAAAAAAAAATAATTGTACATCTTAATTAATAGCCTAGAGGTCAGGAAGATCCCATATTCAATTAAATGAAGTATACTGAAAAAAGTTAGATCATACATGCATGGAGCTAAATTCTCAGATGATGCAGCCTTGATTTCTGAAGTCATGTCGTTGTTGGAGGACCAGCCTGGGGGTGTTCTACAAAAACGGTCTCCAGAGCTGCATCAAACGATGGGAGAAATGCATAACTCTGGGTGGTTTCTATGTAGAGAAAGACTAATAACTGTGCCAAGTTTCATTGCTCTACTGCTATGGGAAGTAGGTCAGGGGCATTACTTATTGCACGCCCCTCGTAAACACAAGAAAAAATTTAAAAACAACCAACTTAAAATAACAGATAATCTTGAACTTGAACCATTAGATAAAAATAACACTCACTATTTATTACTATGTATTCAGTATACTAAACTATAGGTCATATTGAGATATTTCTTTTTAAATATGTTGAGGGTATTCCAATTAACTTAGATATAGTATCTTTCTATTTCCATGCTGTTTAGTAACTCATCATTCACACATTTGCATCTTATAAACTAAATCCCAACATGCAAGTTTCACTTCTAGTAATTACCTTGAATATCATATCAACACTGGTTTAACACCACTTAATTAATACAATTCTAAAACTTAATTTTCATATTCTTAAGTAGCTCATATATTTTCCCCTTGAAATATTTTCCCACTATATATATTTGAAAATACAAAAACTTTTAATCCTCGAAAATGCATCATCTTTGGTACTGGGTGGCCATCCATTTTTTTTTTTTCCGTCTGATCTAAAAAAACAAAAAAAATTTGTAAAAATAAACTATTTAATAACTAACAATACTTAAATTAATTTCCCAACAATGATGTGTGTGTGTGCATATATATATATATATATATATATATATATATATATATACACACACCCCTTAATATTATTAGATCCATCTTAATTATAGTACAATAATATATAAACATCAAAGTGTCTAATCTGCCCTATAACCTTGCTGTTGAGCTATATTTAACTTATACGTTCACTTATTTATTTTACTCTATTTTATCTTATTACTAGTGGGGTGCCCGGGTGTTTGGAGGTGTGTGTTGGGGGATCAAAACAAAACCCTGTTTAAATATTATAAAAAAAAAAAAAAGAAAACAAAAACGATGTTAAACTTTAAAAAATTGAAAAAACAAACAAGCAAACAAAAAACGCAACTTGGGGATGCCTGATGTCGCCTGTGTGGTTAAAAAAAAAAAAGTTTTGGTAGGTAGGTAGGATCGAACCCGGAACCTTCAGGCAAAGGTGGAAAAGAAAGTGTGAAAAATCCTGACATGTTACCCACTCGGCCAGAGTAACAGAAAAGTGTTTTAATTTAACAATTAAAGTTAATTGACAGGTATGTAAATTAAATGAGGTCAAATATCATGCCAGTGAGTGAAGGAAATCTAGCACTTAAATTTTGCTGCAAGGTAGCTTTTTTTGGTTGTGGTAACTAGCAATTTAAAATGAGTATACTCATAAAAAACTCATTTCTATTTGAGTTTGGGTGGAAGACTGTCTTATAGTATTAGTAGCATGAACAGCAATAGCACAGTTGTAAACAATAGACTTTTTTTTTTTTTTTGATCTTTTTTAATTTTTTTTTTCTAGAACAAATTAAAAAATTGAAAATATGAATGTTAAATTTTTCTTAGATGTTCAGTTAGAGCTATCTCGTTATCAGAATATAATTAGTTTAATTAGAGCTATTCGGTTATCAGAATGTATCATTGAAACAATCCCAACCAGTTCGGCATTACCAACTTTGTTTAATTGACAATTTCTCACATATTTCTGGTCAAATTTTTAAAACACAAGTTACGGAGTAGTGATGGCATTTAAAAACACAAGAAAATAAGCTTTTTAAATGTAAAACTTGCATTAGTTTTTAATGGTGAATTAGTGTTTTGCTTTGATCAAAACAAAATTAATATTTAAATATTTCTAGGAGGTGCTCAGTTTCTAGTGAAGTTTAAAAACAAAATAATGTCACTCAGTAGAAAAAAATATATGAAATGTAATTGAAAATAAGAATCAACTTTCTCCAAATTTGTGAACAATTTGTGAGCAAAAGTTTTTTTTTTTTAATTTAAATAGGTGGGGAAAAAATACTTAATACTTTTCCAAACGTCACATGTTCTGTTTGAGTAACGTCACTTGTTTTAAATAAACTTTATTTTTGTCTGTTCGTCTTATCTTGTAAAGTTTCATGTACTCATTTACCTAAGTTTGCATATTTAAAAGTAATTTGATGTTCAAAATCTAAGGCATAATATTTTTAAAAGTCAATTATGAACCACTATCCGTAAATATGGGTGTCAAATGCCCTCTTTAAAAAAAAAAAAAAACTCCCTCAATAACATGCAAATTAGTTAACCTTCATGTAGTCGCTCGCATATCCATGATCAAAAAGTTTGTTTTAATAATTTTTAAATAGAAAAAGTAGGGTTTTAATATCAGTGTCAGAGTAAAAAAAGCTCAA
The DNA here is from genome assembly GCF_053919585.1 of Euprymna scolopes. NCBI lineage: Eukaryota > Metazoa > Mollusca > Cephalopoda > Sepiida > Sepiolidae > Euprymna > Euprymna scolopes. The sequence goes on from NC_136489.1 coordinate 140,676,738, forward strand.
TATTATAGGCCTATCTATTACTCCAGCTAGTTGGTGGGGGGGGGGCATGACATTTTTACTTTTTGTGTGTGGAAGGTTCAAAAGAAAGGTGGGGAGGCATTATAATTATTTTTTTTTTTCTCCATTTTTCCAAAATTGAAAGCTTCATAAACTTTTCCATACATAAAAGCATTATTAAAATTACACATATATATCAAAATAATTCTGAGATTATCTTCTATTAAAAAGTAGGGAGCTTTTTTTACATACCTCATACTTTTTAAGGAACTTCTGTTTAAGTATACTCTGTCATATTTACTCTTCAACTAGTCAGACCAGAAAATACAAGTTTCTGGTTACAGTTTAATTTGTATTCTAATTGAGTGCAAAATTGCAAGACAAAAATTGGCTGAAAAACAAGGTAATGTGTAATATTGAAAAATATTCACATTTCTAAATTTTGATTGTTCGAAGAAAATACTGTTTTCACTTGCCATAAAAAAAAGAACAGGATGGATAAAAACACATGCAAATTACATATTCAGAAAGATTATTTTAGTTTCTTTTCAGCCATCTTTTATAATAAATCTCACCTGTCTGTATTTTTTTTTTTTTTTTTTTTTTTTAGTATGTATGTCTACCTAAAACTTTCAACAGATCAGTATCATTTTGAAGTTCGACCCTTTGGACGAAAAATATCGAAAATTGGCCAAAAACATTAATTCCTTAATTCACTTTTCTACAGGGAGGGGTTGCTTTTTTTTGCCAATATTTTCGAAACTCATCGCCTATTTTCGATTGTCTAGCCTTAATTTAAACCTACGTCACTTCCGGTTTAGCGATGGGCACAACAGTAAACACATCACTTTTTTTTTTTCCCCACTTTCTTTCCCTCCTTTTGCCTGCTTACTACCACTTTTTTTTTCTCTCAACACACACCTCCAAACACCCAGGCAACGCCGGACACCCAGACTAGTACCATAGAAGTCTCTTATTCTGCCTATATCTCTATACCGTCCAGATTAATCTTCTCCTAAGGTCATCTATAATATAAATCTCACCTGTCTGTTTGAATGTATGTATGTATGTTTGAATGTCTTGCAAAAACTCTTGACAGAGGCAACAGATTTTCAGGAGATTGGTATCATTTTGAAGCTCTCCCCTTCGGACAACGAATATCGAAAAATTGTCCAAAAACATTAATTCCTTCACCCTCAACTAGGCACTTTTCTACAGAGAGAGGTTGCTTTTTTCGCCAATATTTTTGAAAGTCATCGCTTCTTTTAGATTGTCTAGCCTTAATTTAAACCTACATCAATTCCGGTTTGGCGATGGGTGCAACAGCAAAGACGTAATTTTTTTTTATATTCTTTTCCTTCATTTGCAGTACGGGTTCGAGCCTGCCTGCCTACTACCAAAATTTTTTTTTTGCTCCAAACACCCGGGAAACCAGGCTAGTATATATATATATATATATATATAATATTTAAAAAATTGACCTCAAAATAAGCAAGAAATTGCAAGTTGAATGAATTCATTAATGTCATAAGATAATGACTAACAAGCAGGTAATGCTGTCAAAATACATTTTTACGCTATGTATACAATATTTACTTGCACAGTTTAAACTGGAAATGTTGTTGCCTTATTCTAAAAATAAATTTTTTTTCTTTAGTGGCAAAAAGAAATGGAAGAAATATTAGCATTGGCATTGGATGACAGTGATCATTGGGTATCGACTGTTGCTGAAATCTTGCAAACTTTTCCAAAGAATGGAGCTCTTAAATTAGATTTGGATGAGAATAATGTTGCATTTGCTGAGATACTAACTGATCTAAAAAAAGTGGGTAAGTATTCCTCCATATCTTTTTTACATTTTTTGTCTTTTTGAATTCAATGATGACAAAGTAAAATCTTTTAAGATGTAATTGGAAAGATTACTATTCTTTCTGTGAACATTTTTTTTTGTAGATAAAATTTATGTATCTAGAAGTGTAAGCCATGTTTAGTATCAGTACAGTTTCTGATGGTTTGTTGTTCTACACAAGTCCTGTGAGTTGACTGGTTTGCAGCAGACAGTTCTCCAGTTGGAATCCACACAGAGCAAAAGATTCTTCCTATGTTGAGATGGAAAAAAACATGCAAAATTGCTACAGAAAGGTTTAATATTTATGGAGCAATTCTGGTTTCTGATTGGTTGGTAGCAGAACGTGAATTAATTTGATTCGTCAGTTCCTAGCAGCATCGTTTATAAATAGAATCTCCTGACTATGTGGGATCATACTTCATTTGTGTTCAAATGTCAAACAGATATGTGTATAGAGAAAAAAAATAAAAAATGCAACATATTTTTACCTTAAAAAGGGATGGATATGTGAAAAAGAAACCATTTCTTAAATTTGATTATGCAGTTTTGTTCAAAAAACGCATACATATATACACATAAATATACATGAATTATGTACCCGTTTAAAAAAAAAAAAAGATTTTTTTGTTAATTAAAACAATGCAAAGAAAAAAAAATAGGACGTTTTTGATAAATAAGAAAACTAATGTGCACAAAAAATAAGTCAATTGTAATTTATGCGCACGCTAAAATAAGCATGCAAAAAGTATTTGTCGAAAAGAAAATGCCCACAGAAAATGTTTGCCAAAACATGATGCAAAAATAAAAAAAAATTATTTGTCAAAAAGGGAATTTACAAAGAAAAGGTTTTAAAAAAGTGACTTTTAGGTCTTTTTTTTTTTTTTAAATTTTCTTTTATTATTTCAGTAAAAGTATTAGTTACGCATTAGTAGGTTAAAGTGTTGATACAAACAAAATGGATGCAGTTTAACGTCTTGCCCAGAACTTTTTTTTTTCTTTTTTAATATATAGAAATTTATATACATACAAGCCCGTGATAAAAAAACAATTATTCAGTCGAATTTTCCAACAAGTTTTGAAGTAAAACACTTTAATTTTATTCTTGTTGCGGGTTTCGTGAATACATCAGCGATATTTTGCTCTGATGATATGTAATTCAAAATAATGGATTCCTTTTTCACCTCGTTTTTTATGACATGGTATTTTATATCTATATACTTAGATCTTTGGTTGATTATCGTGTTGTGTGGTAAGACTATACTAGCTTGATTATCATAATTAATTACTACGGGGCTTTTAGTTAATTCTGGCTCTAAAATAGTCTTGAGGATATTTTTAAGGTAGAGTGCTTCCTGGGTTGTGTGTGTGTGATCGCAATAAATTCTGCTACACACGTAGAGAGAGATACAATCTGTTGCTTTTTAGATTTCCATGAAATAATAGGCCCATTTTCTGATAGTCTGAAACAATATCCAGATATACTTTTTCGATCTTCCTCGTTTCCCCAATCTGAATCCGAAAATTCTTCTAATTCTAGGGGATTTTTTGATTTTCTATTCTTTTCTGTTTTTTAGTTCCTTTTAAATAACGAAGAACTTGTTTAGCTCTGTTTAAATCCTTCATTGTCAGTCTTGATAATTTTTGTGACAGTTTTGTATAGCATATCTCGGGTCTGGTCGTAGTCATTAAATATACAAGACTATCTATAATTTCTCTGTATAATTTATCATTTATTTCGGATTCTGTATGTATATTTTTCTTCACATCATTTTTGACTGGTGTAGAGCGTTTCTTGCACTCTCCCATTCCAAATTTTAATAGTATTTTGTCAATGTATCTCGATTGATTCATCATAATATGTCCTTTGCTTTGAGTAAATTCTATCCCAAAAAGCCAGGATATTTTGCCAAGGTTGGTCATTTTGAATCTTTTACTTAATTTGTTCTTAACATCGGTCAACATTGTCACAATTTGATGAGATTAAAATATTGTCAACCCATAAAACAAAAATCAGTAGTTTGTCTTTGTGTTGGGTATATAAACAGGAATCTGCCGTGCATTGTTTAAATTGTTGTTTAATCATATAATCATGAATACCGTATTCCAACACTGAGCACTCTGCTTTAGACCGTACAATGACTTGTTAAGTCGCTACACGCTATTTTTATTTTTCATTATAAGTCCCTCTGGAGGCGTAATATAAATTTCAGTCTATTGGGGCATTCAAATAAGCATTTTTCATATCCATTTGATGGATGTTTAGGTCATATTGCGATGCGATTTGCAATAAAATTCTGATTGTCGTTAGGTTTGTGGTAGGTGAAAATGTAGAAAAATATTCTATACCGTAAATCTGAGAGTACCCTTTAGCAACAAATCTAGCTTTATACTGTTCTACGCCTGATGCTGCAGTTTTTTTTGTAAAGACCCATCTTGTAGAAATAACATGTTTATCTTTTGGGAGAGGTACTACCATATAGGTATTATTTTTGGTCAAAGCATCTATTTCTTTTTTCATGGCTATTTTCCATTCATCACAATGTTCTGAATTAATTGCTTTGTTAAAGCTTTTTAGTGTATTTTCCATAGAATAGCAATAGTCGATTTGATAGTCTTTTATATCGTCGACTAAAAAAAAAATCAGGTTGCTTTCTATTTCTTTTGGGATATCTTTCAACTTTAATATCATCATCATCATCATGGATACTCTTGTCTCCGTCATCTTTATTGTCTTCATCTGTTTTAATAATTTGAGGAAATATGATTTCATCTTCATATGGCGGGGTTTCGTCTTTAAAATTAAACGTATCTGAATTTTACACATCGGATTCTTTTTATTTTATTTTTCTCTGGAAAAAATACTAAATTGGCTAGACTGTTTTTATTGTATCCAAGAAATATACCTCTGTCGGTTTTAATATTCAATTTACTCTTTTTATCTATATATGCAAAGCAAGTTGAACCAAATATATGCATCCGGCTTAAATTAGGTTTTTTACCACAGAAAGCTTCATATGGGGTTTTAGATAGTGTTTTCTTAAAGTACCTGCCTACATATATAGGCAGCCACCATAAGTGCGTACGTCCAGAGGTTTTTGGGGAGTTTTGATTCAATGAGTAGACATCTTGCCATTTCAAAAACTGCCCGCCATGCTCGTTCAGCAGTCCCGTTTTGGTGTGGCGATCTAGGAGCTGATTTTTCATGCTTGATACGATGGTTAATTAGTAAAAGTTCAAATTCTTTATTAGTGAATTCCATACCGTTGTCAGAGCGAATACACTTTACTTTACTTTATGTTGGCTAAATATTTTTTAGTTGCTAACAGGGTATCAGATTTATTCTTTAAAAAGTAAACCATTATTAAACCTGAATGGTCATCTACGAAATTCAACACATATCTATAATGTTCTTTGGCCAACGGTTTCACGGGACCATTCAAGTTACAATGACAGGATTTTTTTTGGCCTTGTCTGGTATCTTGCTTTGATAGTTTGTCATTTTCCCCTGTGTACAGACGTCGCAGTTGAAATTTTTTTGATGTTTGTATTTTCATTCCATCAACTACAGTCGGCAACCTTTTTATATCAGGAATATTGCAGTATCCAAGAATTTTATGCCATGTCTGTAGATCATGGCAGCCGGTTTTTGATGAGACTACACTATTTAAATAATATAGTCTTCCATTTTCTTTAATGTCGAATACAGTTCCATTCGGGTAAACCAGTTTTGATTTATTGGGGCTAAAGTTTATATTTGCACCTTGTTTAGTGGCAGCTTGTACAGAAAATGTTTTGTTTAAATTGTGGGATTAGAAGAGTTTTCTAAAATACAGAAACATAATTCACCTTTATTGTTCCTTAGCGAGATTTTAGCATTGCCTCTTTTCAAAACGATGTCGTTTACTCGACTCCCGTCAGCTAGTTCTACAAAATGATTTTGTGGCTTAAAGTTGGGATAAAAATTGATAAAATTAGATTCCTTTGTAATCACATGTGCCGTGGCACCACAATTGACAAGAAAATTATTTGTTGAAGCATTAAACATACACGAAAATAAAAATGTATGTTCGCTAATGGAGCTCTCCACATTTTTAATTGAATCGCCATTTTGAGTCCTGTATCTACATTGGAAACTCTTGTGATTAGATTGTCCACAATTATAGCAAATAATTTTTGTACTTTTCTTAAGAGAAAAATTGTTTTTGGCGAAGTTGCGGGTTTTATTCCTGGCATGGCGTGGTGTTTTTATGTGTGCATTTTTAAATTTCATGATATTGGTAGATTTGTGATCATTTTTTTCAGTTTCCTCATAACTTCTGAGTGCTACCTTGAATTGGCTAAAAGTCATGGGTTTTTCTTTCTGGGTTATCACGGTGGTAAATGGCTTGAAATCACTAGGTAATCCCTTAAGGACCATAGAAATTAACAGACTGTTGCTTATAACTTCAGACATTTTTAAAGAATTTGCAGTCGTTTCAGCTCTTATAATATAATCAGTAATGGTTTCGGCTTCCATTCGTTTTAGAGAGGTCAGTTCAGTATATAAAGAAATAATTTTGGGTTTTCCTTTCGATAAATAATGCTCTCTCAATATGTTCAATGCTTTGCAGCCATCGTCCAGAGCTTCTCTCATTACCAGTGATGGACTTCGGTTATCTAAAGACTGTATTAATTCCACAAAGACAGGTGTTTCTTTTTTTTGTTTTTTTTTACAAGGTAGTCACCACTTATCAAGGCCCGGAAGCCACTTGGGGATAAGCGTTATTGTGTGTACAATACTTAGTGTTGGAGATTTGATAAAGGTTCTTACTTAAGGAGGCAGTTCATCAGGAATTTGTTCACATTGAACTTGAAGATATCCAGGTTGTAGTCAGATGGGAAACAGGCAACCGGAACAGTTCCACAGGCATGCACTTCTAAGAAAGAAGCTTTGTTCATGGAATCTATGTTTTGATTTTGGCACAGATAAGGAGTGGGGAAAATTTTGACAGTGGTTTCAGCTAGGCGGGTTTTTATTGTGAAAGATTGGCGAGGGGGGACCAGAGATTGGAGTTCAGACGAGCACCTGCCATAGTAGTAACTATAAAACAAAGACGGGCTCGCAATGTCTCTCCTGTGGGAGAGAGGTTGCAGGGAAGAGAAAAGGGCATCACCCACTAGGCCATGAAGCCTATTTTGTACTCTGTCAAGGCAGGATAGGCTGTTTTTAGCAGCTCCTGCCCATATGTGGCAGCAGTACTCCATCTTTGCACGTACTTGGCTTTTATACAGATAGTGAATTGTATCAGGGGTGAGATATCTTCTGGAGCGGTAGAAGGATCCTACCATTTTTCCAGCGATCTTGGCAACTGACTTGATGTACGTATTCCATTTCAGGTCAGGGGTAAAGGTCAAGCCCAGAAGCTTATCAAAACATGGAGCTTCCCCTAGATGAGAGCCACCCATATCAATTGATGCCAGATGGGGATCAAAGCGTTGATGATGTAAAGATAGGAGCTTGGTTTTGGATGCATTAAAGGTAACCAGCCACCTCCTCCACCACTGTACCACATGTTCAGAGGAGAGAGAATCAGAGAACTTTGTCATTTACGGCCTTTGATGTGTTGCCATAGATGGTCGTGTCATCAGCATAGATGTCAACGAATGATTTAAGTATGTGTTTTGGGATATCATTGATGTAGATCAGGAAGAGAGTTGGGCCTAGGATGGACCCCTGAGGGACTCCAGCATTAATATTGATGGCCTCTGATTTCTGCCCATCAACTATTATGAGAGAGAAATGATTTTATGATCGAGAAAACATTTCCAGCTATACCGTAGCTGGAAATCTTGTGAAGTAGGCAGAGATGCCATACCTTATCGAAGGCCTTTGATATGTCAAGAGCAATTGCCCTAGAGAGGAAGCCTTTGTCAAGAGATTCACTAATCCTATCAGATATAACAGTAAGCACATCTGCTGCAGATCTGGCAGAACGGAAACCATATTGCATGTCACTAAGAAGGTTATTTCTGCTGAGGTGGTTGACTACTTCTCTATTTAATTTGGATTCCAGCAGCTTACTCATGACACACAGGAGACTTATTAGTCTGTACTGAGAGGGAGAGGACTTATCATCTGAATTCTTAAATACAGGGCATACTGATGAGGTTTTCCAGGGTGTTGGGAAGCACTTCTCTTTAAGGCAACGCTTAAACAGTTTTGTAAGTATAGGGACAAGTTCTAGTTGAAGCTTTTTCAGCACAATGATTGGAATGCCGTCAGGGCCAGTTGCTTTACTGGAATCAAGGTTCTTGATTAGCTTGGCGACATCACGCACAGATATTTGTATGTTGCAGAGCATGTTGTCTGTTATAGGAGGAAATACGGGAACTTGATGGCCTTGGTCGCAAAGGGTATAATTAGCTGCAAAGTTCTTGGCAAATAGTTTGGCCTTATCTGATGCTGACGAGATGACCTCAGGTCTATTGATGATGGTTGGGATAGAACGCACACTTCTGTTCAGGATCCTGTTTGCTATTTGCCAAAACTGGTGGGAACCAAGCTGCTGCTCAGCTACTTTGGATTTAACGGACTGAGCATATAGCTCTCTTGCATTTTTTATTACTCTTTTACAGTGGTTGCTGGCAGTCCTGAAAGCAGCTTTAGTCTCAGTGCATTTATTACGTTGGTAGCTGTGGAAAAAAATGATTTCTGTGCGTGATGGCAGCAGCACATTCTGGAGAGAACCATGGCTGGCTGTTAGGTTTGTGTTGGAATTTTTTGGATGGTATGAATCTGTCTATGCCTACAATTAACCATTCGGTCAGGTCTGATACTATGGAGGACACACCTTTTTTAAACATGGAATGCAGTGGTAGATCGGATATAAGTGTACGGAAGCTATCCCAGTCAGCGATAGAGTATCGATATACAGTACGGTGGAGAGGTACATCTCCAGACTTATTGGATTTCGTTTTTATCTTAACTGCTACAACTGTGTGATCGGAGGATCCCAGGGGAGATAGAACGGAACATGAACATAGCTCAGGGGAAGTTGTGAGAAAAAGGTCTAGAAGGCTAGCATACTGACCGGAAGTATCGAGCACTCGGGTGGGTTTGTGGACAATCTGGGTGAGATCATAGGCAATGGCAAAATCATGACAGAACCTCCCCTCATCATCTGTCTTGTTAGAGTGGGTCAGCCATTCCGCATTGTAGACATTGATGTCACCACAAATGTGGATGTTAGCTGAAGGGTGAACAGACTGGATGTGGTCAATTTTCTCAGATATGCTCTTAAGGATAGTAACTCCGCTGTTGTGGTGTGTTCTTTTCAATGAAGTTGGGGTCGTTTCTGTTTTCAGGTTGAGTTTGAAGTACTTTGTGTAGCTTTTGAATTCGTAGATATCCTAGAAATTTTACTGCTACAATTCGAATTTTGATCTGGATCCATCAAAATAGACACACGCTGGGCCCATAACCTCTAGAAGTGTAAGCCATGTTTAGTTTCAGAACAGTTTCTGATGGTATGTTGTTCTACACAAGTCCTGGGAGTTGACTGGTTTGCAGTAGATAGTTCTCTAGTTGGAATCCACACAGAGCAAGAGATTCTTCCCATGTTGAGATGGAAAAAACATGCGAAATTGCTACAGAAAGGTTTAATATTTATGGAGCAATTCTGGTTTCTGATTGGTTGGTAGCAGAACGTGAATTAATTTGATTCGTCAGTTCCTAGCAGCATCGTTTATAAATAGAATCTCCTGACTGTGGGATCATACCCCATTATACACCAAAAATATTCTAACAATGTATATCTAATTTATTTAAAAACTTATACAGATGATGCAGAGCTCTATGGACAAATTTATGTTTAGTTGACTTTTGACAACTAAATATTTTTGTTTAGTAGCCAAATAGAACTAGCCAAACCCACATGATTTTTAGAATATGACATCTTTGTTCTATGACGAGTATATACATCATAAAGATTTTTTTGTATTTTTTTAATAAGTGTAATTCTAAATATACACCGAATTTCATGTTCATACTTGAATTTCCTCAGATGTTTTTGAAACAGCGTTTGTTAAAAAAAGTATATTGTTTTGTTAAACCTTTTATTGTTTACATAATTTGACTTGCTTGTGTTATTAAAAAACAAAGTTGAAAAGATATTTTTCACTTAGTAGTGAGCTTTGCAAGAGTGTCGGGGAAAGAAATACACTCGCCAAAAGATAAACGTTTCATTATTTCTAGTCGCCACTTTAAAAAAATCACTTGCAAATGCAACTGTTTCACTCGCAATGTAGAGCCCTGTAATACTATATTTTATATCTTGGTATTTGTGGTGAAGGAACAATTAACACTTGAAATAGAAAATAGATCTGTGTGTTGTCAAAAAATGAAATTGAGAAAAAATGATCATTCTCATCAATTGCTGCTTTTGGTAATAAGTGACCTGTTTTTAAGTTGGTTTAATGCAGATCATTAACATTATTTATATGATCTTTGGGTTTACGCATCTCTGACAATATTATACCTCTGATTTTTTTTTTTACTTAATATTTGCACTAGTGGTGGGACTATTAATCGGAATCGTTAATCGTAAGAATCGTGTATTTTTTTTGGGGGGGGGAATCAGAATCAGAATTGCATCATTAAAAAATACCTTAGATTTACGATTCTTTCATTACAATTGATTCTCTTATATTTTTAAGTTGAACTATTTGTTTGAAGTGAGATTAATGCTGTCAAAAATTTATAAAAACGTCATAGAACTTTTTGTAACATATTTAATATGATGTACAAGAATTTTATTAACTACTTTAAAGGTAATCTTTATTTATCTTAATGAGTTTTCTTATTCCATCACATATGTAGGCACTGTTTCAAAACTTTGTGGCCCATGATTAGTTATCTGTTTGCACTGTTACACTGAAACTTTAGGGGCCGCGAGGTAACATTGTTTTCATTTGTGAGCAAAGTTTATGTATAAAACAGCCTAACTACGTCAAGTTCATGAAAAAATTGAATCCTTAACCCTTAGAGAAAAAGATTTTACAGTGCTCTCATTGTGGGTAAATCATGTTAAAAATCAGTGGTTTTTCCAACTGGTGACAAAAAAAAAAATAAGGGGGGGCAGCGCTTATCTTTTGGTAATTTTTTTTTATTTTATCGACACTCTTCAATTAGTAAATGAATGAAAAATCTCACTAGTAAATGAAATATGTCTTGTCAAGCTTTATATTTTTAGAAAATAAAACAAAGTCAAATTATTTAAACAATAAAAAGTTTAATGAAGGCTGTTTTAGAAAATATTTCTAAAACTAAAGTGAAACTGATCGGAATCGTTAATCAAGATTTTCCTGGAATCGGAAAAAAGAAGCTATAAGTGGAGCATCCAGCTGCATCTGAGAAACCAAGCCAATTTTTATGGTGAACATTAAAGTCACCAAACGCATGTATTTCAACATTACTATCCAAGGAGAGTGCTGCATCTATACTATCAGAGACATGATCAAGTTGGGTACAATCCTGACTTGAGGAAATACAGCAGAGAAAATATAAGTAACTAATGCAGTGATGAACTGTTAGTTGAAAGCACTTAAAAGCCTGGTCATCTGATTCAAGATTTTTCTCTCTAGTTTAAGAGAGGGTGCTATGAATATAGACTCTAAGTGCCTATTCTTATATTCTATCAGAGTCCTTATGGCAAAGGAGGTATCCTGTAATGTTATAGTTGGAGGGGTAAGAGTGTAAGTTTGTTTCACTTAATGCTAAGATATCCGATGAGTTTACTAAAAGGTAAGACTCTACATCATCTCTATTACCTCTAAGCCCACGGATATTTGTGAAAACGAGTCTCAAGGATGGAGGCGAATTGGTTTTGTTTGGGTGGTTGTCTTGTTTTATTGTGATATTTGTTTGGGTTGTCATTTAATTAAGTTTTTGTTTAATGTAAGGTTGGAGGAAGAGTGTTGAGCAAAGTGGGCCTGTTTTGACGCCAAGTATACACACGCAGTGGCCTATTAACTGAGTCCAGTCTAGAATGCGTGATCTCATGAAATCCAACCAGATATAGCAGCAGGGTCCCTTTCCATGCACGACATGGCACTACAACTATCCTGATATTATACATCTGATGATAGAGCAGTCAGTCTAAGCATTACCAAAGAGTTAGGGCACCTGTACTGTCAGTCGGAAACAGCAGCAAGACAAACTGTCAATCAGACAAGACCGGCCCTAACAAGTCTAGTGAGCACAAGTGGCATGCAAGCAAATTTTCTCAGTTTCTGAGAGAAAGAGAGAAATTTAAAATAGGTGTTAAGTTTTGAGACTTTGTGTTGAACAAAAATGGCGGCGTAGTTCAGATCAGTAACCAAGATGGCGGCTAAGAATCAAATGCGGTCCGTGGCGTAGTTAACGGCAAACTGATTGAATCCAAAATTCGACAATTTTTATAGTAATTTTTAAACGTTTTCATTGATTGTTTAGCCCAGCCGTTGGTTATAAAAATGATTGGCAAATCTATTCGTCTCATACCCCCATTAGGAGTCGAAAACATTTTACACACACCCTTTTTTTTATATAATTGGAAAATCCTTTCGTATTCAATTTTGGTTTCACTTGAGAAAAGGAAAGAAAAATAAATAAATAAAAATAAATGAACAAAGAAAAGTAAACCAATAAAATCATTTTTTTTTTTTCTTCTGGTTTTGGGGGAATTTGTCTTTATTCTCATTGGTCAAAAAGAATTATTAATATATTGGTATAATGTGTGCAAAAAGAAGCCATTTTATTTTATTTTTTTGATACATATAAAAATAAACACTTTTCAAGTATATATATATATATATATATATATAATACAAATAGAATACTTTTCAAAGACATAAACATATGCACAAAAATTCACAAATATACATTTTTTTTTTGTTTTCTCAAATGTTTGCCAAAATAAAAGATACAAAAAAGAATTATTTGACAAACAGGAAGTTTACAAAAAGGTTTTAACAAGTGACTTTTTTTTTTTTTTTTTTTGTAACAAAAACTGGAAACATTATCTTAGGTATTAGTTGGTTAATTTGGTTAGTAAGGTAGAAATGGTCGCAGTTTAATGTCGTGCCCGTGACAATTTACAAGTTTTGTGATTTTGACTGTTCACGCTTCTCCTTTTGGGTTTCTGAAAAGAGATTTATTCATAATTAGATTCCGAAAAGTTTGGTTATAAAATGTCTTAATTTTATTCTTTTTATAGGTTTAGTGAAAATGTCGGCTATATTACTTTCAGACGTCACATAAGTAAGAGTAATAGATTTTTTCCTTATTTCATCCCTTATAAAATGATATCTGATATCAATATGCTTCAATCTTTGATGAATCATAGAATTATTTGCTAATAAGATACTGCTTTAATTATCACAATGAATTACTATAGGTTTTTTACTTAGATCTGGTTTTAAATAGATTTTAGAAGGGTGTTCAGAAAAATTGCCTCCTGTGCGGAATGAGTAAGAGCCACATATTCTGCTTCACAAGTAGAAAGGGCAACAATTTGTTGCTTTTTAGTTTTCCAAGAGATCATAGGTCCAGTCTTTGACAGTCACTATACTCTTTCTATCCTCGGTTAGCCCAATCTGAATCCGAAAATCCTAAATTTAGAGGATATGTAGATTTTTTAAATCTTAAAGATTGTTCCTTGGTTCCTTTTAGGTAACGAAGGATTTGTTTTGCACGATTAAGGTCTTTAATTGTCGGTTTCGATAAGTTGAGATAGCTTTGTTACAGTGTAACATATGTCAGGCCTTGTTGCGGTCATCAAGTAAATGAGGCTCCTTACCATTTCCCTGTATATTCGGTTATCTATGAATTTTGTTTCGGTCCCTATATTTTCTTAATTTATGTCCATTTCGACGGGAGTTTAACGCGGCTTACAATCTTGCATTCTGAACTTCAGCAGAATTTTTTCAATGTATCGTGATTGGTTCATAGTTATAGTTTCATTTTCACAGGTGAATTTTATACAGAGGAACCATGACAGTCGTCCAAGATCGGCAATTTTAAATTTTTTATTTAATTCATTTTTAACATCTTTTAAAGTGTTGTCACAGTTTGAGGCGAGTAATATATCGTCAACCCAAAAAAACAAAATCAACAATTTATTACCTACATTTTTAGTATGCATGCACGTGTCTACGGGACATTGTTTGAATTCCTGTTCTATTAAATAGTTATGGAGTGTTAAATTCCAATTGTGTGCACTTTGTCCATATAACGATTTATTTAATTTCCACACCCAATTTTTTTTTTTTTTTTTTAACCCTCTGGAGGGTAAATGTAGATTTCACAGTCAATCGGAGCATTTAAATAAGCATTTTTTACATCCATTTGATGTATTTTTAAATTGTATTGAGCGGCAAGTTGTAATAAAATTCTAATTGTCGTTAAATTTGTTGTTGGTGAAAATGTTGCAAAATATTCCACTCCAGAAATTTGTGAGAAACCTTTTGCCATAAATCTTGCTTTAAAAGTTTCACTGCCAGAAGCTGTGATTTTTTTTATTTAAAAAAACCAAAAAAAACCCAACATGAAAAAAATTTTTATATGTTGGTTTTGCCACTATTTCAGATAAAGCTTTCAATTCGGATGCCATAACTTGTTCCCATTCTTGGTGATTTTCTGAATTAATCGCCCCCATAACTTTCCGGTGCGCTGTTCAACGAATGACAGTAATTCACGGCATGATCTTGTATGTTTTCAATTTGTAAGAAATCTGGCCTTTTTCGCTCCCTTATTGGGTATCGACGTGTCTGGTTAATATTTGCTAGGTAATATTTCACGTTTTTCATCTAATGGATCGCCATTTTTAAAATTTAATGTATCATTGAATTTTACACATCTAACCCTTTTTATGGCATTTTGAGCTGCGAAGTAGATTAAGTATGCCGGGCTATTTTTATCGTAACCTATGAAAATACCTTTTTCGCTTTTAGTATTTAGTTTACTGGTGTTTTCTACACCGCAAAACGTTTCATACAGCGTTTTTCCTAGCCTCTTATTGAACGATTTATTTCTGATATATGCTGCTGCCATTAAAGCATATGTCCATAAACTATGCGCTAATTTCGATTCGATAAGTAGGCATCTTGTCATCTCAAAAAGGGTTCGCCATGCCCTTTCAGCGGTGCCATTTTGGAAGGGGGAATACGGTGCCGATTTCTCGTTTAATACGATGGTTAATTAATAGAAGTTCAAAGTCTTTACTGAACCGTACGGGGCAACATCAGCTAAATATTTCTTAGTGGCGAGGATAGTGTCGGATTTGTTTTTCTTAGAAAATAAACCATAATTAAACCGGAAAAATCATCAATAAAGTTCAAAACATACCTTAAATTATTTCTTCCCATCGGGCTGATCGGACCTGCTAAGTCACAATGCACAAGTGAGAATTTTCGTAGCCTTTTTGTCTGGCGTTCGGCTTATATCTTTTGTCATTTTCCCTTGTGCACACGGTCCTGGATATGCCCTTAAACTATATCCGATGGTGAGGCCCCAGCTTGCGGGCTCTGGGGAGTGTGGAGCCACCCTTTAATTGCCATTGCTCCCAGGTCCACTCTGACCCGGAGTGGCAGTAACTGTTAGGGTCCCAAATATGGGTTAAATAGAAACTGACCTGCAAAAAACAAATATATTCTATTAAAAAAATTTTCTTCAAAATCACTAGATTCGGCATTAAATAACCTGAAAAGGGTTGATATACTGTAAAACAAAAACAACCAACCAACCAACCAACCCTTGTGCACACACATCACAATTTGGGAGATCGTCTGAAGGTATTATTTTCATGCCTTTGACTACATTTGGTAATTTTTTAATATTAGCTGTATTGCAGTGTCCTAGAATTTTATGCCAGGTTTCCAAGTCGTGACAGCCAGTTTTTGAGGGAACCATACTTTTTAAATAATATAATCGGCCATTTTCTTTAATGTCAAATACAGTTCCATTGGGGTATATCAATTTTGATGTATTTTGGCCAAATTGTATATTCGCGCCTTGTTTAATTGCAGCCTGCACGGAAAATGTCTTGCTTAAATGTAGGTATGAACAGAGCATTTTTTTAGAATAATGTTACAGATTTCGCCTTTATTATTTTTTAGGGATATTTTAGCATCGCCTCTTTTCAAGACTATATCATTTATTTGACTACCGTCGGCAAGTTCGATAAAATGACTTTGAGGATTAAAGTTTTAATCAAAATTAATAAAATCAGATTCCTTGGTGATAACGTGTGCTGTAGCACCACAGTCTAAAAGGAGGTTTTTACCGTTTGTGGTATTGTCAAAGTTACATGTGAATAGAAATGTATGTTCTTCCTCAAAGTTCTCAACGTTTTTTACGGAGTCCATTTTTGAGCGTTTATATGGACATTGGAAACTTTTGTGGTTGGGTCGTCCACAATTATAGCAGATAATTTTCTTTTTCTTAGGAAAATTATTTTTGGAGAATACGTTGCGGTGAGGGGCGTAATTTGGTGGTGTCTTCTTTCGAGAAGCATTTTTGAACTTCATAATATTGCTGGAGTTATTATTGTCCACGAGCATACGATTAGTCTCTTCGTAATTGTGCAATGCCACTTTAAATTCGCTGAAATTTATGGGTTTGTCTTTCTGAGTTATAACAGTTGTAAATGGTTTAAAATCGGCTGGTAGTCCCTTGAGGGTCATTAATATCAGCAAGCTATTGCTTATTATTTCACCTGAGGTTTAAAGTATTGGCGGTTGTTTCTGCCCTTATAACGTAGTCAGTAATCGTTTCATCCTCGTTACATTTCAGACGTTAGTTCTGTATATAGGGATATTATTTTCGGTTTCCCTTTTGATAAATAATGTTCTCTTAATATGTTCAATGCTTTCCTTCCATCATCCAATGTGTCTCTTATAATCAGAGACAGACTTCTATCGTCTAAACATTGAATCAGTTCTGCAAAAACAGTTGCGTTCTTTTCGAGAAATTCGGGGTTGTTTGGATTCTCTGTTGGAAATTGTATGACTTTGTAGTTTTCGAATCCCAGAAATTTTACCTGCCACAATTCGAATTTAGATTCCGATCCGTCAAAGAAAAGACGGTAGCTGGGCGCATAACCTGTTAAGTTTTGAGACATTGTGTTGAACAAAGATGGCGGTGTAGTTCAGATCAGTAACCAAGATGGCGGCCAAGAATCAAATGCGGTCCGTGGCGTAGTTAACGGCGAACTGATTGAATCCAAAATTCGACAATTTTTATAATAATTTTTAAACGTTTTCATTGGTTGTTTAGCACAGCCGTTGGTTATAAAAATGATTGGCAAATCCATTTGTCTCATACCCCCATCAGGAGTTGAAAACATTTTACAATAGGGAATAGGGGAATGGAGTTCAATGTCCTAGTCAGGAAATAAGGCCAAGCACAGGGTGACTCTGGTGAGTCCCTGGTATTGTACCTCTGGCCTGGCTAATAGGCAAAGTGTGAAAGCCGGCGATAGGAAGAGCCTATCTACTCCTTAAGCAAGTTACGTTTACAAGTCGGGAATTTGTTGGAGTCACCAGCTCCAGGGAGGTTGTCAACCATGACTGAGGAGGCCTCCCTTTCTGTTTTGTTATCAGTTTTCTTTCTCTTAGATTGATGATCTGACAAGATCTACAGGTCCATCACACCGAGAGGGTTAACCGTGCACCTGGTTTCTACACCAGGTGTTTCTGTGCCCCTGCATGGATGAAGATATTGAGTATCTTACTTTCAAGTTTTTCTCTATTCTTCATAAATAAGAGCAGGATTGGAGATAGATTCGCCTCTAACATTTACAAGAAATTTTATCTTTCAAGTACTGTGAGAAAACCAATCTGCTCTAGCAACTAATTTGTTTTAAAATAAATGAATAGGATATTAATAATTATTTGAATATGTAAGAGAATATAAAGCAAAGAAAGCAAAAGAAATGGTGAGACTAGATCTACATAAAGAGGTTCCACACAAGATATATAGATGCACTTAAATTGTTCTTTGAATTACCCATGTTGGTCTAGCTAAAAGACCAGTGTCTCCACGTGGAATGAATTGAAGTGCAAACATTAGCGTTTATTTGAGAGCAGTAAGAGGGGGGAGGGAGGGAGGATCTGCCTTAAGAGCCAAATGCATGCTTTGATTTAAATACTTCATTCTTTTATTTAATTGAAACAGTATAATTTTCGATTTCTGCATTAATAATTTAAAACATACAAACTCATTTACCAAAGAGGATGAATACTAGAAAAGAGATGCATATTTCCAATGTTTTCTATTGTGTAGATACATATATTGCTAACTAATATATTACAAACAAATGACATGTGAGAAAAATCTGGGAAAATAGTTTCAAGAGGGTAGATAGCACAGAATATAGAAATGGAATAAAATGATAGAATAAAATTAATTTTTTAAAATATCTATTTTAAAGGCAGAGTAAGGGCTGGTTAAAATTTTAAATAGATTTTAAGCTTTTTTTTTTTAAATGCAAGTCCATCTTACAAAATTTCATTATCATATTTTATTGTATAACATGGGGAGTAGACTCGCCAGTTAAAATGAATTCAGATAAGAATGGAAGTTTGGAAATGTGGTTTAAAATACACTATAAATACATCTAAAAACACAAACTAAGTTTATAGAATAAGTTAAAATAACAAAGGGATAAAAAAAAAATTACAATTATATTTTATTAAGCTTTCAGGTCAAAAGGGACTACAATATTTTGGATAAGGAAACCTCTTTAGGCCACGGCATTTCGAATCCAAACGCTTCTCTTCAGAAGAGAGTAAATACAGAGAAGAAATTTTTAAAAAGATAATATTGCCTTTCTGGAAAGAGGATCAAAGGAAAAATGAAGCTGTACTGAGACTAAAGCAGATTCTAGGACTGCCAGCAATCAATGTAAAAGAGTAATAAAGAATGCGAGAGAGTTTGATGCTCAGTCCGTTAAGCCCAAAGTAGCTAAGCAGCGGCTTAGTTACGACCAGTTTTGGCAAATAGCAAACAGGATTCTAAACAGAATCATGTGCTCTATCCCAACCATCATCAATGGACCTGAGGTAATCTCGTCGGCATCAAAGCCAAACTCTTTGCCAAGAACTTTGCAGCTAATTATACCCTATGCGACTGAGGCCGTCAACTCGTATGTCCCCTTTTATCAGAAAACATACTATACGGCATACAAATATCTGTGCGTGATGTTACCAAGTTAATCAAAAACCTTGATTCCAATAAAGCAACTGACCCTGATGGCATTTCAGTTATAGTGCTGAAAAAGCTTCAACCACAACTAATTCCCATACTTAGAAAGCTGTTTAAGCATTGTCTTAAAGAGAATTGCTTCCCAACACCCTGGAAAACCTTGGCAGTGTGCCCTGTATTTATAAATTTAGGTGATCAGTCATTTTCCTCAGTACAGACCAATAAATCTCCTGTGCGTCATAAGTTGCTGGAATCTGTGTTAAATGGAGAAGTAGTTAACCATCTCAGCAAAAAATAACCTTCTTGGTGACATGCAATATGGTTTCCGTTCTGCTAGATCTACAGCAGATGTGCTAACGGTTATATCTCATAGGATTAGCGAATCTCTAAACGGAGGCTTCCTTTCTAGGGCAATTGGTCTTTACATATCAAAGATAGGGTATGGCATAAAGGCCTACTTCACAAGGTCTCTAGCTACGGTATAGCTGGAAATGTTTTCTCAATTATTAAATCATTTCTCTCATTTCATAAGAGTAGTGGTTGATGGGCAGAAATCAGAAGCTCACAGTATTAATGCCGGAGTCCCTCAAGGCCTCATCTTTGGCCCAACTCTCTTACTGATCTACATCAATGATCTTCTAAATCACATCCTAAGATCATTCGATGACGTTACCATCTATGTCAACACATCAAAGGCCGTAAATGACCAAGTTCTCTTTGATTCTTTCCTGATCTTGAGCATGTGGTGCAATGGGGAAAGAAGTGGCTGGTTAATTTTCATCCATCTAAAACCAAGCTTCTATCTTTATATCATCAATGCTCTAATCTCCTATCTGGCATCAATTGAAATGAATGGCTCTCGTCTTGGGAAGGCTTCTGGGCTGGAAAAATGGTGGGATCCTTCTAGCACTCCAGTAGATATCTCACTGCTGATACAATTCTCTACCTAAGTAAGAGTCAGGTACATCCACAAATGGAGTACTGTTGCCACATTTGAGCAGGAGCTGCTGGAAAGCTCTTATGCTTCAACAAAGTTCAAAATAGACTTTGTAACCTGGTGGGGGTGCCTTTTTCTCTTCCCTGCAACCTCTTTCCCACAGAAGAGATGTTACAAGCCTGTCTTTACTCTATCACTATTTTCATGGCAGGTACCTGTCTGAGCTCCAATCTATGGTCCCTCCTTGCCAAACTATCATGAAAAACACTCGTCTACTTTAAACCACTATCAATAATTTCCCCCACTCTTTTTCTGTGCCTTATCCTAAACAAAGCTTCTTTCTTAGAACTGCACGCCTGTGGAACTCTCTTCCATTTCCCTGCTTTCCAGCTGACTACAATTTGATCATATTCAAGTCCAACATAAACAAATTCTTGATGTGCCATCTCTTTAAGTAGTAATACACACGGACAAAAAAAACGCTTTGGATAATCACAGATTTCAGGGTAGTTCTACTAAAATAGCCATATTTTTTAAACCAAAGCACTTCAAGTCTTCAAATTACTACTGTTTTGTTCAGAAATGAATATACTTTCAAATGAATTAATAAAATGTGAATGTACATTATATATTTTAAGAGTTTTAAGCAAATAAAATGATAAAAATGTGAATGTCAAAATGGCATTTTCGGTAAGGTTTTGTAAAGACCCCCCCCCCCCCCCCCGACTTCTAAAGACCCGTACCGTGATTGTATGAAGAATTTCGTCATGAAATTTGGGAAACAATCAGAAGACGTGTTAATCTTAATACTATTAAGTGTCCGAAATATTTTTGACCATTTTTTTTTTTTTTGTCGTGTTAAAAATAAGACTTGAATATGATGAGTATCGAACATTTTGAAAAAAAATTTCTTCGGACACCCACTAGTGAGTAAATCAATCTTTTTACTATCTTTATCAATTAAAAGTATTATTGTATGTTGAGTAGGACCGCAGTAATTGATAATAATTTAAAAGGACCTACCCCTCAAAAAACGTTTCTATTTCTTGAGTGGACAAATGAAGTATTAGTAGCATTAGCAATAGCACAGTCTAAACAACATGCGTTCTTTAATTTTTATTCAAGAACGAATTAAGAAAAACATGAAAATATGAATATAAATGTTTAATTAGAGCTATTTTGTTATCAGAATAACATTAGTTTAGAACTATTCGGTTATCAAAATGTCTAATAACAACAATCCCAACCAATTCGGCATTGCAATTTCTCACATTTTTGGTCGAATTTAAAAACATGGTTAAAAAAACAAAAACTTTTGTAGATATATAGCTTGCATGCACTTTTATTCATTGCATTAGTTTTGAACAGCGAATTAAAACAATGCTTTACTGCGAACAGCCACAAATGTTTTTTCAAAATCAAAATATCGTTTGTATTACTATACACATAGATTCGAAAAAGTTGTCAAAAAACAAATATATAACAAATAAATGTTATCAAAGGCAAGATAAGTTACTTTTCTACCTAACTGGATATGTTTTTAGTGTTTTTATTTAATGTAACATGTTTATTCAGCTTGAAAAAAATTGTGTTTAACGATGTATTGGAAAATTAAAAACGGCGCCCGACTCTCTCTTTGACTCGGTAAGTTTGAGAAAAGGAGTTAAAAATAAAAAACTATAGAAAATACTGTTAAAAACCCATCGAATATATGTCAGCCTATGTAATGGTAATATATATTGAGCGAGTTTCTAACAGTATTTTGTCTAGTTTTTTATTTTTAATTCTTTTCCCCAAACTTATTGTTTCAAGAGAGTCAAAGGCGCCATTTTAAATTTTTCAATACATCGGTAAACACTGTTTTTCGAGCTGAATAAACATGTTACATTAAATAAAAACACTAAAAAATTATCCAGTTAGGTAGAAAGGTAACTTATCTTGCTTTTGATAACATTTGTTATATATTTGTTTTTTTGACAACTTTTTCAAATCTGTGTATAGTAATACAAACCCTCAAAATCTATATCAATATTCTTGAAATTTTAAAAGCAGTTAGAAAACATCAAACTACAATTAGGAAGTTTTTTATTATTTTTTTTCTACCTGCTCCAGTGTAGTATGAACGGCCTATGGAATAAACACCTTCATTCTCGAAAATAGAAATCAACAAATTTATGGAATTTTCTTCGAAATTTCATAACACAGCTTCTTATTAAATTAAAACTATAACATTTGCTGACTTATTTACCTGTTGAATACACGCTATATATTTACTTTTGTATATTTTATGTGAGTAAATTAAGTAGTTATATATATATATATATATATACTTTCTGTAAGATATTTATTTGAAATGGAAACGGCATTTTGCAGTTAAGACAACAAAAATGAAATAACGGTTCGTATTCCAATCCACCGAGGTACGAAAAAGTTGTCAAAAACAAATTTCATCAAAGGCAAGATAAGTTACTTTTCTATCTAACTGGATACTTAAGTTTTTTTAAAATGTTTATTCGGTTTGAAAAACACATAGTGTTGAGCGAGCGTTACCGAAGAACAAGAAAAGTGGTCGCAATGTCTCTACATTTTTGAAGTCAAAAGATTTCAAAATAAGAAATGAAACAAAATGGTGAATGAAATCTGCCCAATAAATGTTACCATGACATTTATTGGGTGGATTTTATTCACCATTTTGCTTTATTTCTTATTTTGAAATGATTATCAAGACTTGAAAAATGTAAATAGAAATTGCGGCCATATTTTCTTTTCGGGTAGCGCTGAATATTACCTACTTTTCGAATCGAATAAATATTTTACATTAAATAAAAACAGTAAAAACTTTTTCAGTTAGGTAGAAAAGTAACTTATCTTGCTTTGCATAACATTTATTTATTATATATATATTTTTTGAACATACATAAGTTTACATATTTAAAAGTAATGTGATATTCCAAATTTAATCCATAACATTTTCAAAAGGCAATAATTATGAACCACTAACAGTAAATATGAGTGAACGCTTTCTTTGAAAAAAAGCTCTTAACCTCACCTCTAACCCCAGTTATGAGTGGCAAGTCGCCTCCTAAAACACTCTTTAACCCTAACAATAAGACTAAGTTTGAGTGGTAATCCCCCCGAACAAAATACCTCTGTAAGCCACATACAAGCGTCTAAAACAAAGAAAAAATAGATCCTTCCTTAAAGAAAAATGCACATGATTTATCTCTCATAAAAATAGGCCCTGTCAGTGGGGCATTAGAATAAGCCGACTGCCCCCCTGCAGAGGGTAAAAGTCCCTCAATGGGAGTCCTGGATGTGACCTTAAACTATATCCAGTGTGGAGCCACCCTTTAATTACCATTGCTCCCAGGTCCACTCTGACCCGGAGTGGTAGTACCTGTTAGAGTCCCAACTATGGATTAAATAGAAACCGACGTGAAAACAACAAATATATTCTATTAAAAAAATTTTTCTTCAAAATCTTTGAATTCGGCATTAAATAACCCGAAAAGGGTTGATATGCCGTAAAACAAAAACAACCAACCAACCAACCAACCAACCCATAAAAATAAATTAGTTAACTGTCCTAAAATGTTAGAATGACCTGGAAATGGTGAATTATTTTACATTAAATTTTTGTGAAACTAACCGACCCCCCCTCTAATATTTTTTGTTGTTTTTGTTTGTGTTAAGTCTTCAGTATGTTCACACATAATTTTCCTTAGCCCTACAATTAATTCAAAATTCGAATGGCAACCCTCCCCATATTCTCATTGCGTAGAAACCCTCTTAAAATCACACATAATTGTCTTTGAACAAAACAAAAAGCATACAGGATTTATCTCCCATAGAAAAAAAAGTTAACTGCCCTAAAATGCTAGAATGACCTGTAATGGGGAATTATTTTACATTAAATTCTAGAATAATTTTTTTATCTTTCATTAAAGTTTTTCATAGCATTTCATACATAATTGCCTAAAAAGGTAGAATCACATTTTGGAGGGGTGGTCAGAAGGGGTTGGGTGGGGTTAAACAGGTGTTAATCTACAATAATACTAAAGAAATATTGCAATATATTCATTTTTAAATGGTCTTATGTTTAGATTTAAGTTTTTTGTACATAAAGCACATTACAATTCAACTTTGAGTTCTCCAACTTCTTTTCTGTTTATGGATACATGGCATTTTTAAGGAATTGCTGCATATTTATGCACATTTACTGCAGATTATTTGGAAACCATGAACTTTGGGAGATTTTCAGTCACATATTCTAATTCCTAGCACAAAATACACTTATATGGTAAATTTCATTGCTTAATCTTGTGTTTTAACAAAGATATGACATTTTTACTGAAAAAGTAGTGTAAAAAATGTGACGAAACGTATATGGTCTTAAATAGGGAAAAATATCCAAACATGTGAGGCACAAAAATAGTCATAACTTCCTTAATTTTAATCAGATTTAAAAAATTTAAAAAGATTCTTAGCTCATCAAGCTCTTTCTATGTATACCAATATTGAAATATTTTAAGCTATTTCAATTTTTTCATGCGTATTGCTACTTTAAGTAATCCAATTTACAAAATTTCCACTACTAACGATTACTAGGATATTGTGCCATTGACCTCTGTACACTCATTAACCATTATACTCAAGTGATCTTTGGGCCCTGATAAGTGGTAACTCCTATGTAAAAAAAAAAAAAAAAAAAAAAAAAGCTAGAAAGGGCTATAGTGCCATGAGTTGCTTCTTATTGATTTATGCCCGTTATTTTTTTTATTTTAATTTTTTTTTTGGTGGGGGGGATAAGATTGTTATTCCAGATTGATCTTGGACTAATCCAATTGCCAAATTCCATGTGATTCAGTAACTGGATAACTTTCAGATTATAATCTGATTGTTATCCAATGTAATCCACAGTGATACCACTCAAAGACAGAATTTCATTGATCTTGTGTGACATCACAACCAAAACAAAAACAGCAATCCAGAGAGGATTTGCAGTGATCTGATAGACCGAAATATCTTGAAGTGGAAGCATTACATTACAGTACAAAATATGAGATATCTCCAAAAATAAAAGCAAAACCATACAAAAACTGCTAAATTGTGCAAACCACTGATTAGGAAGCAATTAAGTTGTTGCTAATTCACTAAACCTGTTTTCCTGCTCTTATTTACTTATACTGCTTCCCTCTTTTTGGAAATCCTAATTTCTCATTCTATGACTAAGTGTAATGTATACTGGCCACATGTATATTGTTACTGATGTATGTTACTAAAATAATTGGCACAAATGTTATTTCTAAATGTCTGCTTTAAATGGATAATACTTTGTTTCCAAAATGCCTGCCTGTCTGTTTTGTATAATAAACATTAAAAATCCTTGTACTCTTAAATCCTCCCCAAATCCCTGTATATCTATATTGTATATTAATGCTGTATTCTTGTAAGTTATATCATCTCTAGTTTCAACTAGACAAAAAACCAATTGCTCTTCTCCCCAAGCGGATATAAAATCACATACTTTGCACATGTACCTTGAAGGAGGGTTTAGCTTTAGTACGCCGACCCTTTAAAAATCGATAAATACTAAACATCTATAGATTTCTATTTTTAAGTGATGCATTAGCTTAACCCACATTTATACTCTAGAATATCTATAAAATAGATAACTAATAGCCAGTTTTTGCCCAGATTATAAGTGATCTATATTTACTAACAACTATATCTTTTTTTACATTAGATGGGATAAAGCGCTAGTGATTATCTTTACTTGAAAACTAACACCTAAAGCACATTTCGAAACAGACCCTAACCCGTATACTATAATTTTCCAATTAGTCACTAATCCACAAACCATATTTGATCTTTTCTTAACCCTAGTAGATATTAAATTTTAATCTATACCCTACACTAATAAATACCTCCTTTTAAAAACATAACCAATCTTAATCCTATTCTGAGGAGTGTAATTTCAAAGCAGATACTAATTTTTTGATACTAACTCTATCAATCTTAACTATCCATGCGGGAGCATAGAAATACCTGGCTTTGAAACCAGGTGCAGGGAAAACCCTTTCAGTGCTGATGGACCAGTAGATCTGGTTAGGTCATCCGTCTAGGATAAGGAAAACTCTGATTTGTAAACCTGTGCCACTGACCTCATACGTCCTTGCACCAAACAGGTGAGGGAGACCTCCTCATTCCTGGGTGACAACCTCCCTAGAGCTGGTGACTTGATCAAATCACTGGTTTGCAAACCTAAACTGCTTAAGGAGTAGATAGGCAGAGCCTATCTATACTCCATACTCCTTTGCCTATTAGCCAGGAACAGAACTGCAGCCGGAAGGACTCATTAGAGACGCCCAGTGCTTGGACTTGTTTCCTGACTAGGGCAATGAATGCCGTCCCTCACAGTTGCCTTATTCCCTTCTCTTATAACTGGGCATCTTGGGGTGCTTATTTACCATATATGCTAACATGATTGGACTGGGCCACTCCTGTCGGACAGGTTTGAGGGTATCGGTTTGACAGTTGTTGGTTGCTTTTTCCAACTGACAGTACAGGTGCCCTAACTCTTTGATAGCGCTTAGAGTGGCTGTTCTATCATTAGTTGTGTAATATTGGGATATTTGTAGTGCCATGTCGTGCATGGAAAGGCACCCTGCACTCATCTCTGGTGGGCATTCCTGAGGCCACATTCCTGTGGATGAGGAGCCGGCTGATGGTCTACTTGTGTTGCATGATGGTGACTATGCACATCCGTTTTGCCTAGCACCTCAATCTAGATCTGAAACTACGAAATAGAATGAAATCACAGTTCAATCCAAAAAAATGTTCAAACCAGACACACACTCATGCCTCCTCCCTTGGGGCTTGCATTTACACATAGCCGAGGACTTAGAACTAACTTAGATGATGTAGAATCATTTCTCCTAGCAAACTCTTCGGATATATTAGCACTAAGTGAAACTAACTTGCACTCCTCCATCTCCTCTAACATCTTTAACATATCTGGTTATCTTCCACTTTGTCATAAGGACTTTAATAGGAACGGACTTGGAGTCTATATTTGTAACACCCTCCCCATGTCTAGTGAACCTAAACTAGAATCAGGTGACCAGGCCTTCGAAAAGAGTTGATATGCCGTAAAACAACCAACCAACCAACCAACCTTATATACAAGATTACACTTGTCTTTTTTTCTACTAAGTGATACATGATTTTGTTTTTAAAGTTTCCATCTTTTCTAATTTCCTTAACTTCATTAGAAACTAAACAAATATTGATTTTTTTTTTTTTTTTTTTTTTTTTTTTGAAAATAAGTGGGGGGCACCACACATACACGCGAACCAAAAGAATCATATTTCATATTTTTGATTGTTCAAAGCGAAACACTTTAATTCGCCATTAAAAACTAATGCATTTTTTTTGGCTTTTCCATTATTTAAATATTTTTAAAATTTGACCAAAAATATGTGAGAAATTGCTTTAATTATATATTCTGAAAACTGATTAGCTCTAATTAAACTAATTATATTCTGATAAAAAAATAGCTCTAATTAAACATGTAAGAACATCTATATATATAAATTTGTATTCCTGTCTGTTTGTTCACAATTTGATTAATATATACAAAACGTGTCTTACTTTAATCTTTCATTTATTTCTATATATAATATTATACTTGCAAAAATATACAATTAAGAGATCACCTTATTTGCATATGAGAAAATGATTTTACTAAATAGCATAAGAAAAAATGATTTTACTAAATAGCGGTATCTTGGTTAATGTTTTTAGCGAGAGAATTATTTTAAGTATTCTATTTAAAATTATTTAATAAATTTTAAACAACAATTATATTGATAATATATTTAATTTATTTTGGAATTAATATTTCCAACAGCAACCTTTTTTTTTTCTTTTTTTTTTTTTCAAACTTTTTTTAGTTATTTGCCCCTAGATGCTATCCATAAATAAAAAAAAAAACAAACGTTCACCAAATATCATTTGGTAATTTGCTTAAGTTTCTAGCTGGAAAAATAATTCTCTGTAGATAGAAAAATGTTTGGCTTTTATTTATTTATTTTTTTTAAATAAAATATAAAAAAGAAAAACAACACTTATGAAAAACTGAAAAGATGTCATTTGTTTTATTTTATTCCTTAAACGGAGCGTTGTTTAATACCTAAAAAAAAAAATGAAGATCTACTGCCCCCCCCTAAATTCCACAATTTACACTTTTTTTGCATTAATTTCATCGATTACAAACTTAATTTTCTAATTAAAAAGGTAACTTTATACAACGTGACCCAGCGGCATTTAACCCATAAAAAAATGGAGATCTACATTTTTCAGCCTAATACATTTAAACAGCCTTTATAGAGAGAAGAAATTAAAAAAAAAAAAAAAGTTAGTGGAGGATCACTTTTCTATATAAATTTAACATAAAATGAGCACCCACTTTTTGGCCACCAAGCGTTCAACAAGACATGTCACTAGCATTTTTTTAAAGTTTGGCGATTGAGAGGGAGGGCAAAATCTGACAAATACAATTTGTTTTTTTTTTCTGGGAGGTGGGGAATTACATTGGAAACATAAAATAATGATAAATTTAATTATTTTTTATGAGACCATTCTCTACTTTCACCCAACAATTATATAAACAAAACAAACCCCAAAATATGACAAATTTAATTTTTTTTTTGGGGGGGGGTACATTAGAAACATAAAACGACAAATAAAAAGCAAATCAAAAAGCCCCCCTAAAAAAAGCAAATCGAAAATATTTATTTACAAAAAAAAAGCCAGTAACAAAAGTGCCCTTACAAAAAAATAAAGGTAAATGTGTAGCTTATCGGCGTAAATTATTTGATGGACAAAAAAATTATAAAAACTATTTTATATAAAACATTATACCCAAAGGCTGAAATGAAACAAAAAAATTCATTTTTGTTTTTTTATAATTTTTTAACGCCTTACATTAGTAATACACACGGACGAAAAAACGCTTTGGATAATCACAGATTTCAAGGTAGTTCTACTAAAATAGCCATATTTTTTAAACCAAGGCACTTCAAGTCTTCAAATTACTACTGTTTTGTTTCGGAAATGAATATACTTTCAAATGAATTAATAAATATGAATGTACATTATATATTTTAAGAGTTTTGAGCAAATAAAATGATAAAAATGTGAACGTCATAATATGCCGTTTTCGGTAAGGTTTTGTAATGACCCCCCCTGTTTTCTAAAGATCCGTACCGTGATTGTATGAAGAATTTCGTCATGAAATTTGGGAACCAATTAGAAGAGGTGTTAATCTTAATACTGTCAAGTGTCCGAAATATTTTTGACCATTTCTTTTTTTGTTGTGTTAAAAATAAGACTTTAATGACGAGTATTGAACATTTTGAAAAGAAAATTCTTCGGACACTCAGTAGTAAGTAAATCAATCTTTTTACTATCTTTATCAATTAAAAGTATTATTTTATGTTGAGTAGGACCGCGGTAATTGATAATTTAAAAGGACCTACCCGAAAAAAAAAATTGTTTCTATTTCTCGAATTTGGTCAAATGAAGTTAGTATTACTAGAAGCAGCAGCAGCAGCTCCAGCCTGTAGAATCAGCGATAGCACAGTTGTAAACAAACACGCGTTCTTTAATTTTTATTCAAGAACGAATTAAGAAAAACATGAAAATATGAATATAAATGTTCTTATATGTTTAATGAGAGCTATTTTGTTATCAGAATAACATTAGTTTAGAACTATTCGGTTTTCAGAATGTATAATAACAACAATCCCAACCAATTCGGCATTATGAATCTGTTGCAATTTCTCACATTTTTCGTCAAATTTAAAAACATGGTTAAAAAAACAAAATAAACTTTTGTAGATATATAGCTTGCATGCACTTTTATTCTTTAAATTAGTTTTGAACAACGAATTAAAACAATGTTTTACTGCGAACAGCCACAAATGTTTTTTTTCAAAATCAAAATAAGTATCAAAATCTCGTTTATACATAGATTCGAAAAAGTTGTCAAAAAACAAATATATAACAAATAAATGTTATCAAAGGCAAGATAAATTACTTTTCTACCAAACTGGATATATTTTTTGTGTTTTTATTCAATGTAACATGTTTATTCAGCTCGAAAAACAGTGTTTACCGATGTATTGGAAAATTAAAAATGGCGCCCGGCCCGACTCTCTTTGACACGGTAAGTTTGAGAAAAGGAGTTAAAAATAAAAAACAACTATACAAAATACTGTTAAAAACTCACCGAATATATGTCAGCCTATGTCACGGTAACATATATTGAGCGAGTTTCTAGCAGTATTTTGTCTACTTTTTTTATTTTTAACTCTTTTCCCCAAACTTACCGTTTCAAGAGAGTCGGGCGCCATTTAAAATTTTCCAAAACATCGGTAAACACTGTTTTCAAGCTGAATAAACATGTTACATTAAATAAAAACACTAAAAAATTATCCAGTTAGGTAGAAAAGTAACTTGCTTTTGATAACATTTATTTGTTATATATTTGTTTTTTTGACAACTTTTTCGAATCTGTGTATAGTAATACAAACCCTCAAAATCTATTTCAATATTGAAATTTTAAAAGCAGTTAGAAAACACATCAAACTACAATTAGGAAGCTTTTTATTTCGTTATTTTTTTTTCTACTTATTAAGCGAAAGATATTTTTACAACCTGCTCCAGCGTAGTATAAACGGCCTATGGAATTAACACCTTCAACCTCGAAAATAGAAATCAACAAATTTTTGAACGCTCTCTTTGAAAAAAAGCTCTCTTAACTTCACCTCTAATACAAATTATGTGTGGCAAGTCTCCTCCTAAAACCCTCTTTAACCCATACAATAACACTAAGTTCGAGTGGCAAGCCCCCCCCAACAAAATACCTCTGTAAGCCACATACAAGCATCTAAAACAGACAAACAAAAAATAGATCCTTCCTTAAAGAAAAATACACATAAAAATAAATTGGTTAACTGTCCTAAAATGCTAGAATGGCCAGGAAATAATGAATTATTTTACATTAAATTTTTGTGAAACTA
Source organism: Euprymna scolopes (assembly GCF_053919585.1). Classification (NCBI taxonomy): domain Eukaryota; kingdom Metazoa; phylum Mollusca; class Cephalopoda; order Sepiida; family Sepiolidae; genus Euprymna; species Euprymna scolopes. The sequence goes on from NC_136489.1 coordinate 140,707,829, forward strand.
ACCGCTCCCCCCATCTAATATTGTTTTTGTTAGCTTTGTCTCTGTCAAGTTTTCAGTATGTTCACACATAATTTTCCTTAGCCCTACAATTAATTCAAAGTCCGAATGGCAACCCTCCCCATATTCTCATTGCATAGAAACCCTCTTAAAACTACACATAATCATCTTAAAAAAAAAAAAAAGCATGCATATTTTCCCATTGAAAAAAAAAAAACAGTTAACTGCCCTAAAATGCTAGAATGACCTGTAATAGGAAATTATTTTACATTCAATTCTAAAATAATTTGTTTATCTTTCATTAAAGTTTTTCATGGCATTTTATACATAATTTCCTAAAAAGGTAGAATCACATTTTGGAGGGGGTGGTCAGAAGGAGTTGAGTGGAGTTAAACAGAAGGTGTTAATCTACAATAATACCAAAGAAATATTGCAATATATTCATTTTTAAATGGTCTTATGTTTAGATTTAAGTTTTTTGTACATAAAGCACATTACAATTCAAATTTGAGTTCTCCAACTTCTTTTCTGTTTATGGATACATGGCATTTTTAAGGAATTGCTGCATATTTATGCACATTTACTGCAGATTATTTGGAAACCATAAACTTTGGGAGATTTTCAGTTGCATATTCTGATTCCTTGTACAAAAATACACTTATATGGTAAATTTCATTTCTTAGTCTTGTGTTTTAACAAAGATATGACATTTTTACTGAAAAAGTAGTATAAAAAATGTGACGAAACGCATATGGTCTTAAAGAGGGAAAAATATCCAAACGTGTGAGGCACAAAAATAGCCATAACTTCCTTAATTTTAATCAGATTTAAAAAATTTAAAAAGATTCTTTCTTAGCTCATCAAGCTCTTTCTATGCATACCAATATTGAAATATTTCAAGCTATTTCAATTTTTTCATGTGTATTGCTACTTACATGTTTAAAATTTGGCCTTTTTTAGGTTTGGCAGATTGGCCTTTTTCACACTTTCATTACAAAAAACATATAGCGACCAAAAACATAGTTCATGTAAGAGCTTAAAAAGGCCAATCTGTCAAACCTTAGAAAGGCCAAATTTTAACAGCAATATAGTGGTCTTGAATAATAAATATAAATGATGAAAAAATAATAAAAATGAAATTTTTTTTTCTGGTTTTATTTCAGCCTTTGGGTCTAACAATGTGTGTTATATAAAAATAGTTTTTATATTTTTTTGTCTGCCAAATAATTTACGTCGCTAAACTACACATTTACCAAAATAAAAAATAAACACATGCATTAATGTTTATAAACGTTATTTTTTTTATCCGTTCTTTTATTTTTTAAATTGTTGTGGGGGTATCCACGTTACCCATGATGAAAACTTTATGTTAACCCAGGCAACGTCGGGTACTCATGCTAGTTTTTTTTATATTCATACTAGCAGAGCATAAAATACCTAACCTAGGCATAAAATACACTTAAATATATTTTAATTTGTCCAGATTTTGTATAAATTATTTCCAAAGTAAAAAAGTATTTAGGTGCCATCAGCTAAATCAGAAACCAAAACAGTAGCTTTCAAAGCTGGTGACGTTACCACTGTACCAACGTGACACGCATATAAACTGATTAAAAATTTAAAATAAAGTAAGCTGAATGTACAAAATGTTTTGATTTTTTTCAGTTTTGACCCATTTTTGACCTCCTTAAAAACAATTTTAACCAGCTATAACCCATAAAAGAATGGTTCGTAAAAAATCCAATCATTTAAGGCCCTTAACGCCACTCTGCGACTTTTAGTTTCGGAGAAGATTGTTTGAAAATATAGAGACAGACAGACAGATCAACAGACAGCTGTTTATATTTAGATTTTCAATTTAAAAAAATATTGTTCTAGAATAAAATTCAACAAAAACATCTGTTATTTACAGCAGTACTATTGCTGCTACCACTACAAATGTTTTCTATCCAAACTCGAATAGAAACGATTTTTTTTTTTTTTTCTAGGTATGTAATTTTAAATTGCTAGCTACCATAAGAGAAAACATACTTATACTTTTAATGGATAAAAACAGTAAAAAACTTAATTTACTTAACAGTGGGTGTCCGAAGAGAAATTTTTTCAAAATTTTCAATACTCGTCATGTTGAAGTCTTTTAAAAATCCACAACAAATAACAAAAAAAAACGGGTAATCAAAATATTTTCGGTACCCCAAACTGTTAAAAGTGATGTCTTTTCTGATTAGTTTCTACATTTCATGACAAAGTTCTTCATACAAGTGTAGTGCAAGCATTTACAAATTGGGGGGTGGGGGTTACAAAACCTTACCGAAAACACTGTTTTATGATAACATTTTTATCACTATATTTGCTTAAAACTCTTAAAATATATAATGTACATTATTATTTATTAATTCATTTGAAAGTATATTCATTTTCGAATAAAGCAGTGGTATTTTGAGGACTTAGTGCTTTTATTTTTAAAATATGACTGTTAACAGAACCCCCTTGAAATCTGATTATCCAAAGTATTTTATCATCTGTGTGTATTGCCATTTGTAATTTTGAATCTAGTTGGAAGTAGGTTTATGCAAAATATAAAGATAAATTATCGGGAGATAAATTATCAGGGTATAAAGATAAATTATCAGGGTATAAAGATAAATTATCAGGGTATAAAGATAAATTATCAGGGTATAAAGATAAATTATCAGGGTATAAAGATAAATTATCAGGGTATTATTTCTAACTTATGAAAAATTTTAATTAAATTCATCAACCAATATTAAGTTCTTAGCAACATATTTACAGAAATAAGAGGGTGCTAGTTTCCATATGTTTGTGTGTGTCTCATGTTATCCGTTTTTCTAAAAAAAATTTAACGAGATGTAAATTTTAAAAATTTTCAATATGTTGTGAGATAAAAAGGAGGCAAGGAAAGACAAACGGAAGGAAAATAAATTGAAGTTTGTAGAAGAGACTTATTAGCTATCACAATGTAAGGAATGGATTGTAGTCAGTGTTGAGGAAGAAAGAAGAAAACAAGTGACAATTTGAAAATATATATATATATATATATTCAATTGTATTAAGTCTTACTTGTAAGGTCTGTTGAATGTAACATTTTCCATTATATATTTTTGGATAATCCCTTTTTCATATGGTGGATGTAACGGATCTATTCAAAGCATGCTAGATGAAAGAGTGAAAAAAAAAAAAATGAATTAAATGGCTGTGTGGGGTACCACAACACATGTATTTGCTGTGATACCCCACATAGCCATTTAATTCATTTGCTTTTACTCTTCCATCCAGCATGCTTTGAATAGTCTGGTCAGTGTGAGATTTAACTAACGGGTCCTATATGCTATTGAGCTCAATGCTAGGGTGGTTTAAAAGATTATTACCCAGCATATGTGCCACTTCTTTTAGTTGTCTTACTTTCTATCAATCTTCACTGTTTATAAATTTTATTCATCCCATAATAGGAGATTATTTTTCTTTCCCATATGTGGTTAACCATACCTGATTTTTAAATTTCTCCACATATTACAGCTTTTAGGTGTTCCTCTAGCCTTACTTTTAAAGATTGACACATCTCACCTTTTGAGTGGTTTTGTTTCCAACATTTACATGAAAATCTCATACAGTTTTTTTTGTCATGAGTCTTTCAGTTATGGGTTTGATTCGTACAAGATGTTTTCAGTGGAGTTGCTCCTGATATCATATGAACTGCATATTTAAAAAATTTTTTCGGATAGGCCTTTCATGTATCGTGTGCAAATTGTGTTGAGTTTTCGGTTGGTGTTCTTTGGTGTTCTGGTCTAGAATTTCTGGAGCATTGTAGATGTTAATAATTAAAAACATTCTTTTTAAATTTCAGGAACATTACAAAAAAAAGTCCATGTTAATGAAATCAATATAATTCAAAGAAAAATAAATTTCTCAAACTTTTATATCATCTTTGAATTAAGCATTGTTTATTCAATATTTTCACCAAGAAAATAAAATTAAAAAATATTTCATGTGATTTTAATAACAATTTTCATAAAAATTTGAATTATAATATATTTTTCTTGTATGCACGATAATGTAAACATCAGCGTAAAAAATTTTTTTATAATTCTGAAAATAAAAAAAATTGAAAAAATTGAGATCCATAATCACTAAGAAAAAAAGAATTAAAAAAAATGATATTTTTAATAATGATTAATTTAGACAAATATGGATGGTCAAAATTGTAATAAAAACAATACAGGATTTGCGCTGTATCCTCTTTAATTGTTTTTACTTTTTTTTTTTTTAATTAATAAATTGTCAGGGTAATCAGTGATTTTAATTTACTTTTTTTCTTTTTTTTTTTTTTTTTTTTTTTTTTTTTACACTTAAAATGCACTTTTACTTTAATTTACAAAGGATTAATTTATTGTTACCATACGTTTGAGAATAAATTGAGTTCTCATGTAAAAAAAGTAAATAAATATTCTAATTAAATAAGCACTTCTTTTTTTATTACAACAAATAGGAGTATCTAAATTAATGTGTAATAATGTTCCAATTCCTCTAAATTTCAAAATAAAATTGACTTTCTGGCATTTTGGGCTTCTGGAGGCATGACATTTTGTTTTTTGTTTTGATTGTACGAAGCTGGATCTGTTACTAAACTAACTTTTGAGGGCTAAGATTTTTGACAAACAAGGTGTTTTTTTTTTATTTAATTGAAAATTTTAAGACTTTACTAATTATCTTTGAAATAGTCCCAGAAAACTAATTATCTTTCAAAGAATTTTTACAATGAATTTATTTAACTTCCAAATTTAGCTTAAATTTTCAGTTTCTGACGTTGCCATGAAAACTTTTTTATTAGAACTTTTTTCTTCACTTGTAAATTTTTTTTTTTCCATTTAGAGATTAACTTTAGGCTTTAAGTTTTCAAACACAATCAAAAAGTAATTGGAAATCTACAAAAAAATTAGAAGCTGCCTTTCAAAATCCTATCGCACAATTCCACAATTAAATTGCACGTGCCTAATGGTTACATACAACCTTGAAATAAATAGTAAACTATTTTACTTGAGAGAAAGTAACTATTTGCTCAAAAGTTATCTCCCTGTTAACAAAGGTTTTACTAGTTATCTCTTTCAAGACAGCTGACCTCTGGAATCAGACGTGCCATGTAACATTTTTTAATTATCTATATATTCTATAAAAACAGATGTGTGTGCCACAGACGATTTCTGATTGGTTAATCCAATAATCACATCTCTTAAAAAACTATGGTTCCTACGCTCTTAACTTTACCATAAAATATTATGGTCTTATTTATTGTCCATCTTGGAAGGGTTTAATTTTTTCCTAACTTGCCATTTACAAATTACAAAAATACGAAACTTACACCAGACATCACAATCCAACCTCCGACACCACGTCCGCCATTCTGGCGCTAGCTGCACACACGTACACACAACACGAAAACAAACGCTGTCCTACCCAGCACACGCGCGCACACACACACACACACACACACACACACACACACACACACGTTCACTACCGTCTTTAAAACATGTTCTTTTGAAGAGACGATTTTTTAAAGCTGTTGACACACGTTTTGAAAATCTAGCAAAAATTAATTTTCCTGAAATTTTTCAATATTTAAAAATAAATTATGCCGGCTGATAAAATTTTAAAACTTTTTTTAAAGCTAGAAAGATAAAATTTAAAAATACTTATTTTTATATATATATATATATATGAAACTAAACTAAAAAAAAAAAAAACGTTCACTCGTGGTCTTAAGTTCATTTCGGGTTTGTATTACTGTACACATAGATTCGAAAAAGTTGTCAAAAAAAATATATATAACAAATAAATGTTATCAAAGGCAAGATAAGTTACTTTTCTACCATACTGGATATATTTTTCGTGTTTTTATTCAATGTAACATGTTTATTCAGCTCGAAAACCATACAGTGTTTACCGATGTATTGGAAAATTCAAGATGGCACCTCACTCCCTCTTTAACACGGTAAGTATGGGAAAAGGTGTTATAAATAAAAAACTAGAAAAAATACTATTAAAAATCTGCCGAATATATGTTAAGCTATGTCACGGTAACACATATTGAGTGAGTTTTTAACAGTATTTTATCCAGTTTTTTTTTTTATAACACCTTTTCCCAAACTTACATTGTTAAAGAGGGAGTCAGACGCCATCTTGAATTTTCCAATACATCGGTAAACACTGTATGGTTTTCGAGCTGAATAAACATGTTACATTGAATAATGTCACGACCCGGTTAATGGATGACCGAATTGATTGGCAGTCAGATCGCGACATAAGAATTTATTTTATTTTATATCCAACATCTCATAATTATCTTCGGTTAATCATCAGATGTCGGATTAACCAGCGAAACATATCAATAAGGAGAACGGAACAACAGAGCAAAAATGACGAAACGAACACTCAATAAAAGTTTAGAATTCAAGAAAGATTTTTATATACAAAGGAAGAAGAAAAAGTTCCGATAAAAAGAATGAGTGAGACGGACGTATTTCTGGGGATGTTTGTCAGATGTATGCGACATGCAAAATACAGTACAATATGTATAAAAGTTTGTGGAAAGGAAAAGATATTGGCATGAGATAGGCCAAACTTATCTGTTTTTATCCGTTAGGGTAAACACGGATTAAAAGTTTGCAAACACAATATCCAAGAAAAAAAAAAGTTGAGATGGCGAAAGTTTATCTCTTCCTCGAATCTTAGTTCTAAAGAAGAATTCAATCGACAATACAATTGTATTTGGAATGATAATCCGCAATTTAATTAATTCAAATCTCAGCCAGATTAAATGTTGAGGTTAATCGACAATACGATTGTATTTGACTAATAATCCGCAGTTTAACTGATCCAAATCTCAATCTTTGATGAGGTCCGATTCTCGGAGCGACTGTTTGATATACCGGGCTGTCTCGCTTCTTTTCGCCAACTGTTTATTTCTTATTTTCAAATCCTTCGTGCTTCGCGTTTCCCGCCACGAATGTTCACTGTCTGGTTGCCATGACGACGTATTTCCGCTCGCTACGGCGATATTCACACCCAACCTCTGTCCCATTTCCCTCAGCCAAGTGTCTGCCACGCCACATCATTCACAGAGAGAGGGGGTTATCTGGTTCATTAGATTTTTAAGAAAGAGAGAGATAGCGAGATATATATAGAGAGTAAGTAGAGAGATTGACTGTTGTTCGCTTTGCTCTGACGTCACAATAAAAATACGAAAAATATATCCAGTTTGGTAGGAAAGTAACTTATCTTGCCTTTTATAACATTTATTTGTTATATATTTGTTTTTTGACAACTTTTTCGAATCTATGTGTACAGTAATACAAACCCACATTCATTTTGATTTAAAAAAAATTCATTTTGATTAAAAAAATAGTTTAATTTTAATATTTGTTTATTGTCTTAACTCATATCAAATGTTTTGCTTGTGTTCTGCTTCAAATATTCATAATCTTACATGCATAATTTTCATTTAATTATATTAAATAAACTTCAAGTTTACTACAAATCAAATCGTGTTCCTTCACTTTTTAAAAATGTAATTTATAAGTAATTAAAGAACGCATTCTAATCTTTAAAATCTATAATACAACGAAATATTCAATTGCTTATAATACTTAAACAAACAACTTGTGTTTTTTTTATTATTTTTTTATTATTAATATTAGATGAGTTTCAGTATAAATCATCGTGTTCTTTATTTCAATCCAATTTTGAAGTTTTGTAACGCTGTCTGTAAAAATTACTGTTGATTATTGACAGTCTAAGAGTTCCACATATCTTGCTTGTTGGGACTTCGGCGGTGATGTCATTTTTTTCAGCTAGCCGGCCATCTTTATAACGAAGGCCATGCCACCATCTCCCCACCAAAAGGGGAAGCCTGGCATTTTCTCACCTGAAAGGGGGGAGCTTGGCAGTTTCTCCCCCCCAAAGGAGGGAGCCGGTGTCCCCCCCCCCAAGGGTGGGGGGGCGAAGAGGCCAGGAGGAGGTGACTTTTTTCTTTGGGGGGGGGGGAGAGAAGCCTCCAGGCACCCTCCTCCCTGAAGGTGGGGTTGGGGATTATCTTTCCCTGAAGGGTGGAGGCCGGCACCATGCATGTAAATCCAGAGGGGTGACTTTTTTTGTTACCCCTCGGAGTGGGAAGGGGGCCGATCACCCAGGCAACGCCGGGTAACCCCTGCTAGTTACTAATAAATAATTCTTCTTCAGTTATAAAAAATAGGAATAAATATTATACAAAAGATTTAATTAAAATTAATTTTTATATATACGTCTTGTATTTAACATCACTTCAACTACCACAATTTACATCACTAGTGATGAGGATTAGATAGACAAAACAAACCACTTTTCAACTGGATGAAAATTGAGGGGGGGGATAAATAGAATGTATGTCGATTTCTCAATTTATTAAAGATTTCAAAAAACAAATAGGAACTTTTTGAGAAGTCTCGACTCTATATTTGAACTGCATTGAACCAACAATTTTTACGCGATATGTTCGTGACACCAAAATAAATGAATTTGCAAATCCATTATCTGCAAACATTAAAGATTTTGTCTATGAACAAACAAAAAAGTTCCAGCAAAAACCTAACAGCCAGCCATAGTTCTCTCCAGAATGTGCTGCTGCCATTGCGCACAGAAATTACTTTTTCCATTGCTTCCAACGTAATAGATGTATGGAAACTAAAGCTGCTTTCAGGACTGCCAGCAACCATTGTAAAAAAGTAATAAAGAACACAAGAGAGTTGTATGCTCAGTCCGTCAAGTCCAAAGTAGCTGAGCAGCGGCTTGGTTCCAACCAGTTTTGGTAAATAGCAAACAGAATCCTGAACAGAAGCGTGTGCTCTATCCCAACTATCATCAATGAACCTGAAGTAATCTTGTCAGCATCAAAGCTAAACTCTTTGCCAAGAACTTTGAAGCTAATTCTACCCTTTGCGACCAAGGCTGCCAACCCCCAATATTTCCTCCTGTATCAGAAAACACGCTATGTGCCATGCAAATATCTGTACGTGATGTTGCCAATCTAATCAAAAACCTTGATTCCAGTAAAGCAACCAGCCCTGACAATATTCCAATCATAGTACTCAAAACCTTCAACCAGAACTAGCGCCCATACTTACAAAACTGTTTAAACATTGTTTTAAGGAGAATTGCTTCCCATCACCCTGGAAAATCTCATCAGTATTCAGGTAATTGCTCATCCCCTCTCAGTACAGGCCAATATTATTTTACTTACCCTCTGATGGGTAATGTAAATATATATGAAACAATTTAACATACTCTCAACAAGTATTGTACAACATATATAAATTAATTTCTCTTCCCACCAAGGCCATCATAATTTTATGAAAAATGAATTCACTATTAGAAAGATGGATCATTAGAATTTCCAAATAAATACATTGTCTTGGTTAGTGATTAGGCAATGCTTGTTTCACCATAAATTTGTCATCACTGTGTTTCTTTTCCAACCACCACTGACACTATAATTTTAAGCAAGATTATATAATTTCTATAATAGAACTCAGCAGATTTTCCAAATCAATATGTAAATATTATTTCTGCATGATCTGTATTCCATATGGCAGTTTCTTATTTAATTGTAAGGTGAAAGTACAGAATAGTTTAAAACGCACCCTCTCCTCCCCATATTAAGAATGGCTTTCTAAATATTGTCATTATTTCAGCACGGTCTGTATTGTCATTTTTTTTATTAAATAGTAAAGTGAAAGTACAGACTAGTTAAAAACATCCTCTCCCCATATTAAGAATGGCTTTCTAAATAATATTCCAACATGGTTCATATTCCGGATGTCAGTTTCTTTAATAAATTGTTAGGTGAAAGTACAGAATGTTTTGAAAAAATACTTTCCCCTCCAGCAGAGTGAGATCTGCTCCGCGTGGAGTTGGCCGCCGGATTCGAGTCATCTGAACAATTCAGAGTTCTCTCTGACCTGGGGTTTGGCCCGAAATGCACTTCCACTCAACAATTTGCAATGCAGTTCTGTTTTTTTTTTTTTTTTTTGGAGTTGCCTGCTTGTCCTCGTTGTGGAACAACAGCTGTAGAAATGCCGGATCACGCTTTCTTCGATTGCCGCAAACTCCGGCGGTACTGGTTGGATGTCAGTGAGGTGACGGCTCGCATCGATCTCAAGCATCCTCGTATCCAATGTCATTGACAGCGTGAGGCCGCCGTGGGACCAGGAAAGACAAATGGTCTATATTACGATCCTGGCTGTGGCGAGAATGGTGATTTAGACGTCGCGATGCAGGGTGGCCCGAGGGGGGTGTCTTTTTCTGATCAGGATCTGACGCTTTCTTTAAACACCAACTATGGGTGAAGATCAGATGTGATAGAAGAAGGCTGCATTGCGTGGCATTTGACAGAAGATGGATACATGTAAGTCTGTGTGTACGAAAAAGAGCCAAATTTGAATACATGTTCCCTGCCTAGGTGTGGAATGCGCAGTTCCGCCAAGTGAAACCAGCTAGCCGAATGAGTGCTCCATCCCTTCCTCACCCCCTCCTATCGCAATTTTTTTTTTCACCTCTCCCTCTAAATTTCACCCATTTTGGAGAGAAAGAAATCAATCACTAGCATCCCCCCTTCACCTAACAATTTTTCTTTTCTCCATTTCATCCCATCTAGAGGGCACCCTAACTTAGAGACTGTTCCGCAAGAGCGCAAACAGGCGGTCTGTCAACTAGACTGTGTTAGGAGGGTTATACTGACCACTTTTTGTTTTTGTTCTTTCTTTCCCTGCCCTCGACACAAATGAACTATTGTACCATTATGTTTTTTGTTTTTACATTTAAATAAATGTTTTCTTTTTTTTTTGTTTTTTTTTATAAATGGGGGTGACCCCCATTTATAAAAAATTATCACTTATCAAGGCCTGGAGGCCACTCGGGGATAAGGGTTATTGCGTGTACAGTAATCAATGAGATGGTATTGTAGTAATCATTAGTATTGGAGATTTGATAAGGTGTCTTACTTAAAGGGGCGGTTTGTCAGGAATTTGTTTATGTTGGACTTGAAGACATCCAAGTTGTAGTCAGGTGGAAAACAGGCAAACGGAAGAGTTCCAGTCGTGCACTTCTGAGAAGGAAGCTCTGTTCATGGAATCTACGTTTGGATTTAGGCACAGATAAAGAGTGGGGAAAATTATTGACAGTAGTTTCAGCCAGACGGGTGTTTCTCATGACGAGGGGAGATGAGAGATTGGAGCTCAGACGAGCACTTGCCATGGAAATAACGATAAAACAAAGACAGGCTCGCAACGTCTCTTCTGTGGGAGAGAGGCTTCAGGGAAGAGAAAAGGGCATCCCCCACTAAACCACGGAGTCTATTTTGTACTCTGTCAAAGCAGGATACCCTTGCCTTCTTTAGAGGTGGTGAGTCCAAGTGCTTCCACTGCATTGACTGGGCTTTGGTCTCTGGATCATAGTGATGGACCCAGGTTTCATCCTGTGTAATCACTTTTGAAAAACTTTGACTAATCTTGGCACATCTCCAAATTCATGCTCGAGCACTCAACGCGTTCTCACTTCTGGAATGGTGTGAGCAACCTGGGAATCCATCTGGCAGACACCTTATGCATATGCAAATGGTCATGAATGATAGTTTCCACAGACCCTGTACTAATCTTGACATCTTGGGCTATTTGGCGAATAGTAATGTGCCGATCTTCCAAAATGGCAGCCTCAACTTGACACAGATGCCTCATCAGTTGCAGAAGGGGGGGGGCCAGGTCTCGGAGCTGTTTCCACAGACTTCCAGCCATGTTTGAATTCACGATGCCAGCGTTTTACAAGGTCATATGATGGGGCATTATCACCATAACTTTCTTTCATTTCATCAAAAGTTTCCTGTGGTGTGCATCCTTTCAAATACAAAAACCATATTACTGCTCAACATGCAACAGGCTCCATTTCACACCTGACTCAGTTCAAGCACCTGTAAAACAGAAACCACAATTAGTTTAGAGCTGTAATTTGCCACATAACCCGTAGAGATATAAATCATTGCACATGCAAAATTTCAGCTAGATCAGACAACTGGAAGTGGGTGAGGGGCATTACTTATTGCACGCCCCTCGTAAGTATCTGCCTACTATTATGGTTTTTTTTTGTCTTTATTAAATAAAATTACAAAATACAATTTCTAATTCTTAACTGAATATAATTAAACAATTAGAAAAGAAAAAGAAGTTACAAACCAACTACAAAGTACAAATTGTAATTCTATAAGTGAATAACTATAAACTGAAGTTTTGCACTTGCTGCTGCTCTACTTTCTGTTTTATTCTAGCTGCCTGCCACCTCTGCTCTCATAGTCTCCTCAGTATTTAAAGTTGAATACTTTTAAGTTGTAATGTAGAAACATTAGCCTTTCTCTATTCTCATGATGCAGCCTGTTCCTAATAGGTTCAGATACATTGCCAGCTGTACTTAAAGAGACTCTCGCCCTCCAAGATAAGTGGTGCACTTAAATATTTAGAAGTCAGTTTACTCAGCAGTGGTAAGGTCTCCTGTGTCTTCTTCCACCACTGAAATTGATCGTCACCTCTTGTGAGTAGTTGTAAATCTACATAATGGTCAAGTTCTTTTGTGCACTTAAGCATAAGGGATTTACTCTGTTCGATTTTAGATTGTGATTCTTGTATTTCTGTTGTAGTTGCAATCTTCAGTTTTAACTCTGCCTCTACCTGTTCTAAGTTTTGATTTGTTACTGTAGACTTATTCGAGGCAAACAGGCTTGAAAGAAATACAATTTTACTTTCACTTTGATCTTCTTGACCCTCAGTAGAACTTGACGAACTGTAACCTGTCGATTCTTCTTCCTTATCATCAGTAGAAAGTAGAAGATGCAAAATCTAATTCTTAGTGTTTCCACGTCATTCTTTTGAAATTTAAATGCGAATCTTGGATCTGGGAAAGTAGATTTTATTATTTAGATAGGATGAAAATCTTGTTTTCATTGAATTGTTCAACAGTGGTAAGGATTCCACTAAAGTTAGAAATATCAAAATTTAGATTGGACAGCTTTTGAAAGAAATAACCTCAAAACTAAAATTGTAGATATTATCATTGATATGGTTGAAATTCTGTGACTTTCTTCTTTGGTGATTTTTCAAATGGATTCAGTAACTGGACAATTTCTTGAACAAGTCCCCAATAGTAAGTTGTTAAGGTAGGAATTTTATAGCATCGCAAATTCTCGTATGAAAAAAAATGAACAAATCTTTTTATGTAAAAATTCTGGTTTGTGCGAATCATTCTGCTTTACACGAAAAAGTCCTTTCTGATTAATGTTTACCTGATAAAAAAAAAAAAATACTGTTATTCTGAAAAAACAGCCAAGTTCATTTGCTTATTTTAAAACTGGTAAACATACATCAGAAGGGACTTTTTCTAGACATTCAACATGAAGCAGAATGGTCCGCACAACCAGAAAGAAATCATTTGTAAACAATCACAGAGTTAACTTGAACAAAGCCAATACAAAAATAAAAATGCTAAAATAATACTTTTGCAGATAACTTTTTGGAAACTCATTTCTTAACAAGTGGGGAAGAGGGTGTTATTCTAACTAGTCTGTACTTTCACCTAACAATTTGATAAACAATACAAAACATGAGATTTGTGCCACAAGCATTGAAGGACAACTGAAATTTTTTTCTGTGTTTTACTGGGGAAGCAGTTGAGGAAACCACCTCAAATGGACCAATATGATCAGCCAAGCAAAGAATTCAACAGACTTGCAAAGAAATACCAATTGTATAAAGAACCACGGCCACTGAGATATAGAAGGCCTGTTAACTGAAAAATATTGCAGGCAATGTAGGTAAGATTTGTTGAATTGTTACTGTTGATACTATGAGAGCATTTTTAAAAAGAGCATTAAAACATATTAAAAAGAAAGGAACCCAATTCGATTAATAATGAAACTGAACTTTATTCAATATAAATATTATCTATGTAAAATTACGTAATTTGAAAGCAATATACAATCTAATACTGATAAAACTGAATTATGAATTTAGGGAACAAACAATTAAAGAAACATAAAACACAAACAGTGTAGCAGTATTTGTTCTAATGCTACAATTCACCTTCTCTGTCCTCGGCCGGTGGAGAAATCCTTCATGACTGAGACAATTTTTATTTTTGTTCCTATCCAGAGTGCCCCTTATTGGGAAGCTGGATTTCCCTCACAAGATTTTATGTTGAAATATTTAAATATTACTCTTAATACAGAAATTACACTTAAAGTTTTGGTTTTCTGTTCTATGTTCATTTTCTCCCCATGTTTTTCATCAAAATGTGTAGCATATTTTCATCATTTACATGGTTAGGAATCCTATACGCCACTATAGTCTTCATTTTCATATCAGTGCAGAATACATGAATATAGAAATGAATTTCACATAACTGCTAAAAGACAATCATACTATAATGTGAACATTGGTTAAAAACTAAGAAAATATAGTAAACATCTACGATATTAAATCGGGGAGTGGTGAATTTGAGAGGGAACATTATTATTATTTCACTCACTAGGAGTTGCCTCACAGGCCATCATCAGTAATCGCTCACTGGCAGTAACCTGTGTTATTCGCTGGAGACCGCGTGACAAGTCTCTCCAGATTTTCAATGTTCTCCACCTCTTAACCATTCATGCAGATGATTGCACGTTATCGCAACAGCCGTTTGCCATTGATTTCTTGTTGGCATCGGCCATTGGTGTTTCCTGGGATTTGGGTGACAAAATGCCTCCCCAAGGTACCAGATTTTAACTGCACACTTCCAGTGGAGTTAGTACTCTCCCACCTCGGACTTTTCATTCTCCCTGACCCTTCACAGCTAGTTGGTGTGGTGCCAGTCGAGGTCATCTACAGTGGTCTTTCGCACTTCACAGAGAACATGGACCTTGCGTGAATGGGTTTTAATTTTTTTGTAATCGAGCATATATTTATTTTATTTTTCGATTTTTTTTTTTTTTTTTTTTTTTTTTTTTTTTTTTTTTTTTCTTTCTTTAATTCAATTTGATTCATACTTTTATTTTGTATTTATTTTTGTTACATTTATGTTTTCATACATATTCAAATATTTGTTTTAGTACCTTCAAAAAGTTTTCGTGATTACATAAACAATGAAAACCTTTTGCGTATGCACTTTTTAGGGAGCTTCCATTAAATTAAAACCCGTTTACACAGGATCCACGTTCCCGTGAAGTACCTTTTTTTTTTTTTTTTTTTTTTTATCATTGTCGTAATAATAATAATAATAATGGTGCTTGTGCAATGTACGCACCGTGCTATATTTTAGATAGGATTTTCAAGTTAAATTTTTGGTATCTTTTTTTCTTTTCATCAAATTGTTTGGTGAAAGTGCAGAATAGTTAGAAAGCCTCTCCCTATTAAGAATGGCTTTCTAAATAACGTTATTTCAGCATGACACAAATATCAAACAATATTTATTAGATAAACACAAGAAAATCTGTTAACTAAAATTTTATGTATTCTTTATTTTTAGTTCATATCAAAACTTTAATTAAAACTGATTAGTTAATGAATTTTTAAGATGAATTTGTGTTCGTATGAATAAAGTGTTTGAGAGAATAAAGAATAAAGTGAATATGTTCGAAAGAATGGAAAATTTCCTATTTCATTTCCCATTTCAGTCATGTAAATTATTTACAGATAAAATGTTATAAAACAAACAAAAACTTAAGTTTTAACTATATTTCAAAGAAATAAATTTCGCCTGGTGCTAAAATATTGAATTCATCAATTGTTATAGTTTAAAAAAAAAAAAGCTTGTAAAAAATGCTTCTAACTTTAAAATATTTGGAAATACTCAATGAAAAGTTTTATTTATTATTAAAAGAACGGACCGAAAAATATTCTTATATAAAAATTGTGTTTTGCAGTTTAAAAAAATAAGATGAAATATTCGACTTCCTTCGATAGATATAAAAATTCAAAAACCACCCACTTACTGTTATATTTTGTTAGATTAAAATCATCCCAATGTGCAATTATAATTTCAATTATATAATTGTCCAAATGGAGAATTGTTTTTTCTCTTTACAAGAATAAAAAAACATGCAAAATCTAAGGCAACAAAAAATATTTTTTATGGCCACGTGGTTGAACACCGGAAACTTTCTTGTTGGATTGTGTAGTGGACTTTCGGTCAGCGTTCAAGTTGTGGATAACTTGACAAAGACTAAAGTTACTTCTCATGAAAGAGAACTATTTATGGCACAATGGGAGATTCCATTGTGCACACATGGGCCAGTCTATTCCTTGGATTGTGATTGGCTGAATCACCTGATTGGATATGCTTGTACATAAATACAAGCCCTCAGTCCAGCTCAATCTGATGTCTTGTGCATGAGCTGGACCCTTGGTAAGTGTTGCTGCTATTATTATTATTGTTGTTGTTGTGTGTTATTGACTAACACAGTTCTTTTGATTATTCTACATTTCTATACCTACATGTTGATCTGGAAATGACGTCACGCTGCCATGTTCACTGGCCTACTCTCTTGGTAGTCGCGACAGAACTCTATTGTTGATAACCTGCAGTTCTTACTTTTATTAAAATTAAATTGATGTTGAACATGTATGTTTACTTAATTACATCACCATGGTAAACAAAGTAAAAAATACTACATAAAATTATTATTGTCTTGAGGATAGTATTTAAGAAATACATGGTGTAAAAAGCTGACATTTATATATAGCATTCTACAATATTTATTAATTTGGCATGCAAAATTCCAGATCTTTTAATAGTTTTTGTGATATGATTTTGAAATTGGTATATGTTTATGACATTTGGTACTTTATTTCCACCACCAAAATTGAACATAGCATTTTTATCAACTTATAATTAAGTTCCAGCTGGAATTGTTTTAAAAAATAGGTATCATAATCATGTATAAAAAAAGTAGGTATCATGATCATTATGTATAGAATTATATTGAACTAGCCTGGGTGCCTGGCATTTCCCAGGTGTTTGGAGGTGTGTGTTCAGCAAAAAAAAAAAGTGGTAGTAGGCAGGTTCAAACCCGTACCGTGTAAGAACGTGAAAAAAAATGTGACGTCTTTATTGTTGTGCTCATCACCAAAACGGAAGTTTCAAAGGTTTAAATTAAGGCTAGTCAATCGAAAAGAGGTGATGACTTTCAAAAATATTGGTGAAAAAAGCAACCCGTCCCTGTAGAAAAGTGCCCAGGTGAAGGAATATTTTTGGCCAATTTTTCGATATTTTTTGTCCAAAGGGTCAAGCTCCAAAACGATACCGATCACGTGAAAATCCGTCCCTCTGTCGAAAG
Organism: Euprymna scolopes; assembly: GCF_053919585.1. Classification (NCBI taxonomy): domain Eukaryota; kingdom Metazoa; phylum Mollusca; class Cephalopoda; order Sepiida; family Sepiolidae; genus Euprymna; species Euprymna scolopes. Next base: position 140,725,230 of record NC_136489.1, read on the forward strand.
TTTTAGGCAGATATACAAACATACATGCATACATACATACATACATTTAAACAGACAGGTGAGATTAATTTCATAAACTAGCCTTGGTGCCCAGCATTGCAAAAACGGAAAAGAAAATGGAGGTATGTTTAAGGGTGTTGGTTGAGGAAAAAAAAAAAAGGAAAATTGCTAGTGTACAAAAAAAAAAAAATGGTAGTAGGCAGAGAGGCTCAAACCTGTACCACGAATTAGCTGTTGCGCCTATTGCCAAACCGGATGTGACATAGGTTTCAATTAAGACTAGACAATCGAAAAGAGGCGCTGACTTTCGAAAATATCGGCGAAAAAAGCGATCCCTCACTGCAGAAAAGTGCCCAGTTGAGGGTGAAGGAATTAATGTTTTTGGCCAATTTTTTTATATTTGTTGTCTGAAAGCTCGAGCTTCAAAACGATACCAATCTCATGAAATCTGTCACCTCTATTGAAAGTTTTTGTGAGACATACATTTAAACAGACGGGTGATATTTATATTATAGACTAGTGGGGGTGCCCAGCGTTGCCTGGATGTTTAGAGGTGTGTGTCTGTAGGGGGAGATAAGTAATAACCCTGTTTAAATATAAAAAAAAATTGGAAAAACCAAAACAAAAAAAAAAAAATCGGAAAAACCAAAAACAAGGAAAACAGACAGCAGAAAAAATGGCATAAATAACCCTGTCGGATCGAACCTGCAATCTTAAGATAACAATGCTGATGACCGCGTGTTTGGAGGTGTGTGTGTGTGAGGGGGGGGGGGTAAACTAAAGAATAAATGAAGTAATGATCCTGTTTAAATAAAAGAAAAAAAGTTGGCCGGGTGTTTGGAGGTGTAAAAAAAAAAAAAAAAAAAAAAAAAAAAAAAAAAAAAAAAAAATTGGTAAGAGGGTAGGCTCAAGTTCTAGGTTGAATATGACATCATCGTCATAGTAGCAGTAGGAGAGAAAATGAAGGAACGATTTTTTTGCAACCCCTCCCTGTACAAAACTGCCCAGTTGAGGGTGAAAGACTTAATGTTTTTGGCCAATTGTTTGATATTTGTCGTCCGAAGGTTCGAGCTTCAAAATGATACTGATTTGTCGAAAGTTTTTTCAAGGTATATACACACACACACACACACACATTTTGCCATTTTTATATATATATATATATATATATATATATAAATTTTCATATTTACTGTCATTTTATTCAGTTTTATTTGATGATAATTTAAAAATTATCCATTTAGTGCAATTTTGCTATTATAAATGATGCAGTGCTCACTTTTCATACCTCACAAATGAAGACCAAAATTGAATTAGAAATAATTGTACTTTTACTTCGTACTGTCTTATATTAGGAGTGATGAAAGCATTTTTTGTGACATTTTTACTGGTTTTTGTCGGTTGCTTTCAAAGTTGTCATGTTATAATGTACACAAGTTCGTGCTTGTTCACCCTCAACAAGTTAGTGGATACTGTTGATCATCAGTGAAAAGTAGATGTAGAATCCAATTCTAAATATGTTTTCTATGCCAATCTTTTAAAATTAATATTTGAATCATGGGTCTAGGAGACATACACAAGTTTTTATTATTTAGATAGGATGAAAATCTTGTTTCCATTGATAACTTGAATTGTTCAACAATAGTAAGGATTCCACTTAAGTCAGAAATACTAGAATTAGATTGGACAACTTTTGACAAAAATAATCCAGAGCTAAATTTGTACATAACTTGTACATAACAAATTTGTAAAAACTTGATATGGTTGACATTCTGTAATTTGTTTCTTTGGTGATTTCTTCAAATGGACTCAGTAACTGGATATTTTTTTTTAAACAAGTCTCCATTGGTAAGTTGTTATGGTAGGAATCTTAACAGCTCACATTACAAGCGCTTTTTGTTGTTCTTAATTTATTTTCAGCATATAATATGTTGAATTCCACTATGTGATCACATTTTGAATGAGTTTGTTTTTTCAAATTAAGCTGATCCTAAATTTTAGTTAATTTGCTAATAGAAAGCGATAAAAGTGAGAAACTGTGTCTGCTAGATGTAATGGTTGTCCTCACAGTCTGAGTTACAATATATGAGTTATTCTAAATCACATTCCTTGACACAAGCAACCATATTTGTTTCTGAATCTCGCAAGACTAAGAAAATTTTATTGAAGATTTTATATTCATCCAGAACATTGTGCAATTCTTCACTTATTATTGCACCTATGTGTGCACCAGGGAATGGAACCACTCTAAGCACAGCTTTGCACTGGTCCAAGTCATTTGAAAACCAATGACTTGTCAAACTCAGAAAAGGAGCATTATCTGTTGTAGCTGTCCAAATTTCTGTAGTTCATGAGTTGTTTCTAATTTCAGCAAGAAACAGTCAAATTTTTGTTTTACTTTTGTAAATATATCGAAAATTAGTTAAATATATGTACAAGGCAGTACAATGCAGAGGTGATGGAAAGACAAACTTAAGCAGATGAAGAATAGTTTTATTCGTACAAATACATGTGTATATATTTATACATTTCATACACACATTTTATTTATATATATAAATATTTTATTTATATAAATAAAATATTATTTATGTGTATGAAATGTATAAATATATACACATGTAGTTGTATTAATAAAAACTATTCTTCATCTGCTTAAGTTTGTGTCTTTCCATTACCTCTGCATTGTATTGCCTTCTACATATTACATTTAACAACATACTAAACAATGCTTCAAGCCAACTACATTCATCTCTTATATCGAAAATTATTTTGCAGTGAAGTAAGTTTTTGATAGAATGCTGTAATTTGAACAAAGTTTTGCAACAAGCCTATTAGATTCAAAATTCGCAGATGTTACAGAATATGGTTTAATATCAATAGCAATCATTTCTCTTATCAGATAATGAATCTCTTGTGACTTGTGATCATTAATGTCCCAAATTTTCTTTTTAGCCAATATTGATTCTCTAGATTACTATTGGTTTTCTAGTGGAGGCTCGTAATTGCTGCCACTTGTTCCTGGAATGTCCATCCCTGAATATTCATTGTCCTTCTTTTTCATATTTGCAACTTTTGCTTCTTTTAAACAAACTTTTCTAAGATGGTTTAACATATTAGTGATTGTAAAAGTTTTTGCTGATTTGCTACCTTTTGATGTGATTGTTTCATATAATGTATCATGTAAGCAGCTGTAATTTTATTCTTGGGATTGACATCAAAATACTTCCAACAGAAACTGGTTACCATAATGGTTGATGGTTGTTTTTAATATTTAGTTAATTTTTACATATTTAAATTACTTCTGTCTGATATCTAATTAGTAATTTATCTCAGTAAAATATAAATTATCTAAACCAGAAAAATAGAAATATATGTAATGGTAGCAAGAATTTGAAAATGAGGAACAAGAGTATGACTGATGAAGAATGCTTTATTTTTGGTTTGCATGTCGTTGCAATTTACTGTACAATTCCTCAACATGAAAACAAAGTGACAGTGATTTAAAGTAAATAATAATTCGATAGGACGAGAATGAAGAGAAATTTTCCATATGCTTACATCTATTTGCCTCAAATTCAGTGCAGTTGCAAAAGTACATGTTAACAGTGCATCATTTGATAATATGGTTTAGCAATGCATGTCTCTTCAATAAATTTTCACTGACAGGCAAAAGAGTGAGTTAATTTGTCTTCCTTTCCAATATTTCCTCCTGTATCAGAAAACATGCTATGTGATTTACGTATATATGTACGTGATGTTGCCAAGCTAATCAAAAACCTTGATTCCAGTAAAGCAACTGGCCCTGACGGTATTCCAATTCCAGTACTATAGTACTCAAAAAACTTCAACCTGAACTAGCGCCCATACTTACAAAACTGTTTAAACGTTGTCTTAAGGAGAATAGTTTCCCATCTCCCTGGAAAATTGCATCAGTATGCCCTGTATTTAAGAATTCAGGTGATCGCTCATCCCCCTCTCAGTACAGGCCAATAAGTATCAATACACATGAAAAAATTGAAATAGCTTGAAATATTTCAATATTGGTATGCATAGAAAGAGCTTGATGAACTAAGAAAGAATCTTTTTAAATTTTTTAAATCTGATTAAAATTAAGGAAGTTATGGCTATTTTTGTGCCTCACACGTTTGGATATTTTCCCCTCTTTAAGACCATATGCGTTTCGTCACATTTTTTACACTACTTTTTCAGTAAAAATGTCATATCTTTGTTAAAACACAAGACTAAGAAATGAAATTTACCATATAAGTGTATTTTTGTACAAGGAATCAGAATATGCAACTGAAAATCTCCCAAAGTTTATGGTTTCCAAATAATCTGCAGTAAATGTGCATAAATATGCAGCAATTCCTTAAAAATGCCATGTATCCATAAACAGAAAAGAAGTTGGAGAACTCAAATTTGAATTGTAATGTGCTTTATGTACAAAAAACTTAAATCTAAACATAAGACCATTTAAAAATGAATATATTGCAATATTTCTTTGGTATTATTGTAGATTAACACCTTCTGTTTAACCCCACTCAACTCCTTCTGACCACCCCTCCAAAATGTGATTCTACCTTTTTAGGAAATTATGTATAAAATGCCATGAAAAACTTTAATTATTTTAGAATTGAATGTAAAATAATTTCCTATTACAGGTCATTCTAGCATTTTAGGGCAGTTAACTGTTTTTTTTCTATGGGAAAATATGCATGCTTTTTTTTTTTTTTTTAAAGATGATTATGTGTAGTTTTAAGAGGGTTTCTATGCAATGAGAATATGTGGGGGGTTGCCATTCGGACTTTGAATTAATTGTAGGGCTAAGGAAAATTATGTGTGAACATACTGAAAACTTGACAGAGACAAAGCTAACAAAAACAATATTAGAGGGGGGAGCGGTTAGTTTCACAAAAATTTAATGTAAAATAATTCACCATTTCCTGGCCATTCTAGCATTTTAGGACAGTTAACCAATTTATTTTTATGTGTATTTTCTTTAAGGAAGGATCTATTTTTTGTTTGTTTGTTTTAGATGCTTGTATGTGGCTTACAGAGGTATTTTGTTGGAGGGGGAGGGGGGCTTGCCACTCGAACTTAGTGTTATTGTTAGGGTTAAAGAGTGTTTTAGGAGGAGACTTGCCACACATAATTTGGATTAGAGGTGAAGTTAAGAGAGCTTTTTTTCAAAGAGAGCGTTCATCACTCATATTTACTGTTAGCGGTTCATAATTATTGGCTTTATATTATATATTTAGTTTTAATTTAATAAGAAACTGCGTTGCGAAATTTCAAAGAAAATTCCATAAATTTGTTGATTTCTATTTTCGAGGTTGAAGGTGTTAATTCCATAGGCCGTTTATACTACGCTGGAGCAGGTTGTAAAAATATCTTTCGCTTAATAAGTAGGAAAAGAAATAACAAAATAAAAAGCTTCCTAATTGTAGTTTGATGTGTTTTCTAACTGCTTTTAAAATTTCAAGAATATTGATATAGATTTTGAGGGTTTGTATTACTATACACATAGATTCGAAAAAGTTGTCAAAAAAACAAATATATAACAAATAAATGTTATCAAAAGCAAGCTACTTTTCTACCTAACTGGATAATTTTTTTAGTGTTTTTATTTAATGTAACATGTTTATTCAGCTTGAAAACAGTGTTTACCGATGTTTTGGAAAATTTTAAATGGCGCCCGCCGCCCGACTCTCTTGAAACGGTAAGTTTGGGGAAAAGAGTTAAAAATAAAAAAGTAGACAAAATACTGCTAGAAACTCGCTCAATATATGTTACCGTGACATAGGCTGACATATATTCGGTGAGTTTTTAACAGTATTTTGTATAGTTTTTTTTTTTAATTTTTAACTCCTTTTCTCAAACTTACCGTGTCAAAGAGAGTCGGGCCGGGCGCCATTTTTAATTTTCCAATACATCGGTAAACACTGTACGTTTTTCGAGCTGAATAAACATGTTACATTAAATAAAAACACTAGAAAATTATCCAGTTAGGTAGAAAAGTAATTTATCTTGCCTTTGATAACATTTATTTGTTATATATTTGTTTTTTGACAACTTTTTCGAATCTATGTATAAACGAGATTTTGATACTTATTTTGATTTTGAAAAAAAACATTTGTGGCTGTTCGCTGTTTTAATTCGCTGTTCAAAACTAATTTAAAGAATAAAAGTGCATGCAAGCTATATATCTACAAAAGTTTATTTTGTTTTTTTTAACCATGTTTTTAAATTTGACAAAAAATGTGAGAAATTGCAACAGATTCATAATGCCGAATTGGTTGGGATTGTTGTTATTATACATTCTGAAAACCGAATAGTTCTAAACTAATGTTATTCTGATAACAAAATAGCTCTAATTAAACATAAGAACATTTATATTCATATTTCATTATGTTTTCATTTTGTTTCATTTTGTTTTTCTTAATTATTTTCATTATGTTTCATTTTGTTTTTCTTAATTCGTTCTTGAATAAAAATTAAAGAACGCGTGTTTGTTTATACACTGTGCTATTGCTGATTCTACAGGCTGTAGCTGCTGCTGCTGCTTCTAGTAATATTAACTTCATTTGACCAAATTCTCGAAATAGAAACAATTTTTTTTTTCGGGTAGGTCCTTTTAAATTATCAATTACCGCGGTTCTACTCAACATAAAATAATACTTTTAATTGATAAAGATAGTAAAAAGATTGATTTACTTACTACTGGGTGTCCGAAGAATTTTTTTTTTCAAGATGTTCGATACTCGGCATATTAAAGTCTTATTTTTAACATGACAAAAAAAGAAATGGTCAAAAATATTTCGGACACTTGACAGTATTAAGATTAACACCTCTTCTTATTGATTCCCAAATTTCATGACGAAATTCTTCATACAATCACGGTACGGACCTTTAGAAAACAGGGGGGGTCATTACAAAACCTTACCGAAAACGCCATTTTATAACGTTCACATTTTTATCACTTTATTTGCTTAAAACTCTTAAAATATATAATGTACATTCATATTTATTAATTCATTTGAAAGTATATTCATTTCCGAACAAAACAGTAGTAATTTGAAGACTTGAAGTGCTTTGGTTTAAAAAATATGGCTATTTTAGTAGAACTACCTTGAAATCTGTGATTATCCAAAGCGTTTTTTCGTCCGTGTGTATTACTACAATAAGTCTCCTGTGCGTCATGAGTAAGTTGCTGGAATCTGTGTTAAATACAGAAGTAATCAACCATCTCAACAAAAATAACCTTCTTAGTGACACTCAATATGGTTTCCATTCTGCTAGATCTACAGCAGATGTGCTTACAGTTATATCTCATAGGATTAGCAAATCTCTCGACGGAGGCAACCTTTCTAGGACAATTGCTCTTGACATATCTAAGGCCTTTGATAGGGTATGGCATAAAGGTTTACTTCATAAGATCTCTAGCTATGGTATAGCTGGAAATGTCTTCTCAATTATTAAATCATTTCTTTCTGATAGGTTCATAAGTTGAGGGACAAAAATCAGAAGCTCACAGTATTAATGTTGGTGTCCCTTAGGGGTCCATCCTGGGCCCAACTCTTTTCCTGATCTACATTAATGATCTTCCAAATCACATCCTTACATCATTTGTAGACATTTATGCTGATGACACTACCATTTATGGTAGCACATCTAAGACAGTAAACGACCAAGTTCTCTCCAATTCTCTCTCCTCTGATCTTGAGCACGTAGTACAATGGGGTAAGGAGTGGCTGGTTATTTTTAATGCATCTAAAACCAAGCTTCTCTCTTTACATCATCAACATTCTGATCCACATCTGGCATCAATTGAAATGAATGGCTCTCGTCTTCAGGAGGCCTCAAGTTTTGACAAGCTTGACCATTACTCCTGATCTTAAATGGAACACGTATATCAAATTTGTTGCCAAGGCCGCTGGAAAAATGGTGGGATCTTTCTATCGATCCAGTAGATATCTCACTGCTGATGCTATTCTCTATCTATATAAGAGCCAGGTACGTCCAAGGATGGAATACTGTTGCCACATATGGGCAGGAGCTGCTAGAAAGGACTTGTCCTGCCTTGATAGAGTTCAAAATAGACTTCGTAGCCTCGTAGGAGATGCCCTTTTCTCTTCCTTGCAACCTCTATCTCACAGAAGAGATGTTGCGAGTTTGTCTCTGATGTATCATTATTTTCATGGAAAGTGTTCGACTGAGCTTCAATCTATGGTCCCCCCTCGCCAAACTTTCACAAAAAACACTCGTCTAGCTGTAAACACTATCAATAATTCCCCCCACTCTTTATCTGTGCCTAAACCTAAACGTAGATTCCATGAACAAAGCTTCTTTCTTGGAACTGCACGCCTGTGGAATTGTCTTCCGTTTTCCTGCTTTCCAGCTGACTACAATATGGTTGTGTTCAAGTCTAACGTAAATAAGTTCTTGATGAGCCGTTCCATATAAGTTATCAAATTTACCAAATTTTCATTACTAATGATTACTATATTGTCCAATTTCTACTGTACACTCTTTAACCCTTATCCTTGAGTGGCCTCTTGGCCTTGATAATGTGGTGATGCCTATGTAAAAAAAAAAAAAAAAAATAGTATAATTTATGACAACAAAATTTGCTTATAAATCAGCATTAGCAAATCTAGGTAATCACGTGATTATCAAACGCTGATTAATCTGTAATCGGTCAATTTGATAATCGGTACATCCCTAGTTTTCAAATAATCTGCACACAATTCCTTAAAAATGCCATGTATCCATTAAAAAAAAGTTAGAGAACTCAAAGCTGAATTATAATGCATTTATGTACAAATAACTGAAATCGAAATCTAGGACTGTTTAAAAATGAATATATTGCAATATTTCTTTGGTATTATTGTAGATTAATACCTTCCTTTAACCCCCACCCCATCTGACCACCTCTCCAAAATGTGATTTTCTTTTTGTAGGCAATTACATGTGAACACCTTGAAAAACTTTAATGAAAGATAAACAAGTATTTAGAATTTAATCTAAAATGATTCCCCATTTTGAGTTATTTATTCTAGCGTTTTAGGGCAGTTTACCATTTTTTTTTTCTTTAGTATATAAATCCTGTGCGCCTTTTTTCTTTATAAAGACGATTATATATGATTTTAAGAAGGGTCTTTGTGCAATTATGAGAGGGTGGGGAGGTTGCCACTCTGACTTTGAGTTAATGATAGAGCTATGGGAAATTGTGTGAACATCCTGAAGACTTGATAGAAACAAAACAAAAACAATTTTAGAATTTAGAGTGGGGGTTGGTTTCACATATTCACCATTTCGAGACCATTCTAGAATTTTAGAACAGTTGACCAATTGATTTTTTTTATGGGTGATAAATTGTGCACTTTTCTTTAAGGAAGGATCTGTTTTTTAGACACGTATATGTAGCTTACTTTGTTTAGTGAGGAGCTTACTATTTGGACAGCATTATTGTTAGGGTTAAAGGTTTTAAGAAGAGGAGGTTTGCCACTTGTACCCAGGGTTAGAGTTAGGATTAAGGGAGTTTTTTTAAAAGGGCGTTTTGTACCTATATTTACGGTTAGTGGATTATAATTATTGGCTTTTGAAAATGTTACGCCTTAGATTTTTAACATCAAATTACTTTTAAATATGTACACTTACGTAAATGATGAGTGTGAAACTTAACAAGCATTACGATCAACAGACAAGAATACATTTCATTTAAAACAAGTGACGTCACTAACAGAAAACGTAATGTTTGGAAAACGGAAGTATTTTTTGTCCACTTATTTAAATATCAAAAACACTTTTTGCTAAAGCTAACAAATCATTCACTAATTTTAGATAAATTTGGTTTTTATTTTCAACTAGTGGGGGGGGGGTACCCGGCGACACCCGGGTGTTTTGGGGTGTGTGTGGTTTTGGGTAAATCAAAACTTCGGGGGTGGGTGGGGGTTAAAATAAAAAATAAAAAGTTTTGGTACGTGAGTATGAGGATCGACCCCGAACCCTTGAGGCAAAGTTGGAAATTAAAGTGTGAAAAAAAAATGTGCGATGTTAACCACTGGGCCACAGCAACATACAAGGGAGACACGTTTGAATTTATTTAAGTATTAAAAACAGGTGGCCGCAATAAAAGTTAAATCTGCTGCTTCCATTTGACCTAATTAAGGCGGTCAAATAGAAGTCACGCAGTTAACTTTTGCTGTGGGGCAGGGGTTGGGTTTGTTTACCCAACTTTGACTGTTTTTTCCCCCAAGATTTTGGGTAGGGGGAAACTAGCTCCCCATTATCCAGATTGAATAGCAATTATCTGATATTAGGAGCTTGGCCACACATTGATCAAAGCTGATTGCTTCTGGACGTTGTTCCCGCCGCGATGCCGAGAACAGTCTGTTAGCTTTTGAATTAGTTTCCCTTTTTATACGAAAAAGCTGAATCAACACGCAAGAAGCAAAAATAGCAATAATTTTGTAAAAGTCAATGTAAATAAATCTATACGCGACGAGCTTTCCCAAATCCTAGATATTATTATCTAGGGCCTATATAAACAGCAATCGTAACCCCCCCCCCACCCCCACCCGGGAACATGTGCAAAAGAAGCCTTTGCGAGACATACACGAAATGGTCACACACATTTTGCCTTTTATATATATAGACTAGCAGGGGGGGGGTACCTGGCGTTGCCCGAGTGTTTGTAGGTGTGTGTGGTTGTTAATGAAAAGCTAAGAATAAGTGAAGTAAAAAAGAAAACATAAAAACGAAGCGGAGGGGGGGTAATCAAAACATCGAGAAAAAAAACCACAAGAAAAACTAACGTAAGGCAAACTAACGATGTTAAATGTAAAAATCGAAAAAACAAAAACTAACGTTAAAAAACAAAAAACATGTGAAAAATGGCTTAAATAAGCGTGTTTCGATATTAAAATTTAAAAAATCGGTGGGTACCTGTGTGTTTTTGGGTGTGTGTGGTTGGTCAGGGGTTTAATGAAAACCTAAGAATAAGCAAAGTAAAAAAAAAAAAAGCAAAAAAACAAATGAACGTTACGTGAAAAATGACTTAAATAACACTGGTTCAATATTTGAATTTAAAAAATAAAAAAAAAAGACCTCACACCACGATTCGAACCCAAAATGCTTAGATAATGAACCAACGCTCTAACCAACAGAGCTAACACGACGTACATGAAATTCAGTCAGTTCTTCAACTATTTAAACTAAATCAGGTCGTGACATCATCTGACGCATGCATATAACCGGTCGTCGTCATGAGAGGACAGTTTTTGTTGACCCCCCACCTCCTGTAGAAAATTGTTGATTTCAGGGTGAAAAAATTAACGTTTTTGGCCAATTTTTTGATATTTTTCGGGCGAAGGATGGAGCTTCAATATGATACCAAGTTTGTGAATTTTTGTTCTGTCTGTCGAAAGTTTTTAGGGGACACACAAACACACATACATAATACAAACATACATACATACACACATTTTCGCTTTTATATTTATAGACTAGCGAGGGGTACACAGCGTTGCCCGGGTGTTTGGAGGTGTGTGTGGAAACTCCGGGGGGGGGGGGTTAAAAAAAAGTAAGTATGAGGATCGAACCCGAACCCTTGAGGCAAAGTTGTAAATTAAAGTGTGAAAAAAAAAACGTGCGCCGTTAACCATTGCCCCACCGCGAGATGCTAACGGAAACGCGTTTGAATTTATTTAATTACTTGGATTTGGCAGGTGCCCGTTATAATGAGTTAATGAGGTCAAGTTTGACTGCGGGATTTTTATTTTCCCAAGATGTTATAGGAAAAAGACTAACCCACATGCAGCGAGCGACAAATGTTGAATATTTATCTTCTCGAAATCGAGCAAATTAAATAGACAGGCGAGCTTTGTTGTTAACTGTGAGATATTACGATTTATGTGATATAAAAAGTTTTAAAAAGTTGTGAAGTGACCGACCGCTTCTCTGAAAAAAGCCTTTTGTAGACATACAGAAGAAGCGAACACACACACATACATACATACATTTTTGCTTTTATATTTATAGATTACATTTTTTGTCAGAATGGCACATTATTTGGTTAAACTTTCCAGTTTAAGACATTTTTTTATTTCTCTACCTTGACTTCGGGCCAAGATCACATTCTGATGCCACACTTCGCCATTTCTGTCCTGTCAGTGTTGGAGAAATCCTTCATGATTGAGACAATTTTTATGTTTGTTTTTATCCAGATTGCCCTTTTTTGGGGAGCTGGATTTCCTCACATTAAAAACTTTGTGTCTAACTTTCCTCATGGGGAGGCAAGTAAACAGGAACTTAACTAGAAACTAAGCACCCCCTACAAATATTTAAATATTTTTTCATTTTTTTTCTTTTTTTTTTTTTTTTTTTTTTAATAATTAGGTATGAGTTACTGCTCGCACACGTAAAGTAAAAAAAATCATATTTCACATTTTCAGTTTTTAGTTGCGTGAAGTCACTCCGTCGGTCAGTCGGTCTGTCTGTCCATAACACTTTTGTGCTTGGCCTTTTTGGTTAAGATCAAAGGTCTGTTGTTTATAGATGCTGTTCTTAGCTTTCTAAGCTTTTCTTGGACTTTTGGCCAAGGGAGGGGGGATCCGAGGGAAGGTCGGAAACACTTTCTCTCTTCCCTCCACTAACTTCCCACTCCCTCTCTGTTTTATCTCCCCTCTTGCCGCCTTTGGCGCCACTTCTTTTTGGTGCCAAAGTCGGCTCCCCACTTTGGACGCCAATTCCACATCACTCATTTTGGCGATTTTCAATACAGGGAAGAGAGCTTTTTTAAAATATGGACACCCCCAGCCCGGGGGCCACCAATACAGATATCCTCAGCCAGGGGGCTACCACAGGAAAAACTGCTCCCCAAGAGGACGACTCCTCAACAGGGGGAGCAAAAAGCAACGGGGCATACCACCTGGATAATAAAATAAAGGATGCCCCCCCCCCCAGAAGGGAGAAAACTCACCAGCAGCTCCCCAAGAGGGCAACTCCCCGACCTAGGTAGCACAGGTAATGACGGACGAGGGAACGAGGAACGTTTCAGGTGAACCACGCTCAATGGCACCTCTTGCTCCTCAATCCTCGTTGGCCAAAGACGACCCCCTCCACTCCTGCTCCCCACGAGGACAAACGCCCAGCAGAAGCGAAGAAGAAATCAAAGGACGAGGAGACAATGGACGTCGCGGGTGGATCACAGCCCCGGCCCCTCAGTCCACTACACCATCACCCAAATGTAGCACTCCAACTCCCCAAGAGGATGACCCCCCCCCCCCCCCCCCGCACGGAAAAAGGGGAAAATGATGAGGATGGAGTAGTTAGGACTAAAGCGCTAATCAATGAAGCGATAGCGTCTTTAAAGATCCTTGGCAGGGTGACCAAAGATCCAGTGTGCTTAAACGCTCCCCAAGAGACCAAGCCCCAACCAGCCACCTCTCCAGAAAGGGAGATACCCAGCAACAAAAGCCTGGCAAAGAACACTGGAGCAGAGACAACCCCCATAAGTGGTGGAGCACAACAGGTGGCACCCAGGAGCCAACAATCCCCTCCCAGGAAGAAAAAGAAAGAGACCCAGGAGGCAGGGACCGGTAGATTAGCAACTTTCAACACCGACTGGCCAGCTCTCATCCCACTGGGCAAACCACCAAACCCTGGTCAGCGGAAGCAGCAACAGCAACACCCAAGCCAGACGACACTGTCTTGGACCCGCATTGCCAGTAATGAAGACACTGAATGGTGTCCACAAACCCAAATGTCCCCTCAGGAATACCGGGACCTTTTCGAGTCCACTTACAAGGACCTCACGGAAGGGAACGTAATAAAGCCCCTTCCAGGCACCGCAGAGAACCTTAAGAAGAGGATAGTGTCCTTCATCACCTCGGACACAAAGAAAAGAGGCCTCACAGGAGTAGACAAGGACAGCATGGTGGACCTCCTGGATCTGAAGATCCCAGCCAAATACATATGCAGGAGGAGCTACGCAATGTGGGACATCCTGCTCCCAAACCAAAGAGAGGCCGAAGAGACAGCCAATAGTACAAATCTGCGCTGGAAAAACAAAACTCCAGCCAGAATACCTTAGCCAAATAGTCGCCAATGTTGCCGTGCTGAACGTCCCGTCTCCTGGGAGCAAAGCAACTAGGAGCGGTCTTCAGCCAATATGAGGACGTGGTGTCAGTCACCCCAACAAGCAAGAAGAGGGATGTCCTGACTGGAGACTACAGACTCCAGATGCGCCTCGACAAAGCTGGCTTCAACCAAATACCAGCGACACTAAGGTGCGAGGAGGGGACAATGTCCGTCATAGTAGAGGGATGGAGACCGCATTGCTGGCACTGTCAGGACACATGGCTAAGGATTGCCTCAAAAGAAATCCGACCAAAGCCCCAGAGATGATAACCAAGCCAGTGGACCCATCCCCCAGCATTGGATGGGTCACAGTGACTCGAAAGGGGAAAACAAAGTCTCCCAATTCCAGCCAGCAAGCGGACAAAAAACAAGCGCCACAGCAACAACAACAACAGCCGCTGCAGCCAGTTCTGGACAAGCGACCAGAACACGTTGTCCAGCAACCGCCGCAGTCAAAGACGTCACAACCCAAGCAGCAGCAACCATAGCAGAAGGAAAAGCATCATCAACAACAGCAAGAGGAGCAGAACAAACCAGCCCAGGAACAACGACTGTCCCCACCCCCCACCCCCACCCCGGATGAACTGAATCGGGGACCAAGAGAAGGAAGGACTGCTCCTCAGAAGATGAGTCTTCCAGCGAGAGGGAGGGAAAACAAACTCCTCCGGTCCATTCGAGGAACGAAAGAAAAAGAAAATTAAAAAGATGGAAGGGGAAGAAAAGGTGGCCCCCACCCCCTGTGAGCTTACACCATCCCAAACAGCAACAACAATAAAATCCACCCCCACCCCCAAACCAGACACCGCACCAAAACCAAACACTGCACCAACCATCACACCAACACCACACACACTACACCCACCACACCAACACTGTACACTGCACCAACACACACACACACACCAATGCAAACTGAACCACCACCCCAAAGAGAAAAAGAAACGAATGAACCCGGGAGAGGGAGGGGTTGCTCTGCCTCTCGAGGACCGAGTAAAACACAAGAACTGTGTCAAATTGACCCTCTGACGGTGGCAACGGCCCTCTCACATCGTCAGAGGAAGACTTTAAAGCCACTGCTGGATTTCCAACAGATAGAGGGGAAAGATGTTAACATCCCCTCAAATTTCCCGGATGCCCTGCTCCTAATAACTTTCGTTAAAACTCCAGAGGCTTGCAAGAGCAACTTGTGGTCACTTCTGGAGGCAGCGGAAGTAGCCTCTCCGGAAATGGAACTGTTTAAAAGAAAGTGACTCTTCCCTTGACGAACTGTCAAAACAATGCAAGGGAAGGGTCCCAGTGTTGGTCCATCCGTCTCTCTACAAGGCCCTAAAATTGACCTTTCCCCTAGACGTTGGCAGCATTGTGAGAGAAGGCCAGGACCTGAAAAACCTGACCTCCTTGAGCATCGCGTCAACGTCAGCATCCTTACACCGACCGACTTTAGAGCCAAGTGCGACACACCCTAAAGGTAGGTACCATGTCTTTAAATTTGGCCAGTTTGAATGCAAGGGGCTTGAGATCACCAGGTCGGGTGGCTCGCCTCCGCCATGACCTCTTGTCCCTAGGAGGATGGATGTTACTGCGATCCAGAAGACGCATTTCGTTTCTTCTGTGGACTGTCAGGTGCTGAACCGGGATTTTGAAGTTTTCTCAGCATATGGCAGCCCACGGGGAAGGGGAGTCTGTCCACGACGGTCGACGTTGTTCATAGAGATACGGTGGGCAGGTTGGTCGTGGCCGATGTTGCCATAAAAGATTCTGTGTTTCGCGTAGTTTCGGTTCATGTGCCCAGCACCACTCGCGAGAGGGTCTCATTCTTCAGTCAGCTTGACGCGTTTGTAGATTGTCGGAAGCGGGTAGTGCTAATGGGGGATTGGAACGCCATCTTAGACCCAGATTTAGATAAAGTAGGAGGCGAAGCTAGAGGGTTGGAAAGATATGAGCCCAACCTGGCTGACCTGATTGCTAGATGCGGTCTGGTTGACAGGTTTCGGGTCGAGCATCCAGGGCGGGAGATGTGGACGTGTACCAATAGCGTTCCTTCCTATCCGAATACCTATTTGGACAGGATACTAGAGGCGAAATAGATTTCCTATTTTGCCCCACGTTCATTAGTTAGGTCAGTCAGACCATAAACTAGTCATGGTCCGGCTGAAGCTAGGAAATAGGCCTAAGTTAGCAGGGTACTGGAAGTTAAACACCTCCCTTCTGGAGATACAAGACTGCCAAGACCAGTTAGGAGAATTAATTAAAAAGGCGCTAGTGGGGGTGGTTACCGGGAATAAGTGATGGTTAGGTCTAAAAGCCAACATTAGAAGCTTCACCGTCAAGCATGCCCAGTGTCTCGCACTAGATAAAGCAAAGACGAAGAAGCAACTAGAGCAGAAACTAGCCTGGGCTACCAGGGAAGGTGATAGGGTTAGTCAGGATCAAGCTAGGCAGTCTCTTCTGCGTGAGACTAGCGAGCGCTACGAAGGTCAAGTAGTCAGAGCTAGGCTTAGAAAGATAGGCAACAAAGGAATCAACTCTGACGCTGTTGCGCGTCGTGAGATTTCTAGGCGTGGCTCGGACAAATACATTTAAAAAGTTAGACATCCGGATGGACGCACCCTTGAATCGACTCGGGAGATCTGAGAGGGGTTTCGAGAACATTTTGAGGAGCGTTTTATGCAGCAGCCTGATCTTTTGGTCCTTGAGTTTAGCGACTATTTGGCCAACTCTCCCCGTGTTGACGCGGCTAGAGCGGCTGGTTGCGAGGGCTGGGTGACGGAGCGGGAGGTCTTTACTGCACTAAAGCGGGTCAGCTGTGACAGATCGCCGGGACTTGATGATCTGCCATACGAACTGTATTTGAGGCTGTTGCCCATGTTTCTGCCTCTTCTAACGGATGTGTTCAATCATTGGTTTGCTCAGGGATCCATCCCAGGGCAGGTAACCAAGAGAGTGATCACATTGCTGAAGAAAGGTGATGGGTATGGTGGGGAAGAGTTAGACTACTACAGGCCCATAACTCTGCTTAACAGAGTTGAAGATTTTGGCCAGGGTTCTGTCGAATCAGCTGCAGGTTGTTATCGAACAGTTGGTTGAACCGGAACAGAACTACGCTGTGAAGGGGAGATAGATTCAGAACAACTTGCACCTGATCCGCACGATCCTGGAGGGGGAAATAGATGGAGACACGGAAGCCGCGCTGATCAACTTAGATCAACTTCCAAAGCGTTCGATAGGGTCGACCATCGTTTCCTGGCATCTGTCTTGGAGGCCGCCGGTTTTAAACCAGACTTCTGCAAGTAGATCTCCGTGATGTATCAACAACCCACAGCTGTCGTGCAAGTCAACGGAAAACGCTCGAAACCCTTTATCTCTCGGTTGGTTCATCAGGGTTGCCCGCTGTCGCCCCTGCTTTACGTCCTGGCCTTGGAGCCTCTGCTCCGCAAGCTGAGACGTGGGGAAGCAAATTCAGCCCTGCGCGGAATGGCTCTGCCTGGCGTCTCAGCTGCCAAGGTATCCACGTTCGCCGATGATGTCACGGTCTTTGCGTTGGGCTTCAGAGACATTGAGATCATGTCAGAGGCGCTTGCACAGTACGAAAGAATCACGGGGCCAAGATAAACCGCCGCAAGTCGGTCGGACTGCCTTTGGGCGCCTGGAGTGGCAACGCAAACCTCCCGGCACCTTTTAGATGGACGGATGGCCCGGTTTGGATCCTCGGCGTGTGGTTCGGACTGGGTCTCCAGCTTGATAAGAATTGGTCCGAGGTACGGTCAAAGGTGGCAGCTGCGGTTGAAGCATGGCTTCCTAGGAAACTTTCCTTAAAGGGTAGAGCTGAGATGTGCGCCACATACATCTTCCCTCTCATCCTTTACCGACTGGCCGTACTTCCTCTGCCAGCACAACACCTAACAGCTTTTGTCGGACTCTTGTCCTCGCTCCTTTGGGACAGAGGAAGACACTGGGTAAGCAGACAGGTCTGTATTCAATGTCCGTGTGAGAAAGGTTTGGGAATGCCAGACTTGAGGTGTCATCGAGACGCCGAGAGGCTGGCCTTCCTTAGCCACTACCTTCAAGACGATCAACCGTGGCACCCCGCGATCACTGCCACCTTTCCCGACCCCGCTATCGAGAGTCGTCGCAGGCCACGGGGAGATTCAGCCTTCCTGAAAGAGTGCCGAGCTACGCTAAAACGACTACCAGGGTCCAGCGACCTTGTAACTGCCATCTGTAAGAAACTCCAGAGATCTAGTGAGGGGAGCCGCCGATGATTCGCTATGTGCATGTTTGGGTTGGCAGCAGAGTGAGATCCGCTCCGCGTGGAGCTGGGCGCCAGGTTTGAGTCATCTGAACAATTCGGAGTTCTCTCTGACCTGGCGATTGGCCCGAAATGCGCTTCCCCTCAACAATATACAATGCAGTTCTGGTTTTTTGGTGTCGCCTGCCTGTCCCAGTTGTGGGACGACGGCCGCAGAAACAACTGATCACGCATTTTTCAATTGCTGCGAACTCTGCCAGTACTGGTCGTATGTTGGCGAAGTGACGGCTCGCATCGACCCCGAGCATCCTCGCCCGATTACTGTATCAAACGTAATGGACAACGTGAGGCCGCTGTGGGACTGGGAGAGACGAATGGTCTACATCGCAATCCTGGCTGTGGCGAGAATGGTGATTTGGACGTCGAGACTGCAAGATGGCCGGGGGGTGCTGCCTTTTTCTGATCAAGATCTTATCGCTTTCTTTAAACACCCACTACGGGTAAAGATCAGATGCGACAGGAGAAGGCTGCATCACGTGGCTTTTGAAAGAAGATGGATACAGTTAGCAAGTCTGTGGGTACGAAGAGGGGCCAAATTTGAATGTGTTTCCCGCCTAGTTGTGGAGCGCTCAGTTTTAATATTTCTGTCGGCCCCCCGCCCCTTTCCAATTCTACTTCCTTCAGCCTCTCAACCAACCGAATAAATCTTGTTTCCCTTATTAGAAAGCCTCCAAGATCCCCAGCCTCCAAAAACAACAATTTTTTCTTTTGCCCGCCCTTCCTCTCAAAATTCAACCCAGCTTGGAGAAAATTAAATCAAACACTAACACCCCCCCCCGCCCTCACCGCTAATTTTTTTCTTTTCTCCCCTATTTAGGACACAACCCCTCTCCCCTCCATTTAGAAGTTGCTCGCAAAACCCTGGTCCCTTTACAAACCAGAGTGAAACGAATGGTCTAGCATTTCAGATAGGGTTGGGAGGGCCTTACTAACCAAGTTTGTTTTTTTTTTGTTTTTTTTTCCCCCCCGCCCAAGTCCCTCGACACAAATGAAATTTTATTAAGATTGTTATCTTTTTTGTATTTTTTGATATAAATAAAAAAATGTTTTAAAATTGGGCTTAAATAGGTCCCTTCCCTCCCACCACACACACATAAATACAAATTTAAAGGGGTAACCATGATAAAAGAGGCTGGCCAAGAGAAAAATCATTTAAAATTTACAACAGAGACGAGATGGATCAACCAACCTCACCCTTCTTTTTTAGTTGGCCTTGTGCCTAAGTTTTTGTTCATTTTCCCAATTGTATTTTTTTTCCTGTGAATAAAAAATTTAATATCTCAAAGTGTAATATCTGTTCTTACTACATACTGTACATGTGTGTGATATAAAGTGGGGGATCACTTTTCTGTATTAATTTAATATAAAATAATCACCCACGTTACAACTTGTCAGTCTCAAAGCCATTCAAGTCATTCTTCAGATCATTCAAGTTGTTTTTGAAGGATTCCAGTTATTTTTTTAAGCATTCAAAACCCTTAAGATCATTCAATTTAAGTCATCTCAGCCCATTTTTCGGTCATTTTAGTTTATCTTTAAGAATATCATGTCAATCCTACATTCACGCATTCATTCATTACACGAGAGCATGCGACTAATGGCTATCGATTCATTAAAAACTAATGCAATCGACAAAAAGTGCACAAGTTAAATATTTACAAAGCTTATTTTCTTGTCTTTTCAATTGTGTTTTTAAAATTTGGCCAGAAATAACACCAGACTGGTTGGGATTGCTTTAATTATATATTGTGATAACTGAACAGCTCTAATTAAGCTAATTAAATAAATTTAAATAGCTCTAACTAAATATGTAAGAACATTTTTTTTATATTCATATTTTCATTTTTGAAATTTTTCATTCGTTCTAGAATAAAAAATAAAAAAACAAAAAAAACGTTTGTTTACAACAATGCTATTGCTGATCATAATGCTGCTACTACTACAGATAATTTTTAGATAATTTTTAAAATAGAACGATTATTTTTTTTCAGGTATCATGATTTTAAATTGGTCTGTACCACAAGAGAAAGCAGGTTCCAATTTTATTTTTAACGGATAAAAATAGTAAAAAGATTTATTTATTTAACGGTGGGTGTCCAAAGAAAAATTTTTTCAAAATTTTAAATACTTGTCATGTTGCAGTTTCTTTTTTTTTTTTTTTTTAACACCACATAAAAATGAGTTGTCGAAAGAATTTTGGACACTCGAATCTATTAAAAGTGATATCTCCTAGTTAATTTCCAAATTTCATGACAAAATTCTTAAGAGAAACGTGGTACAACCATTTACAAACAGGGTGGGGCTGGGGGGGGGTTATTACAAAATCTTACTGAAAATGACGTTTTATGATGTTAACATTATGTCAGCACTTTATTTGCTTAAAACTCTTAAAATATATAATGTACATTATTATTTATTCATTTCCAAACAAAAGGGTGGTATTTTGAGGACTTAAAGTGCTTTGGGTTTTTGTTCTTCGTTTTTTTTTTTAGCATAACCCCCTTTAAATCTGTAATTATCCAAAGCG
Source organism: Euprymna scolopes (assembly GCF_053919585.1). Taxonomy (NCBI): domain Eukaryota; kingdom Metazoa; phylum Mollusca; class Cephalopoda; order Sepiida; family Sepiolidae; genus Euprymna; species Euprymna scolopes. Next base: position 140,746,211 of record NC_136489.1, read on the forward strand.
TTTTATCGTCCGGATGTATTGTTAGTAAAGGTAACTTTAAAATTAAAGTTTAATGTGAAACTGATTTTCACACCCAAAGGCCTAGTACCCTACACAGCACTGGACATAATGAACAAGGGGTTGGAATGTCTGCAACAAAGACTACTACAATCAACCAATAACTCAGCATGAGCAAGTCCCATTGTTAAAAACAAAATGGATATGTGCTGGTTTTTTTACTTTATTGAACAATTTCTGAGATGTACTTAGCTTTGTCAGAATATCTTTTTGCAAAATTACAAGAATATCTTTTTGCAAAATTACTTGGAATTTGTTTTTGTTAAGTTTGCAGGTTGAAACAAGTAACGTAGAAAACAATACAAATGACGACTCAACAAACAAAGGTAGATCAAATAAGAAGTGTATTAGGAAAAGGTATATTCACAGGATATTTACATAATGGTGTCAAATAAGAGTCTTTGCTGGAGAAATATATCTGCTCTCGGCGGCCTTCGGTGGCTTCTGGTGAACACACCCTCAGACTGAGTCTTCCTATTTAAGTGTAATTACTATCCACATATGCAAATGAATGTGTGCCACCACAACAGTTTTGCGAAAATTTAAATTTTTTTAGATCCTTCTTTTTTCAATACAAACATTTTTAATTTCTTCATAATCTCCTTCAATATTATCGGAAGGATAACTTCTCCTTCAAATTCTATCTCACCACCAGTTACCGTCCAAGCTGATTTACTTGTTTTCATCATGTTTGGTTTACCCAACTTTTTCCATGTATTCAAGTTTATTATAGAAATATCGGATCCTGAATCCAGTTGTAATTTTATTGGCGTTTTAAATATTTCCGCTTTTATGTATTTTCGCCGTTTTTTTGTCTAATTTTTCATTTGATTTTGTTTGCTGTACTCTCTTTCTGGTGAAATCTTTATATCTGCCACAATCGCTTTTGTGTCTGACTTTCTCGCAAATGTAGCATTTTTTCTTCTTATAAGGGCAATCCAATTCCCAATGTCTTTCTGCGCATCTCTTACAGTTATATCTAGGAAGAGACTTGTTATATTCTTTACTATAATTATAATTATTATATTTGGAATATCTCGTTCCGTTTTGACTGCTTTTATTTGTATAGTTCTTGGTTGGTGTGTATGGTTTTCTAACCTTTCTTAGATATGCCACTCTGGATTCTTCTATCTTTCTTGAATCCATTTTTAGTGTAATTGCCCTTTCACAATCCTCTGCTAATTTCTGAAGTGTTAAATCTTGCTCAGATTCCAGCTTAGACAACACTTGTCTGCGTATTTCTGCATTTTTTGTGGAGACTAACCCTTGTGCGAAGATTAGGCATCTTCTACTGTTAGTTCCGCTAGCTTAAAATTATCACAGTTTTTATTGACAACTGATGCGTATGTCAAATAATCTTGGTTGTCCATCTTCCTTAGATTCATACACAACCATCTCTAATGAAAAAGAGATATATTCGGATTAAATAATTCTTTTAGTAATTTTACAGCTTCCATGAAATCTAATTCCGTAGTTTTTTTAGGTAGTATATAATCTACGAACTTGCTGTGTTCTCTTACACCCAACTTCCTGAGTAAAAGGCTCACTTTCTGGCTATTTGACCAACTTTTGCAGTCCAGTTGAAAGATATCCTCGTATCTTGTATAGTATGCTTCAAAAGTCTTTTCTTCCTCCGGCACATAATTAAATGTGTCCATGCTATTAAATATAGTTGTATGCGAGAAATTAGTACTGTCGACATTTCTCGATTAGTCTTTAATAGTTCCAGTATTTTAGCAAAACGTTCATTTCTGCTTTTCTTCTTGTTCAAGTTGTACTTTCTTCTGCCTTTCTTCTTGTTCCATTTGCCATTTCAATAATTTCTCCTCTCTACGTGCATCTAGCTCGGATTGCGCCTTTTGTTGCGTCTGCAAACATTGCAGTAACATTTTAGATAAATCTTCCATTTTTTTTTTTTTCTTTTTGTATCCTTCAGTAGCAGTAATGCAGTTACGAAGAAAAATTGTACAATTTCACATGCAACACAATATCCATACCATATAGAATGGCTTGTGTTACAAAAAAAAATTGTTCATAGTTCCTGTTTTCAATAGTAATATCGCTGCTCGAATATTTTCTCACTTTGCTAGCGAGTCAAGCTCATCCAACCACAACATAAGAACTGAGGCTTTTGCTGAAACCACAAAATACGATTTACTTTTCCGTTTTAGGCATTTCCTAATAAATAACAGCCGAACTTAAGTACAACTCTTTCCATAGAAAAAAAGAAATTTTTTTCAACTCGAGTCACAATTAAAAAAAAAAATAATGTATGACTACATTTCATTTTTTTTTTTTTTTTCGCGTGACGTTTTAATGCCTTATATCCGTTATCCAGTGACAACTTTAGTTTTAAAAAACATCTTTCCTTGATTTTAGTTTAACTGTGGTATTTTTTTTTTTTTTTTTTTAAATACCGAAGAGAAAAATTTGGTTTACCAAAAAGTCTTTAGTTGGTATTTACAGCAATTTAGGAAATCCACTAGTGAACTTTTTTTTCTTTGTATGTTACTTCCTTGTAATTTAGTAATACGAATCTGTTCTTCGTAATTTAGTAATACAAATCTGTTTGTCGTTTTACAAAAATTCACTTTTACAGTTTATTTTTTATTTTTTTATTTTTTTTTTAAGATGGATTCCACGGGAAACGACGTAAATCGTCGCTTTTTTTTTTTTTTTTTTCTTTGAGACTGCAATTAAAGGTTTTGGTTTGTCTCTTTTTTTTCCGACTAGTATTTTTGTAAATAAAATACTATTAATCGAGGTTACTTTTTTTTTTTTTTTTTTTTTTAACCTGAATGTAGTTTTTGTTCTTGGAATTTGGGAAACAACCGTTTCTTTCTTTTAGTGTTGTACTTTGCGAAGAAAATATTTTACAGTTTTCCAATGTTCGCTGAATTATTCATTTTTTCCGCTTGAGTCAAACTTCTCTTTAGCGTAAAATCCGTTTTTACGACTATTTCGTTCGTCAAAACTTGTATTCCTTAGAAAGGTCAACTGTTGCGTTGTGCTTTTTTTTTTTTTTTTAGTGAGTTCAAACTGTTATATTTGACGTTCATCCTCATCGTCACTGTTAAGTTTGCAGGTTGAAACAAGTAACGTAGAAAGCAATACAAATGACGACTCAACAAACAAAGGTAGATCAAATAAGAAGTGTATTAGGAAAAGGTATATTTACAGGATATTTACATAATGGTGTCAAATAAGAGTCTTTGCTGGAGAAACATATCTGCTCTCGGCGGCCTTCGGTGGCTTCTGGTGAACACACCCTCAGACTGAGTCTTCCTATTTAAGTGTAATTACTATCCACATATGCAAATGAATGTGTGCCACCACAACAGTTTTGCGAAAATTTAAATTTTTTTAGATCCTTCTTATCGTTAAAGGTTGATAAAAAGTTAAATGAACTGACAAACTCTCATAATGGCTTGTTTAGATTCAAGTACTTTCCTTTCATGTTATAGAGTAGTTGGGCAAAAGCAGTAAATTATCTATTTATCTTTCTATCTATTTATCTAGTGATAAGTGGACAACAGAGATTTGAATAGTCATGTTTTGGACAGGCTATGACCCAGTCAAGTTTGCACCGGAAAGTATCCGAATAGGTAACCTGGAAGTGGTGTGTCACATATTCCAGTCTGCACAAGCATTGGTGGTTAAACAAGTCTTCCCATAAGGGAGCGACAGTCTGAAAATAGAGAAAGAGAAAACACAAACCAAAGAGCATTGGTCACTCCATTTCTGCTATGCTAAATACATTGGAGTGAATAAAATATATAAAAACACATCGTCTTGGTCTGTTTTGTGAAGCATCTTCCTTAAAGCAGGTCCGGCTCCCCAAGATGCTTGAAGAAACTCCAAGAAGAAAAAAATAGCAGAACAGGTATGTTATGTTCTGACAAACACATTAACATCACTAGATGTGAGGAATCACGAGCCGTAAAATAGACAATTAAGGAACAAGAACAACAGTTCGTTACACAACGTACGTACGTACATGATGATTGCAACGTCTCTTGTCAGACGAGTGCCACTCCCTCAGACATTTAAAATCCATGAGCCCAAATGCCTGAGGGAGTATCTATACAAATATGATGTTACAGAGTCTTAGCTTTGTACGACAGCTAAGTCTCTCTCTCGGTTCAAAATATTGAGGTCCAGCAACAAGCAAGAGCAAGATAGCCAGCAACAAATTAAACTGCAGACCAGCTTAATGCGGGTAATGGTCTTCCGCTTTATGGTTTTTTAAATCAGACACTTGCTTCTCCTAGAAAGGTTGCCTTCACCACGGCTTACGGGAGCCCTTTCCACCCCAATACACATTCACACACACACAAATATACACGGTGCTAGTACATACATACATACATACATATCTTTGACTTCAAACAAGCAAAAATAGTTAAATTTATTTCAAATAAACCTTACTGGAGACGACTTGAATCAGTAATTTTCTGTTAAAATAATATAACTTAATTGTAGACACAGCTTAACCCTCTCAAACCATAGAAAAACCCCTGTAATAATACATATAATCTCAATCAATAAATTATATAACAAAAAAACACTCATTTCATTTCAGTTCCACACCTATATTTGAATTTTAAGACATTTTTTTTCCAGAAAGAATATTAGCTGCGTCATATTTTTTAACGGCTATATGATTGTTAGTAAAATTCTCCCTCTCTTTAACAACACAACCTCCACCTTTTTTGAATTTCCAATGTCTTTTTCCATTGCTAAAATGGAACAGTGTTGCACTTTTCATAAGAAAATTTTCAAATCTTTGTACTGGTGTTTGTGTTTACTTAATTTCATTCATCCATAGGAAGTCTCGAAATAAAGACAAAATGTTGAACACATGGTTTGTTCTTTTTTATTTCTCTATACATACATACATACGGTCCGTTTATATGAAACGAGGCATTTAAAAGTGCCATGTATATACATTTAAACACATCATCATGCAAACAGTATATGCATATATAGAACCCTCAGCAGCGCAAATACATCACAAACACATATATACACACGTACGTTAATTTAGTACTGTATATACATGGTCATATATAGACATCCACCCCCTACGCAACATTCAGAGTCAAATCAGCTCTAGCCATATTCTAGCAAACAGCAGCTATAGTCTTAACCAGATTGACAGATGTTACAGCATTCATTGATATCATTACTAGTCTGGGTGCTGGGCATTGCCCGGGTGTTCGGTGGTGTGTGTTGAGAAAAAAAAAGTGGTAGTAGGCAGGTTCGAAGCCGTACCATGAAGGTGGAAAAGAATGTGAAAAAAAACAATGTGACATCTTTACTGTTGCGCCCATCACCAAAGCACAAGTGACAAAAGTTCAAATTAAGGCTAGTCAATCGAAAATGTCAGCAAAAAAAGCGACTCCTCCTTGTAGACAAGTGCCCAGTTGAGGGTGTTTTTAGCCAATTTTTCGATATTTGTCATCCGAATGGTTGAGCTTCAAAACTATACTGATCTCGTAAAAATCCATCACTTCTGTTGAAAGTTTTAGGCAGGCATACACACATACATTAAAACAGACAGGTGAGATTTATATTATAGACTAGCGGGGGTACCCGGCGTTGCCTGGGTGTTTAGAGGTGTGGGGGGGGGGGGGTAAATCAAAACAAAAGAAAACAAACAAACGTGATGCAAACGAACGATGTTAAAATCAGAAAAACAAAAACTAAAAAAGAAAGCGCGGACGTGATGGAAAAAAAACAAAAAAATGAACATTATTAAAACTTCTTGAAAGTCTGAAAAAAAAAATGTTTTTAAATGGCATTAATAACCCTATTCCAATGTTAAAACTGTAGGTGTGTGTGTTGGGAGAGTAGAATGAAACTAACAAAAAAAAAAAAAAAAAGCGTAAAAAATTTTGGTAGGAGGTAGGCTCGAACCCGAAACCTTGAGGTTAATAATCGGACAACATATCCATGACGCCACAAAGCCAGGGACTATAGAAGAAGTCGAAAATAAGTAATTTAAAACGAAGGTGATTTTCTAGGTATCACGTCATAGCAGCAGTAGGAGCAGAAAAAAACGAATTCACAGAGCGAATTTTGTATGATAAAAGTGGCTGAAATAAAATATATTTATGACCACGTTTCGTAAGTGTTAGATATTATGATCTGTGTAGCATATAAAAAGCTATAAAATGAGCGAGCAAGCCGAGAAGCACCCCGAAAAAAAGCCTTTGGCAGACATACACAAAAAGTGTACATACACACACATTTTCACTTTTATATATATATAGACTAGCGGGGCTACCCGGCATTGCTTGGGACCGTATAAACAATGAGAAAATTTAAGTTGATTTTGAATATATTTGTTAGGAGTGAGGAATTTTTAATGTCTATTTATCATTTGCTATTTCGAGCAAAAGAATATTTTACCTAGCTAGGACGGGTATGAAATAATTGTATCTTACCTAGGGTAGATAATTTACAGCATGTATATGAAATAATTTTACCTTTGCAAGGACGGTGAATATACAACACATATTTAAAACAATTTTACCTACACTAAGACGGGTAATTTAAATACATATATGAAACTATTTCGCATACTTTTTGACCCCAAAACAGACATTACTCTCTCCAACCCAACCTCCAAAAGAGAACTTAAAATTAACATAATCATGCTTCATGAGAAACCCACCTCTCCAACCCTCACATCATGCCTGGATGATAACATAAAAAATTCAAAATATAGATCATCCCCTATAGAAACTGGCCTAGTAAACTTTCATAGTAAACCAACAATATATGTGTATTAATCTAATTTTGAGATCGTAAACTGTTTTAGCCATATCCAGAATCGACTTCACAAATAAAGTAATTTTGAGATAGAAAATTGTTTAAGCCATTTCTGGTACAAACTTTATCTTTTATCACCCACATTTAATCCAGAGTGACGCTGATTATTTTGTTAGTATAAATTTGCCCCTATCTCATTCAATACGGGGCAATGCCAGGAATTCTGCTAATAGATATTTCCATCAATATCTTTCAATCCCGAGCGACGCTGGGGATATTGCTAGTATATTTTCTCACCTATCTCATTCAATCTTGAGCAATGCTGGGTATTCTGCTAGTGTATATGTGCAGTCATCTTATACAATCCCGAGTGACGCCAAATATTGGTCTATTTTGTATTAGTACCTATCTTATTCAATCCTAGGCGATGCTGGATATTCTGTTAGTATTTATTTGAACCTGCCTCAGAAAATCTCGGGCGATGCCTGGTATTCTGCTTCTATATATTTCCACATTCAATCCAGAGCGATGCAGGATATTCTGCTAATATATATTTCCACGTATCTCATTCAATCCCAAGTGATGCCGGATATTTTGCTAGTATATATTCTAACCTACATTATTCAATCCAGGGCAACGCCGGGTATTCTGCTAGTATACAGCTCCATCTATCTCCTTGAATCCTGGGCAATGCAAGGAATTCTGCTAGTATATATTTCAATCAATCTCATTCAATCCCAGACAACGCCAGGTATTCTGCTAGTATATATATTTGCATCTATCTCATTCAATCCCAGCCGCCCGTGTATTCTGCTAGCATACATTTTCATGTGTCTCATTCAATCCTGGGTTACTCTGGGTATTCTGCTAGTATATATTTGTGTCTATCTCGTTGAATTTTTCATGATTTAACCCACATTATCATCCCGCTCTTACTAAAATAACTTTGACGCATTCATTAGGCTGTTTATTTCATTCCAAACACACTAATCAAATAGGTCGCATTTCATCATTTTTGCATTACAAACACGCCAATCAATAGTCATGTTTACTCGTAAACGGTTTCTGCGATTTCCAGGACTGTCTTCATATCCCTCACCACACTGTTAAAAATATACATGAAATATTCCAAAGTAGTTACCCATCTGATAATGACAAAGTTCATTGTTGCTTAACTTTAGTGATCTACATAAAGCATTTGGTGTTCCCAAGTAGTCACCCATCTGACAATGACCGAGACAATGTTGTTTAACTTTGGTGATCTACATGAAGCATTTAATGTTCCCAAGTAATTACCCATCTCATAATGACCAGGCTCAATGTTGCTTAACTTTGATGATCTATATAATAAATGACCAAGCTAATTGGTGCTTAACATTAGTGATCTACAAAAAGCATTTGGTGCCCCCAAGTAGTTACCCATCTAATAATGACTGCGCTCCATGTGTCTTTATACATTTAATGTTCCAAAGTTGTTACCCACTGTTAATTACCAGGCCCCATGTTGCTTAACTTTGGTGATCTATATAAAGCATTTGGTGTCCTCAAGAACTCCTCGATCTAATAATGACAAGCTCATTTTTTCTTACCTTTGGTGATCTGCATAAAACATTCTCTATTATGAAGTATTAAACCATCTAATAATGACCAAACTCATTGTTGCTTAACTTCGGTGATCTACATTAAGCATTTTGTACCTATTTACAATGCATCCCCACGGGACAGAGTTAGACACCAGGGTCGTTTTTTAACGTGGAGAAAAGGTACAAAAATAAAAATTGTCTCAGTCATGAAGGATTTCTCATCCACCGAAAGAGAACAAGAAATGGCAGTGCAGTATCTGAAGAACAGATACTACACTTTGATCTATTCCAAGTAGTCACCCATCTGATAATAACCAAGCTTATTGCTGCTTAACTTTGGTAATCTGCATGAAACATTTTGTATTCCCAAGGTGTCAGCCATCTGATAATGACCAAGCTAATTGTTGCTTGACTTTTGTTATCTATATACACAATTTTGTATTCCCAAGTAGTCACCCATCTAATAATGAGCAAGCTACATCCAAGAGAGGTCACTCGCATATTCTAACAATGATTGTATAAGGAGGAGTTAAGCTTTAGAGAAAAAAACGTCCCTCAAAAATAAGGAGGAGGTCATGCCTGGCATGTTAAACTTTAAAACATGCACAGTGTCTAATAAAAAATATATGGATATGTATATTTGTACTGTAAAAACTTCTTCAAAATTATTTATTGGGATTTAGACTGCAGTGCACACGCACCGTCAAAATTGTCAAATTGAACCTATATTGCACAAGCACCTTCAAAATTTTTCAAATCGGACCTATACTGCATACGCACCTTCAAAATTGTCAAATCGGACCTATACTGCACAAGCACCTTCAAAATTTTTCAAATGGGATCTACGAGGGGCAGGCAATAAGTAATGTCCCTGACCCACTTCCCATAGCAATAGAGCAACGAAACTTGGCACAGTTATTAGTCTTTCTCTACATAGGAACCACCCAGAGTTATGCATTTCTCATCGTTTTATGCAGCTCTGAAGACCGTTTTTGTAGAACACCCCACCAGGTTGGTCTTCATACCACAACATGACTTCAGAAATCAAGGCTGCATCATCTGGGAAATGCTTTCCTTTCAAAAACAACTTCATGGCTGGAAAGAGGTGAAAGTCAGAGGGTGCAAGGTCAGGAGAGTAGGAGGATGGGGGAGGATATCATAACCACACGCCCGTGCTTCTGATCTGGCGACATGCAAGTTGTGGACCGGAGCGTTGTCCTGCCGGAGGAGGGTACCTTTGCTGATCATGCCCTGCCTCTTAATTTTGATAGCTTCCCTTAATTTCCTCAAAAGTGAAGCATAATAGGCTCCTATAATTGTGGTACCCTTTGCCAGGAAATCTGTCATCACTACTCCGTCCTGGTCCCAGAAGACTGTGAGCATGACTTTGCCAGCAGAGATGGTGAGTCCAAGTGCTTCCACTGCATTGACTGGGCTTTGGTCTCTGGATCATAGTGATGGACCCAGGTTTCATTCTGTGTAATCAGTCTTTTGAAAAATTTTGACTACTCTTCTTGGCACATCTCCAAATTCATCCTCCAGCACTCGACGCGTTCTTGCTTCTGGAATGATGTGAGCAACCTGGGAATCCAACTGGCAGACACCTTATGCATATGCAAATAGTCATGAATGATAGTTTCCACAGACCCTGTACTAATCTTGACATCTTGGGCTATTTGGCGAATAGTAATGCGCCGATCTTCCAAAATGGCAGCCTCAACTTGACAGATGCCTCATCAATGGCAGAAGGTGGGGGGCGACCACACGAAACACAAAAAAAAATAACGTAAGGCAAACGAACGATTAAAACAGAAAAATGAACGAACGTTACGTGAAAAATGGCTTAAATAATACAGGGTTCAATATTTAAATTAAAAAAAATCGAAAAAAAAACCCAAAAAAGAACATCTCACACCACGATTCGAACCCAAAACGTTTAAATAATGAACCAAGGCCTTAACTACCTGAGCTAAAGCAACGTCTTTAAAGTTTGTTTGGTTTATCAACTATTTAAAGTAAATCAGGTTATGACGTCATCTGACGCATGCGTTGTTGATCCTCCCTCCTGTCGAATCTGTCTAGACATCTCTCACTCTCACTCTCTCACTTCGTCTGCCTTACTCTAAAGACTGGAAAATGGCGTCTGGCTGTTTTTATTTTTTAAAAAAACTTTGATCGTTAATATTTTTTGTAAGCATATTTTTTTTTTTACTTCACATGTTTGGCTTGGCTTTATTTTTCGTTTAACTATCATATCTACCTATTTTGAATGTGTTAATAACTTTGGTAATATTGCCATAGCGTAGAAGTTCATAGTTTAGCTTTAATTAATTTTTTTTTTACCGATAACATTTTTAAATTGTAAATTCAGACCGCCATTAGAGGTTGCTGACGTCAAGATCCCGTGACATGACTCAGCGGGTTTTAAATACAAGTTGACCCAAAATAAATGGCCGCGTGTATACTTTATGTAGAAGAGTTGGCGGCCGTATTTTTTGCGCCAGTTATAAATCGAATTAAAAATATGTAATGTTTAACATTAAAATGTCACCTTTTTTTGGGGGGGGGGCCCTGCTGAAAATCGATCAGTTGATGCACTTCTGATGGTCACTTTGGGCCAATTTTTCGATATTTGTCGTCCGGAAGATGGGGCTTTCATATGAGACCAAGTTTGTGAATTTTTGTTGTGTCTGTCGAAAGTTTTTAGCAGACACACAAACATACACACATTTTCGCTTTTATATATATGGATAGACTAGCAAGGGGTACCCGGCGTTGCCTGGGTGTTTGTAGGTGTTTGTGAAAAAACCCAAAAATGTGAAAAAAAAACAGGTGCCCGTGAAAAAAAAACGAAGCCTTGACGACGCGCAGTTGGAAAATAGTAAAGTGTGAAAAAAAACAGGTGCGCGTTTTTGATTGACGTGACGGCGATAGCTATTCAGCAGTTACGATTTTGTGCAGGACAGTTTTTAAATAAATTAATAAATAAATCGGTTTGTTCGTTTTTAACTAAGTTCCGGGAAAACCAGCTCCCTGTTTATTAGGAGGAGTGTCTAAAGAATAAGCGAAGTAATAAAAAAAAAACGTTTGGTCGGGAGGAGAGATTGAACCCGGAAGCTTTGAAGCGGAGGTGGAAACCAATGCCAATACTTAACGGTCTCGACCACAAGTGAGAGTAATTGATTAACGTGTTAAGTTAAAGCTTATAAAGCTAAAAGAGGTTTGATTGACAGGACGACACTAAATGAGGTCATCGCGCGATTGTTATTTTTAGTTTTCATATCACCCCAGATGATGGTAGGAAGGGGAGGAAAGCAGAGCAAAAGCCGAGAACACAACGTTTTTCACTGTATTTATACTCAAATGCAGGACGAACCAGGGACAAAGCGAAACGGCGCGAATCTCATAAAAGTTGACGTAAATAAATGTAGAGACGACCCGCGTTCCCAAATCCTACATATTATGATATAGGACCGATATAAACAGTTGTAAGCGATAGTAACGAACCCGGGAGCGTGTGCTCGAAAAGCCTTTTGAAGACATACACGAAATGGTCACACACATTTTGCCTTTTATATATAACTAGCAGGGCTACCCGGCGTTGCTCGGGACCGTATAAACAATGAAAAAACAAAAGCAGATATTGAACATATGTTTTATTCTTAGGGGAGAGGAATCTTTCATCTCTATGTATTATTTGTTTTATCTACCCTAGGACTGGTATTGTTCATGTTTTATCCCTAGCATAGGTAATTTACAGCATGTATATGAAATTGTTTTACCTTAGGGAGAAGAGAACAGGTAATATACAACATAATGTGTCTATATTACATCCTTGGCAACGCCTAGAAACCAGCTAGAACATGTATTTCAGTCAATCTTTATTACATCCTGGGCTATGCCGGGAAACCAGCTAATCTCTATTTAGTGACTTGACCACCAAAATACCTCCCTAAGTGTGTCCTTTCTTTTGAACTTATTAGATATAGGTATCTAGAAATGTGTGTGAAATTTTGTTGAATGCATTGTTCACTATGATTTTCTTATTGTTCTACACAATATCAACTGTAGCGAAATAAAACAGTAAACTTAGTGTAGTGTTAGAATAAATAGCAAAGGAAAAAATTAGAATCATATTCTGTAATTGTGAATCTAAATTTGCTAGCGTGTACCAGTATTTGCCAGGTTGTGTAAATTTGGAATTTATAACATATGTAGTGGCCTTTACTAACGATTACTACTGTGCACTTTTCAATCCTTATCCTCGAGTGGCCCGTGTGCCTTGATAAGTGGTAATGCGTATGTAACAAAATATTAATATATATATAACAAATTTACTGAATTTCCATTACTAACGATTACTATATTGTGTCCAATTGACTACTGCACTTTTCAACCCTTATCCTCTAGTGGCCTCTGGGCCTTGATAAGTGGTAATGCCTATGTAACAAAATATAAATATATATATAAACAAATTTCCCGAATTTCCATTACTAACGATTACTATATTGTCCAATTGACTACTGCACTTTTAAACCCTTATCCTCGGGTGGCCTCTGGGCCTTGTTGTCCAATTGACTACTGTGCACTTTTCAACTCTTATCCTCGAGTGGCCTCTGGGCATTGATTAGTGGAAATGCCTAAGTAACAAAACAATAGGTATATAACAAATTTCCCGAATTTGACTACTGTGCACTTTTCAACTCTTATCCTCGAGTGGCCTCTGGGCCTTGATAAGTAGTAATATATATTTTTTACATTATATATATATATATATATATATATATATATATATATATGAATAAAATAAAGCAAGATATAAATGATGCTTTAGACGTTATGTGAATAAAAAGGAAAAACCTAAGAGAGTAAAAACAAAATTAAATCAACGTTTCGTCCCCATTTCAAGGGACATCATCAGGATTTCTAGGCGAGGATGTACAGGAAGACGGTCATATCACATGCGAAAGAGGAGAAGTTTAGTTCTCTTTCTGTTCTGGAGAGAAAAAAGTTTCATGATGAAAAGAGAATTTATATCAAGTGTGTGGAGGAGGGTCGGGTTATATACATATATGCATTTTTTTTTTTTTTTTTTTTTTTTTTTATCATCATCATCAACCAGGATCTAAGTTAATGTTTTGTTCATTTATTATTATATTACCTATGATTGGGGCTACATTATAAAATCCTTTTCTTTGTTTGATGGTGCTAATGTTTGAAATTAAAGCAGATTCAATAAGTCTCCGTTTTGCTTTATCTGGGATGGATTTTAAGATTTTTGCACGTCCAAAGCCGAAAGAGTGGCCATGTTCGACACAGTGGGAAAAGAGTGCATTTAAGGGATTGGCATTTCTTATGTCCCTTTTATGTTCGCTTAGTCTGATTTCCAAATTTCGCTGTGTCTCACCTATGTATGATTTTTTGCAGTCATTACATGGGATGGAGTAAATACCGGCTTTGGATGTGGAGATTTCAGCGGAATGCTTGCTAGTTTTTAAAGTTCGCTTTATAGTTAAGGAAGTGGTTTGTACTGTTTGTATGCCTAGATTATTAAGAGTATTGAAAATTGTGTCGTTGTTAGTGTGGGTAGGTATAAGAAGATGTCTATTAAGTAGTGGTGTATCTGGTGTGTTCTGTTTTTGTTTGTCTATGTTCGAGTATATTTTGATGGCTTTTTTCTTTGTTTTAGAGATAAGGTGAGTTGGGTATTGTAAAAGTTTTAGTGATTCGGTGATGTGTGATTTCATTTTCGAGATATTGAGGGCTGCAGATTCTAAGGGCACGTAAGAAAAAACCGATGATCATGCCTGTTTTTATTTTATCACTGTGGTGTATATAATCATTTTTGTGTGTACTTTTTCGATGTACTTTAAACATAAGATCGTTTTCAAATCTTATGATAAGTACATCAAGAAAGGGTAGGGAGTTGAGTTTATTTTTTAATTCTTCTATGTGTGTATTTGCGGGGAGAAAAATGAGGATATCGTCAATGTATCGAAAATAAGTTGTGTTTGCAGGTATTCTAAATTTAAAAGAGCTAGTTTCTAAGAATTCTAAGAATAAGCAAGCGAGTACCCCACTGAGGGGGTTTCCCATGGGGAGTCCGAATTTTTGTTTATAAAAATAGTTATTAAATTGGAAGTGGGTAATGTTTGTGATAAGTTTAATTATTTCTATTAATGTTTTCGGGGAGAAAGGTAGAACAATTTTAATTTTGTTTAGATGTTTTAGAAGTAACGTAAGACATTTTTTAATTGGGACATTGGTGTATAGAGAGACTATGTCCAAACTATGCATTGTTTTATTTTGTATATTGATGTTTTTTATTCTATTTAGTAGGTCTCCAGAATTTTTAATATGAGCAGTACTAATGGTGCCCATTAGTGGGGTTAAAATTTGGGAGATGGCTCGTGCTACCTTCTGCCTGACACTTCCGATGTTCGAAATTATGGGTCGCATGGGGATATTTTGTTTATGAGTTTTGGGGAGGCCATATAATGTGGGGATAATTGGGTGATATTCGATATAAGATGCCCATATTTTATCATTTTTTATAAGTTTTTTTAAGGATTTGTTGAAGGTTTCAATATCTTTTTGTATGGAATTTAAGTTTGTGGGAGCATATGTATCTGTGTCGGATAGTAGTGTGTGCATTTTTTCTACGTATGTATTTCTGTCCATAATCACTATGCCGCCGCCTTTGTCTGCCTGTGAGATTATAATGTCTTTATTTTTTGCTAGATGTTTTAAAGTATCTGTGTATCTTTTCGGTAATGTTGATTCCTGAGGTTGGGTAGTCGTTATTGAAGTGATTCCTTGTATGAAACCTTTAGTAAAGTCGGAATCGTCATGCTTGTAGTTTTTTAGAGTTATATTAGTAGTGGTGTTTGGATGTATGCCGGTTTTGTGGAGAAAATATTCTAATGAACACTTTTGGAGCAAATGAAATGAAACTATAGAGAGCGTGGATAAAAAACAAAAACAAAAAAGGCTAACAAACAAAAAACTACCAAACAAAACTAACAAACAAACAAGACTCAGAAACAAACAAAAAAAACATGAGTGAAAGTTTAATTCTTTACTATTTTTTATTTTTATATTTCCTGTTGGTCGTTTTATTTTTTTCAAAGAAAAAGAAAATAAAACAAAAAGAACTTTAATGTTTTCTCACCATGGGAGTATGTTAGTTCCATTTTTTATTTTTAAATTTGAACATATGGTTTGCTTGAAAAAATTTTTTATTTTAAGTGTGTTTCTGGTATAAATGAATAAAATGACAAGAATTAGTCCTACTTTTCACAAGTCGTATGAATTATGTAAAAACGGAGATTTTTGACTAGTCTGAAATATTAGAATTACCAACAAAGGCTGGTATTGCTCTTGCTCTTTCTCTGCCAGAGCCCAATGAGTTTGATATGAGAAAAAGTTTTTAACAATTATCGAAAGTCAAAGCAAGATAACGGCCTGGATATTTTGGTAGATTTTCTCAAACATTTAGCGAAAGATGATTTAAGTGATTGCTTACATAAATTTGAGAATTTTGATTGATTCTCGTTTCATGAGAATCCGTTTGATGATAAATAGCGAAAAATAGAAAAATTTAAATTTGAGAATTTTGATTCTTGTTTCATGAGAATCCGTTTGATGATAAATAGCGAAAAATAGAAAAAAAAAGAATATGAAGCTTCCTTTGGAAAATCTGGCTTTCAAACTTTTACAAAATTCAAAGATTTCTGACGAGGAAAAAAATGTGAGTCCTTAGCTGGTATGGATTATGAAAATAGAACACAATATGAGCAAGCAAAATAGTCCTTAAAAAAATTTAAGAGTGATGAAATAAGGAGTGCCAACAGTGTTAGATTTGAACCGGCTTTCCTTGCTGAAAATAAAGAGGCTTTGTTGGCTGCTGGCTATGTTAACCTCTTCTTTTATATCCCCTAGAAGAGGTAACCGAGGATCTAGTTTTGCATTTTCACAAAACTGAACCAAACCCATACATCCTACAAGTGTAGACCAAAATATTTTCAACTGTAAATCATGCGGATCTTATAGACATTTGGCGGAAAAATGCCCTGATGGCTGTAATCCCATAGGATCTAATGGGAACTACTTGCAGATCATGTGGCTCTTATAGACATATGATAGCTAAATGTCCTGACAGTTGGGAAACTATGTCCAAGGAAGAAAATGTTTTGTTCACTGGTTACCACAAACAGGAAATATCAGTTTGGAGCTGAAGCTAGAAACTGCAGTTTTAGATAATGCATGGTCAAGTACAGTGTGTGGCCGAACATGGTTAGACAGTTACATGGACTCTTTAGATGAAGCTGATAAAAACAAAATTACTTATCAGGAGGGGCACAAAGTGTTTAAATTTGGGGGTGGAGAAAAATTGAAATCTTGTGGTGAATATATGATACCAGTTCACATGGTCGGAAACAATATCACTATAAGAACAGATGTTATTAATTCAAATATCCCTTTTTTGCTGTCAATGAAAAAGGCAAAAGTTGGACTTAGAAAATGACACTGCGATGATCCTGGGGAAACAAGTTTCACTGAACCTCACATTATCAGGTTATTATTGTATTCCTATTTATAAGGCAGAGACCGCTGAGACCCAAGAAGTTAATTCAGTTAAGCTCAAAGAACTGAATATTTCAGACAAAAAATCGACCCTCCTGAAACTCCGTTAGTTTGCTTACCCTTTTAAAAAAATGACTAGCAGCAATGTTAAAAGATGCTATGACATGGAAGGAAGAATATCAAAATATCTTGGAGGAAATAACTTTCAAGTGTCAATTATGCCAAGTGTATGCAAAAACACCCCCTATATGTATCAATGCCCATGGAAAAATCAATGAAAAGGTTGCAATGGATCTCAAACAGGAGAGAGGCTGTTGGATCCTGCACATGATTGACATGTGGTCCAAGTACACTGTATTGGTGTTTATTGACCAAAAAAAAAACAAGTTGTGTCATTGATGTGTTAATGAAAAATTGGGTTGAAGTATTTGGTATTATGGAATCCTTGATGTCTGACAATGGTGGGTAATTCAGCTTGGAGGAAATGCATGAAGTTACCTTGATCCTCAACATCAGGGTATGCACCACAGCTGGATTGAGTCCTTTTCAGAATGGGCTCTGTGAACCATAACTGATATGATGCTGCTAAAATTGGAAGCTGAGAATAGTGCAACACTCCTAAATTGGGCTAACATGGCAAGAAACTCCTTACAAATGTACAATGGAACAGTCATCAACAAGTATTTAGAAAAAATTCAGACTTGCCCAACATGATGCAAACTGGGTTATCAGCTTTGGATGGAGCAACAAGTAGTGAGATATTTTTCCAGCATTTGAAAGCTTTACATGAAACACGTAAGGCTTACATTCAATCTGAAGCATCTGCTAAAAGGATTAGACATGCTTTAAGATCCAAAATCAGAACAGGGTTTCCAGAATGGAGATTTAGTATTTTACAAGAGTGATGGAAAAGAACGATGGTTCGGACCAGTGAAGGTAGTTTTCCAGGATGGCAAAGTCATTTTCATTAGGCATGGTTGAGTATTTGGTGAGTTTTACCAAATAGACTGCAAAATAAAACCAGGTTTTAGTGAAACACCTGCGGAAAGTAATCAAAAATCTTTGAAGAAGACCAGGTGGTAGCTGAAAGAAAAAAAGGAAGCTCCTACTGTGGTGCCTGCCACTGTGGTAACAGAAACTCTTCCCACTGTGTGGCACTCACAAACTTACTTACTGAAATTCCAAGGAACCAAACTAATGATGGACCAAACTAACGAGGAAATTAAATTTAAAAAAAAAAGCAAATCCAATATAAGTTATCAGATTCAGAAAACTGGGTTTCAGCTACCATTTTAGGGAAGTTTTGAAAAAATACTGGGAAAAAAAAAAAAAAAAAATGACTGGTACAATGTTCAGGATAATAGTAGTTGATAGCAAAGGAATTTAGATTTGCAGAAAGTTGAATGGAAAGTTCCAGAAGAGCCGGATGAAAATGAACTGATCCATGTTACAGAGGATACACTCTGCTAAGCAAGTAGAATTACAAAAACTATTAGATTTCTGCACATATGATGAAATGAAAGACAAAGGTCAAAATAGGTGGCATTGTTAAGGCATGTTTGGAGCTCGACGGTTTGAGGAATATTGTTTCCTTGCCAAGCAGTTGGAAAAAGAACAATGAGAACATTCTCCATTATTGCCTTGAAGAAAATTGAGTCAAGACAACAAATATTAAATCTGCATTTCTGCAGGGAGAGAGACTTTACTGTGATGTGTAAATTCAACCACCAGTGGAAACTGAGGCATGGCTTATATGGCCTCAAAGATGGTGCAAGACAATTTTTAAAAAATTTTTTATCTGAAATGAACTCCTCTCCTTGGAATATACACAATCCAAGCTTGACCCTACTATATTTATGAGAGTGGAGAATGGGTGCCTGTCAGGTCAGAATGCTGCCATGTAGATGATTTCCTCCATGCTGGTTACAAATATTTTGAGACAGTAATCAGCAAATTACACACAAGATTCCTGGCTGGAAAAATTGAAGATGAAGACTTTAAATATATTGGTTTCTGGATGACACAAGAAGTTGATGGTATAACACTGGGTCACACATCAAATTTGAACCACCCACAGCTGGAGCCAGGAAGGATCACTCAGAAGCTTGATCAACTCAACCCAAAAGAGCAAACACTATACCAATCTCTTAACTCTAGAGCAGTGCAGCTTACCAATCACAGCTTTTGTGAGCAGCAAGAGCATTATTCAAGCATTGCAGTCAACTAGTTGACGACATGCGGTTGCAGATTGACATTGCTGCTCTATGTGAAATGTGGTACAACTGAGTGCCTGTAGAATGGAGAAGATTCAGCCAATTCACTCCCTAAGAGGGGAGTATGTGGAACTGAACTTTTAAACATTCTGCAAAAGGGAAAGATGTCAGAAGAATTTATATAAAAATAAAACAAAAATATTTTTTAATAAGAGGCATAATAATCCTCTAGACCCAAGGGTAGTCTAACCTGATGAAGGTCTTAAAAAAAAAAAAAGTAAAGGGAGAGAAAATACAATTAATGTTAATATATTAATGAAGGCAAGGACTGTAACTCTTTGCTATCCTCAAGGGTTGTAGAACTCTTCAGTAATGAAGAGCTGGGAGGAAAAGACAGTGAATGAGGGGGGGGGCATCCCAGTGTAGAGGGATCGAGTAACCAGAGGAGATAGCCTGCGTTGTAAAAGAAATAAAGCATCCATTTCTAAACCCTAGTGTTGTGTTTTTTGTTCCAATACTACAGATTAACAGATTGATCATTAATATTGAAGCCACTTTCTGTTATTTGAGTGACATGTTGAATGCTGGTGATGGTTGCAAACACATTATCACTACTCGAACTACAAGTCCTTGTACCCCCTTGACTAAAATACCTCTGATAAACCCGGTAAGCAGCAAAGTCCCACTCATACACAGTAGAAATCCCCAGATGTCAGAAAGCCTTCTACTTTAATAGTTTCTTCCTCCAGAACTGCTAGACTTTGTAATTCCTTTCCGGATTCCTGCTTCTCCAACTGTACTGGCATGCAGAAGTTCAAGTGTAATGTAGTAATGTAAACAGACTTGCTGCTACAACTTTCTACATAGTATCCCTATATCTACATTGAAGTGGCTCAAAAAGTGCAAAAAATAAAAAAAATAATCAACCTGAAAAATAGTAGAAATATTGTAAGTTAAATTTTACAAAAAATTTCACTGTTTTTACCCATTTTCATAAACATAAACAAGCCAGTTTGAAATAACTGTTTTTATTGCAACTGTTCTGACTACTTTAAACTATTGAATTAATCATGTCCATGAGCTTTTTTCTAGAAATAAAAAAGCATTTTTCATTTATATTTGTTATTTTTAAAGTTTATAAATAATTAATAAAAATATAAAAATTGTTAATTTGTTTAAAAATAAAATATTTTATATAATTGTTTTTTTTTTTTGTTTTTTTGTTTTTTTTAAAATTCTAGTTAAAAAGAATGCAGACATACGAATGCTTCCAATTGAATGCCAATTTCTTAACAAAACAGCATTGGTCTCTGTTGCTGGTCAATTGCCGCAACCTATTAAACATTTTGCTCTTAAACGAAAACCAAAATCTGCAACCTTAAGAGCAGAACTCTTACAAAAATGTAAGTACAGGCATTTCGTTTTATATTTATAAATTAAAAAATACTCTTCCCAATATTTTAGAACGTTTAATACCTTCGAATATGTGTCAAGTATGCTTAGTTCAGATACTTTAAATTAATAAATGTAGGCTATCTACAAAAGTAAAAAAAAAAAAAAAAAAAATGGTCTACAAATGTATAAGAATAAATTAAATCAATGAAACTATTGTAAATGTGCACTTAAATTTTGTATGTGAAAAATGAGGTATCTTCAATAAGCATCAGATTTTGAGTGGCATAAGAGATTCAAGGAAGGCAGGGAGTCTGTGGGGAATGATGAGAGGTGTGGGAGAAATAAGGAAGTCAGAACACCAGAGTTGATTGACTAAATAAAGAATTTAATGGATTAGGACTAGTAATACATACGGACGAAAAAAACGCTTTGGATAATTACAGATTTCAAGGTAGTTCTACTAAAATAGCCATATTTTTTAAACCAAAGCACTTCAAGTCTTCAAATTACTACTGTTTTGTTCGGAAATGAATATACTTTCAAATGAATTAATAAATATGAATGTACATTATATATTTTAAGAGTTTTAAGCAAATAAAGTGATAAAAATGTGAACGTCATAAAATGGCATTTTCGGTAAGGTTTTATAATGACCCTCCCTGTTTTCTAAAGGCCCGTACCATGATTGTATGAAGAATTTCGTTATGAAATTTGGAAACCAATCAGAAGAGGTGTTAATCTTAATACTGTCAAGTGTCCGAAATATTTTTGCCCATTTCTTTTGTTGTTAAAAATAAGACTTTAATATGACGAGTATCGAACATTTTGAAAAAAAATTTAATCATTGTTTTTACTATCTTTATCAATTAGAAGTATTATGTTATGCTGAGTAGGACCGCGGTAATTGATAATAATTTAAAAGGACCTACCCGAAAAAAATGTTTATTTTTCGAGTTTGGTCAAATTAAGTTAGTATTAGTAGCAGCAGCAGCAGTATTAGACATAGCACAGTGTACACAACACGCGTTCTTTAATTTTTATTCACGAACGAATTAAGAAAAGCATGAAAATATGAATATAAATGGTCTGATATGTTTAATTAGAGAATGTTATCAGAATAACATTAGTTTAGAATTATTCGGTTTTCAGAATGTATAATAACAACAATCCCAACCAATTCGGCATTATGAATCCATTATAATTTCTCACATTTCTGGTCAAATTTAAAAACATGGTTAAAAAACAAAGTAAACTTTTGTAGATATATAGCTTGCATGCACTTTTATTCATTGCATTAGTTTTGAACAGCGAATTAAAACAATGTTTTACTGCGAACAGCCACAAATGTTTTTTTTTCAAAATCAAAAGATGTATGAAAATCTCGTTTGTATTACTGTACACATAGATTTGAAAAAGTTGTCAAAAAACAAATATATAACAAATAAATGTTATCAAAGGCAAGATAAGTTACTTTTCTACCTAACTGGATATGTTTTTAGTGTTTATATTTAATGTAACATGTTTATTCAGCTGGAAAAACATAGTTTACTGATGTATTCGAAAATTTAAAATGGCGGCTGACTCTCTCTTTGAGGCGGTAAGTTTGGGAAAATGGGTTATAAATAAAAATAAAAAAAATAGACAAAATACTGTTAGAAACTTGCTCAATATGTTACCGTAACATAGGTGGATATATATTCGGCGGGTTTTTAACAGTATTTTATCTAGTTTTTTATTTTTAACTCATTTTCTCAAACTTACCGTGTGAAAGAGATAGTC
This sequence comes from Euprymna scolopes, assembly GCF_053919585.1. Classification (NCBI taxonomy): domain Eukaryota; kingdom Metazoa; phylum Mollusca; class Cephalopoda; order Sepiida; family Sepiolidae; genus Euprymna; species Euprymna scolopes. Next base: position 140,768,601 of record NC_136489.1, read on the forward strand.
GGTCGCCATTTTTAACTTTCCAATACATCGGTAAGCACTGTATGGTTTTCAAGCTGAATAAACATGTTACATTAAATAAAAACATGCTTTGCATAACATTTATTTGTTATAATTTTATTTTTTTATTATTTTTTTGGACAACGTTTTCGACCTCTGTGGCAAGTAATACAAACGCACAAATAGTGTTGACTGTTGAGCATTTCCAGAGAACAAGACAAATGTCAGTTGACACTTAAATATTTGAAGTCTTGGTAACGACTTAAAAATAAATAGTAAAACAAAATACTGTTAGCAACCCACCTACTAAAGTTATGTGTGGAAAGTCTCCTCCTAAAACACTCTTTAACCCTAACAATAACACTAAGTTCGAGTGGCACCCCCCCCCAACAAAATACCTCTGTAAGCCACATACAAGCGTCTAAAACAAACAAACAAAAAATAGATCCTTCCTTAAAGAAAAATGCACATAAAAAATAAATTGGTTAACTGCCCTAAAATGCTGGAAATGGTGAATTATTTTACATTACATTTTTGTGAAACTAACCGCCCCCCCCCTCTAATATTGTTTTTGTTTCTGTTAAGTCTTCAGTATGTTCACACATAATTTTCCTTAGCCCTACAATTAATTCAAAGTCTGAATGGCAACCTTCCCATATTCTCATTGCATAGAAACCCTCTTAAAACCACACATAATTGTCTTAAAAAAAAATAAAACAAAAAGCATACAGGATTTATCTCCCATAAAAAAAAACAGTTAACTGCCCTAAAACGCTAGAATGACCTTTAATGGGGAATTATTTTACATTAAATTCTAAAATAATTTGTTTATCTTTCATTAAAGTTTTTCATGGCATTTCATACATAATTGCCTAAAAAGGTAGAATCACATTTTAGAGGGGTGGTCAGAAGGGGTTGGGTGGGGTTAAACAAAAGGTGTTCATCTACAATAATACCAAAGAAATATTGCAATATATTCATTTTTAAATGGTCCTATGTTTAGATTTAAGTTTTTTGTACGTAATGCACATTACAATTCAACTTTGAGTTCTCCAACTTCTTTTCTATTTATGGATACATGGCATTTTTAAGGAATTGCAGCATATTTATGCAAATTTACTGCAGATTATTTGGAAACCATGGACTTTTGGATATTTTCAGTTGCATATTCTGATTCCTTGTACAAAAATACACTTATATGGTAAATTTCATTGCTTAGTCTTGTGTTTTAACAAAGATATTGAAAAAGTAGTGTAAAAAATGTGACAAAACGCATATGGTCTTAAAGAGGGAAAATATCCAAACGTTTGAGGCACAAAAATAGTCATAACTTCCTTAATTTTAATCAGATTTTTAAAATTTAAAAAGATTCTTTCTTAGCTCATCAAGCTCTTTCTATGAATACCAATATTGAAATACTTTAAGCTATTTCAATTTTTTTCATGTGTATTGCTATTAAGACTGTCGTGTGTCTATAGAGGCAATAAGTGTACACATAATTATTTGAGAGGAACTGAAGATGCGGAAGATTTGTGCGAAGTTTGTCCCAAGAAGATCAAAAAGAAAGTTTGTTTCGGAGAAGATCAGAAGGAAAGACGGCTGTCAATCAGGAGAAAGGTGAAGCTGATCAATTTAGATCCCGCAGTTCTTAATGCTCTGGTGACCTGCAATAACCAAGAGACAAAGTTCCTAGTGGAAGCATGTTGGTTCTCCCAAACCCAAAAGGCCAGACAGAGCAAATCTACTCAGAAACTTATGATGATCCCTTTTTTTTAACAGCACTGGGTTCCCACTGGACAGACAGTCAACAAGGAATACTATGTTGAGGTTGTAAGGGAGTTCAGGAAGAGATTCTGTTGGAAGAGGCCAGCACTCTTCAAATCAAGTCAGTGGCATTTCCAACAGGACAATGCAGCAATTTACAGACTCTTTGACCTAGATGTAGCAATACACATGAAAAAATTGAAATAGCTTGAAATATTTCAATATTGGTATGCATAGAAAGAGCTTAATGAGCTAAGAAAGAATCTTTTTAAATTTTAAAAATCTGATTAAAATTAAGGAAGTTATGGCTATTTTTGTGCCTCACACGTTTGGATATTTTTCCCTCTTTAAGACCATATGCGTTTCGTCACATTTTTTACACTACTTTTTCAGTAAAAATGTCATATCTTTGTTAAAACACAAGACTAAGAAATGAAATTTACCATATAAGTGTATTTTTGTACAAGGAATCAGAATATGCAACTGAAAATCTCCCAAAGTTTATGGTTTCCAAATAATCTGCAGTAAATGTGCATAAATATGCAGCAATTCCTTAAAAATGCCATATATCCATAAACAGAAAAGAAGTTGGAGAACTCAAATTTGAATTGTAATGTGCTTTATGTACAAAAAACTTAAATCTAAACATAAGACCATTTAAAAATGAATAGATTGCAATATTTCTTTGGTATTATTGTAGATTAACACCTTCTGTTTAACCCCACTCAACTCCTTCTGACCACCCCTCCAAAATGTGATTCTACCTTTTTAGGAAATTATGTATAAAATGCCATGAAAAACTTTAATGAAAGATAAACAAATTATTTTAGAATTGAATGTAAAATAATTTCCTATTACAGGTCATTCTAGCATTTTAGGGCAGTTAACTGTTTTTTTTTTCTATGCATGCTTTTTTTTTTTTTTTTTTTTTAAGATGATTATGTGTAGTTTTAAGAGGGTTTCTATGCAATGAGAATATGTGGAGGGTTGCCATTCAGACTTTGAATTAATTGTAGGGCTAAGGAAAATTATGTGTGAACATACTGAAAACTTGACAGAGACAAAGCTAACAAAAACAATTTTAGAGGGGGGAGCGGTTAGTTTCACAAAAATTTAATGTAAAATCATTCCTGGCCATTCTAGCATTTTAGGACAGTTAACCAATTTATTTTTGTGTATTTTTCTTTAAGGAAGGATCTATTTTTTGTTTGTTTGTTTTAGATGCTTGTATGTGGCTTACAGAGGTATTTTGTTGGGGGGGGGGGGCTTGCCACTCGAACTTAGTGTTATTGTTAGGGTTAAAGAATGTTTTAGGAGGAGACTTGCCACACATAATTTGTATTAGAGGTGAAGTTAAGAGAGCTTTTTTTCAAAGAGAGCGTTCAAAAATTTGTTGATTTCTATTTTCGAGGTTGAAGGTGTTAATTCCATAGGCCGTTTATACTACGCTGGAGCAGGTTGTAAAAATATCTTTCGCTTAATAAGTAGGAAAAGAAATAACAAAATAAAAAGCTTCCTAATTGTAGTTTGATGTGTTTTCTAACTGCTTTTAAAATTTCAAGAATATTGATATAGATTTTGAGGGTTTGTATTACTATATACATAGATTCGAAAAAGTTGTCAAAAAAACAAATATATAACAAATAAATGTTATCAAAAGCAAGTTACTTTTCTACCTAACTGGATAATTTTTTAGTGTTTTTATTTAATGTAACATGTTTATTCAGCTTGAAAACAGTGTTTACCGATGTTTTGGAAAATTTTAAATGGCGCCCGCGCCCGACTCTCTTGAAACGGTAAGTTTGGGGAAAAGAGTTAAAAATAAAAAAGTAGACAAAATACTGCTAGAAACTCGCTCAATATATGTTACTGTGACATAGGCTGACATATATTCGGTGAGTTTTTAACAGTATTTTGTATAGTTGTTTTTTATTTTTAACTCCTTTTCTCAAACTTACCGTGTCAAAGAGAGTCGGGCCGGGCGCCATTTTTAATTTTCCAATGCATCAGTAAACACTGTATGTTTTTCGAGCTGAATAAACATGTTACATTGAATAAAAACACAAAAAATATATCCAGTTTAGTAGAAAAGTAACTTATCTTGCCTTTGATAACATTTATTTGTTATATATTTGTTTTTCGACAACTTTTTCGAATCTATGTATAAACGAGATTTTGATACTTATTTTGATTTTGAAAAAAAACATTTGTGGCTGTTCGCAGTAAAACATTGTTTTAATTCGCTGTTCAAAACTAATTTAAAGAATAAAAGTGCATGCAAGCTATATATCTACAAAAGTTTATTTTGTTTTTTTAACCATGTTTTTAAATTTGACGAGCAATGTGAGAAATTGCAACAGATTCATAATGCCGAATTGGTTGGGATTGTTATTATACAATCTGAAAACCGAATAGTTCTAAACTAATGTTATTCTGATAACAAAATAGCTCTCATTAAACATATAAGAACATTTATATTCATATTTTCATGTTTTTCTTAATTCATTCTTGAATAAAAATTAAAGAACGCGTGTTGTTTATACACTGTGCTATTGCTGATTCTACAGGCTGGAGCTGCTGCTGCTGCTGCTTCTAGTAATACTAACTTCATTTGACCAAATTCGAGAAATAGAAACAATTTTTTTTTCGGGTAGGTCCTTTTAAATTATCAATTACCGCGGTCCTACTCAACATAAAATAATACTTTTAATTGATAAAGATAGTAAAAAGATTGATTTACTTACTACTGGGTGTCCGAAGAATTTTTTTTTCAAAATGTTCAATACTCGTCATATTAAAGTCTTATTTTTAACACAACAAAAAAAGAAATGGTCAAAAATATTTCGGACACTTGACAGTATTAAGATTAACACCTCTTCTAATTGGTTCCCAAATTTCATGACGAAATTCTTCATACAATCACGGTACGGACCTTTAGAAAACAAGGGGGGGGGGATCATTACAAAACCTTACCGAAAACGCCATTTTATGACATTCACATTTTTATCACTTTATTTGCTTAAAACTCTTAAAATATATAATGTACATTCATATTTATTAATTCATTTGAAAGTATATTCATTTCCGAACAAAACAGTAGTAATTTGAAGACTTGAAGTGCTTTGGTTTAAAAAATATGGCTATTTTAGTAGAACTACCTTGAAATCTGTGATTATCCAAAGCGTTTTTTCGTCCGTGTGTATTACTACCAGATGGGCATCAAGACAGTTCTTCACCACCACCCCACACACACAGTCAAGACCTTGCTCCCTATGACTTTTGGTTATTCCTTAATAATAATAAACAAAAACCTTAGAAGCTATCATTATGAGACAATTAAGGAAATGAAAGAGGCTGTAATGATCATCATTGACACGCTCACACAAGAGGACTTCCAGAAGTTGTAGGGCAAGTTGATTTGCAACTTTTTTCAGAAAATCAATATGGCACTGGTGATGTGGGATTTGATGTGATAACAACGGATACCAGAAATTAGATTCCCATCTTGAACAGAAAATTGAGCATTTAATTTTAAAAATCGTAAAAAAATGCTAAGAAATCTTTCATTTTCATAGCACACCACTGACTTTGAAATTTCTCTATTTTTATAAAAAAAGTCAATTAAATTTGATATATTTATATGAAATACATTGAAAGAAAAAATACACGAATGATGATTTTATTTATGAATCACAACTAGCAAAATATCTCTAAGTGAAGGTTAACAAACTCCAGTTTGAGAAAAATCAGTCAAATTTGACCGGTGTGTGGCTGCAAAATTGATAGCAGTAATCTGTGTTTGGTTGTTTGTTCACTATTTCTGGAATAAAACAACACAAAAAAACAATTATTTGAAAATGCTTATTTGCTTTATATTTTTATGATGTAATATGAATAAAACTGACTATTGTTTGGGTAAATTGAGAAAATTAATAAAATTTAATAGATACATATTTATTTACATAATGGACAAAATCGTTTGAATGCCCTCTTCTTTCACAATAATTCATCGATATTATATTTTCCGGATAGTGCAAAAGTACTATGTTTTAAACTGTTTAAAACAGTAATTTGGATTTCAGTTAACTGTTTTGTTCTCTGAATCAGATTAAAAATGTACTGTTGTTGGTTAAAAAAATTGTCAGTTTTGATCTCAAACCAACTACACTTGGATGATAAATTTGATCAGAATGTTTAATTTATCATAGTGTTTGAGGATAGACACCTCTCATCCATAAACACATTAACCTTGTGGGTAATGTTAGCCATCTTGCTTGATTCAAGGGCCCAATTTTCTAAGCTGCATATCTTGGGTTAACTTTTTGGGAAATGCCAACAGCATACTCAAAAAGTTATGTCTCAGGACAGGAAGTTTACAGTTACAAGATGTATTAAACAGTCTGTCTAGCTGTTTCTCCATTATTTTAACTTTGGTTGCTACAAGAGATATCCTTTCAATCTGTTTGGCCCTCTTATAGCAAAATATATTGACCTTCTGTCCTATATAACGTTCCCTTAACTGCTTGACAAATACTAATTATTTCCTTGGCAATTAACTTAGAAATCTCACTATTTTTTAAGTGAGGATAACTGTTTTCAAGGAAATAACTAAACTGGATGATTTGTCGTGAAGTTGGGGGTGCTGTTTCATCCAAACGACAAGGTGAACCAGCAAATCTTTGAACCACAGGTTAAAACTGAACGTTGTGCTTTTACTGACATTTTAATCTGAAAAGTAAAATAAATAAATGGATGATAACTGAAGGAAACTGTTTTAGGCTATCTTCCCGTTTCATATGTAAAAAAATAAGTGCTAGTTATGGTAAGAAATAATGAAAAATTTTGCAGAGTTGAATTAAATGAATTGAAGAGAGAGGACCAGACCAAATCAGAGGCATAGTAGTGTTTAGTTTAGAAATTTATTTAGTAGACTTTGGCTCCTCCTTTGATAACATGAATTTATCCATAAAGAGATTATATCTTGCTGTAGCTGTGCCATTTTAAACAAGTGTTTAGAGTTTGAAAAACCTATGCTTGTGCATCCATGTTACCATGCTATTTTTAATAGTATTTTCAAGTTAAATTTAATTTTTACGCTATTATTTTTGTTTATTAAATTAAGTGAAAGTACAGATTAGTTACAACACACCCTTCCATCCTCCCCATCTTAAGAATGGCTTTCTAAATAATAAAGTTATTTTAGCACAATAACATAGATGCACAAGTACCGAAAAACCTTTAAAGCAGTTTCCTTATTTACTTGTATTAATCTTACAAAAACTTGAAAATTTATGCTGTTATGTTTCATAAAGAATGTGTAGAATAAAATTGTATGGGCTATTTTTTTTTTTTTTTTTTTATATATAAAACTGTAGTATTACCATATTTTTATAAAAACTTCAAATAGAATTCGATGTGAAATATTAGGTTGGTGCAAAAATGTTTTTTGACGTTCGTTTGAACATTAAAAAAATTACATTATTTACGCACTAACCTAATAGAAAAACAAATTAAAAAAAGATAAAACAAATATGTTTAAATTCACTGCAGACACTTGAAATTTAATAATATATATTTTAAACAAGTCTTTTTCGTTTCTCTTTTCAAAATAATTATGCCTAAAAATCATGTTTTCAAATTAAATAATAAACAAACGTTAATTTTTAATATCAATAACGAGCGTGTGTTTACAACGGTGAAATCTAAAATGTTCCCACCCGAAAATGTTCCTGAAATGAAAAACCAAACTTTGGTCGCTATTATTTAAAAAACATAATTTTGCCTTTACACTTAATATTTATTTTATTAATTCATTATCCTCACTTATTTTATTTAAAAATGTAGTTTAAAACATATTCTAAATAATGATTCCATTTTTTTAATGGTAAAAATTGTTTTTATGATGGGACGTTTTTGACAATTCACTGAAAAACCTTAATAGCTGCAATTTTTCAACTTTTAAAGTCATTTCCTCAAGCAAAGATAACCATTTTGAAAAAAATATTTTGTGTAGGTCTTTTCCATGTCAAACCCCAACTATCATCACCATTGCATCACCAGGATTCCAAAATCGGCCTGCCCTAATGCTACAAGTCTAAGCTCCAATCTGTGGTCCCCACTCGCCAAACTTTCATGAAAATACTTATCTAGCTGAAACCACTGTCAATAATTTCCCCCAAACCTAAACCTAAATATGTGCCTAAACCTAAACGTAGATTCCATGAACAAAGCTTCTTTCTTAGAATTGCACACCTGTGGAACTCTCTTCCATTTCCCTGCTTTCCAGCTGACTACAATTTGATCATATTCAAGTCCAACATAAACAAATTCTTGATGAGCCATATCTTTTAAGTAATCAAATTTACCAAATTTCCACTACTAACGATTATTACGATATTATCCCATTGGCTACGGTACACTCAATAACCGTTATCCTTGAGTGGCCTCTGGGCCTTGATAAGTGGTGACTCCTATGTTAAAAAAAAAAAAAAAAAAAAAAAAAGTACATTGCGGCTGAAGGAGATTACTTTGAAGAAGACTAGAGTTTCATGTATTTACTATCAATAAATGTGCTCATTCGAAAAAGTCTGGAAACTTATTTAAGGTACCTCAATATTTTGTAAATCTATTTAAAAAAATATTTTTCCTATAATTTAGCTACAGAAGTTGCCAGCAATAAAAAAAATAATATTCCTACTGCAGTGCCTGTTAAAGTACGGAGCTTCGCTAAGAAAATGGATGAATCAGGTATGGTAATTCTGTTTCCTTTTTTTTTTTTTTCTTTTTTTAATTTTTTTTTTTTATTTAACATTTTTCAAACAATTTCTTAATTTCTGCTGTCTTTTACTATCATCCTAAATTGTTTTAATAAATTGTGAGTCATAAAAGCATTTTTGTAGTTTTAACAATGTTTTATTTTATTTTTTTGGAAGGGGTAATATATGATGTCTCATTAATAATATAAGATTTTTTAAAAAACCTAGAATATATTTGCATCAATTTAAACACTTTTCATTTTTATTTTGAATGATGAAATTTTTATATTTATTTTGAAGTTTATTGAATGTGTATTATATACATTTTTGATTTAGCTCTTTCCAAAACTGGGGTTGTCAACATCCAAAGTTCATTACCAGGGAATTTATCCTGCATGCCTGGTACACCTGTCATACCCATCACAAATAATGGTATATCTACACCTACCTCTGCATCTAGTGGTAACTGCTTTTTATCTGCTAGTTCTGGGCTAACAAGAAGTAATAACCTAACTCCTCGTGCTACAACCACTACAGGAAGTCTTCGAAGCAAAGAAGGTGGAATTAAGGTAAAAGAATCTGTTGAAAATTTTTTAATCTTAAATTTTATTATTGGAATTTGATTAAATTTTGATAGTACATAACCATTGGATCTTTAGATTTTAGCATATGGGAGATATAATGAAAGACTTCAAATTGAAAGAGAAAAGAAACCAGAAAGCAGAAAACTTGAATATTAAAAAAGTAAACGCAAAATAACCTCAATCTACCAATAAAAAAAATAAAATAATATCTACCAATAAAAAAAATAAAATAAAATAAAAAAAATAAGCTGCAAAAACAAAATTTATCAAAATTATACTAAAGATTTTTTATAACAAAGTCGTGGGCATCTTTTCTAAAATGTAATTCAGTAAATTCAATAAATTTGTAATTGGAAGCACGCATATCACTAGAACCTATCACAGCTTTCCATTCTATATCAAATTTTTGAATGGAGTAGAGAATAAGGACTCCAACCGGCTTCACTGCGAAGAAAGAAAAAAAGGGACACCGGTTTAACCTTGACCTTCACACACACTAGCTCTGTAAACAAATATCGCAACAAGAAAACTTTTCAACCTAAACTTTATATTGCTATTTAAAAAATAATAAAAACGAGTTATATTATTGTGATAAAACTTTTTAAACCTAAACTTTGTATTGCTTTTTTCTTTTTAATAAGAATAAAAACTAGTTATATTATATTGCAACCAAGATTTTTTTGGAGAATGCGTTTACATAACTTTTTACAAAATATTTTGTGGAGAACCGGATTTTCCCTACATTAAAAACTGATGTAAAAATTGAGAATTTAGAATGCTGATTGGAATCACCATCAATTTCACTCGCTTTGTTTACATGTTTTGTTCCTTACATTGTATTTAACTTTATCCTAGTGGGGAGGCAAGCAAATAGCAAACTTTTTTTTATAAAAAATAAATATTATAAAACATTTCTAAATAAAATTATGTATGTTATGTCATCTTGATAAAATTGTCTCGGTCATTGACCGCTGAGAGAAAAGATCAGCATCCTGATAATAATCAATAATAAAATACATGATTTTAGAAATGTTTTTATAACTTTGAGTTTTTTACTCATGTGGGGAGGTAAGCAAATAGGAAAGTTTTCTTTTATCTATACTCCTATAAATTCGTTTTTCTTTTGTGTGTATTGATATTCATATTAAAAACCTCTTTTCTATTTATTTAAAAAGAAAATACAATTTTTTTTATATATGGGTTGTGGAAATGCAAATGTTGGACTAGCAAAAGATTTAGTTAATTTACATATTCTTTTAAACATTCATTTTAATTAATTCCCTATTAGTTTTTTGGTTTTCTGATGGGATGATCATCTAGAGTTAACTATTACGTGTAATTATATTCATGCAGATATTCTACATGATTTATACTTGCATAATATAAAATAATATAAAAATTGTTTCCATATATATTTATGTATACGTATATATTTTTGTTTAATCTATTAGTCTATATATCTATAAAAGTGAACGTGTCTGTCTGTCTGTGTACATTTCCCTACGCAGTAACTCTGTCAATTTTAAGTCTACAGACTCAAAATTTGATATACAGGGTACTGAGATTTATGAAAATCTTTGATCCGTTTTCGCCCAGAAATTTGGCTGTTGAGGGGGCAAAGATTTGACTTTTGAGAACTCTACCAAACTCCTCCGACAATTTTGGGTCTAAACACTTGAAATTTTAGATATAGGTTCCTTGGACATGGATCTAACTTAGAATGGAACTTGATTTGAGCCCAAAACAATAAATGTTAAGGGGTCATAATAGAGGTCAAAGTTTTAAAAAATTTGACCTCTGCAGTCTCTACAATTTCTGGTCTAAACATTTGAAATTTTACATAAAGGGTATTCAGAGATAGGGCAAGCTTTTTCATCGGTTTGGGTCGAAAATTTTTAGTTACCAATGTTGTGGTGGCACACATTCATTTGCATATGTGGATAGTAATTACACATAAATAGGAAGACTCAGTTAGTCTGAGTGTGTGTTCACCAGAAGCCACCGAAGGCCGATATGTTTCTCCAGCAAAGACTCTCTTATTTGACACCATTATGTAAATATCCTGTAAATATACCTTTTCCTAATACACTTCTTATTTGATCTACCTTTGTTTGTTTAGTCGTCATTTGTATTGCTTTCTACGTTACTTGTTTCGACCTGCAAACTTAACAACCAATATGTAAATGTATGCATGTCTGCCTAAAATTTTCGACAGATTCAAAATTTGATATACAGGGTACTGAAATTTGGGAAAAATCTATGTGATCAATTTTCGTCCAGAAATTTGGCTGTTAAGGGGTCAAAGTTCAACCTTTAAGAACTCTACCAAACTCCTCCGACAATTTTGGGTCTAAACACTTGAAATTTTAGATATGAGATCCTTGGACATGGATCTAGCTTAGTAACTTGATTAGAGCCCTAAACAATAAATGTTAAGGGGTTATAATAGGGGTCAAAGTTTTAAAAAATTGGCCGTTTTTTTTTGTTTTTTTTTTTTTTTTGCTCAGCATACACCTCACACTCGGGCAACGCCGGGCACCCATGCTAGTGTATCTATAAAAGTGAACATGTCTGTGTGTCTGTCTGTGTACATTTCCCTACTCTGTCAATTTTTAGTCTACAGACTCGAAATTTGATATATAGGGTACTGAGATTTGAGAAAATCTTTCTGATCGGTTTGCGGTCAGAAATTTGGCTTTTAAGGGGTCAAAGTTCAACGATTTGACCTTTGAGAACTCTACCAAACTCCTCCGACAATTTTGGGTCTAAACACTTGAAATTTTAGGTATAAGTTCCTTGGATATGGATTTCAGCCCAAAACAAATGTTAAGGGGTTATAATAAGGGTCAAAGTTAAAAAAATTGACCGTTTGTTTGTTTGTTTTTTTTTGCTCAACATGCACCTCCAAACACCCGGGCTAGTAAAAAATAAATGTCATAAAAAGATTTGTATGTTGTGATATTACATTTCATGTTTATAAGTATAAAATTTAAAAAAAAATTGTATTTTTCAAATCTCGCTTATTTATACTTGTTACTTATAATTTGAGATTTTATTATGCATAAAATTTGTCTCAGTTAGGAAGGATTTCTCTTTAACTGACCGCTGACGAGATATCAGCATCTTTAATTCTCAGTTCTTACATGAGTTTTTAATCTAGAGAAAATTTTTTTCCTCACAAAATGTTTTGTAAAAATCTTGTAAATATATAAATGCACTCTACAAAATAATCAGTCTTGGTCGCAAGTAAATATAACTCATTTTAATAAAAAAAAAAAAAAATCAATCCTAAGTTTGGTTTAAAGTTTTATTTTTGTGATATAATAATATAACACATTTTTATTATTATTTAAAATAAAAAAAAAAGAAGCAATCTTGTTGCAATATTTGTTTATAGAGCTAATGTGTGTGCGAAGGTCAAGATCAAACTGGTGTCGATTGAAATGTGTCTTATTCCCTACGTTGTCCAAATTTTTTTAGTGGGAGCATACATGCTAGACCCCATAGTAAAAGTTCATATCATTTTAATATCAATACAAAATGTTTTCAGGATTTTTTAAAAAAATTGTTACATTCATTTTTGAAAAGGTATTTAAATTCAATGTTTAAAGTTGTATTTATATTAGGGATAAATTTAAAGAATTGTTGGAGATTTAAAAAAGTAGTTAAGTAAATAAACCTTATTGATTACTGTTATATCAAACAAATAAATATATTGCTATTTGAAAAATAAATTTTTAAAACTTGAATTCATCTGTATACATGATACATTTTTTTCTATTTTCCTAACATTTCTGAAAAGTCAGGTGTAAGCATTCTCAGAGTGATAAATATTTTAAGACTTGTCAGCTAAAAAATATGATAGTTATGAACATGAATTCACACGATGTGACATATTTCTGTAAAATGAAAAATATAGACCACTGGATTCAGAAAAGAAATCAATAATAAAGGCACGATTCTTTCTCAAGACTTGTTGGGGTGAACAAACCAATAAGTGCAACAACAAAATGACCAACACAACAAAAATTATCAGAATTACTCGGTTTTCTAAAATTTTCAAATTTATTTATTTTTCATTTGAATAAAATTTTTATAAATTTGATGCATTCCGGTTAAATTGTTTAAATTTTTTTTGAGATTGGTATTAATTTTTATTGTTTTGACTAGCGCTCTCATCTTATTAGCTGTTCTCACAATAGTCTTTTCCAACCCTTACATTTTGCTGAAAATTACCCAAAAGCAAGATCATATGGATATACATCTGAAAACGTAATATTTTACCCTGGGAAAATTATGGAGCTTAGGCCCCAGGATGTCTTAAGGGTAAAAAACAACCATTTTGGGGTTCATCTTTATTTTTATCCAAAAATGTATACTTGTATCTAAGTAGGGGTTTTGAATGGTACTGGATTCAAATTAATGCATCGTTTGTCATGAAACGATGTCATTTGGCTGTTTTATCTTTGTTTTACATCAGGCCAGGGGTTTAAATGGGGAAAATAGCCAAAAATCAGTCAGAGAACCATATAGATTTTAGCTTGTTTGTATGTGAATTATCTTTTCAAGATTAATTTTTACATGTTTTTCAAAGTTAAAGCAGTCTTAATCAATATTCTTGAAATATGCAATACAACCAATCAGAAAACATTGAACCACAATCAAAAAATTGTATTTTTCTTCTCTGATCAGTTGAAGTGGAAATACAACTGAGTAAACTTGACAATTTTTCTTAAATTATCAGATGCATAAAAAATAGCACTTGCTTATTAATAGAAAATCATCTCAGAAGTATTTATTTTTTTATGATACATTAAATCTGTTGCAGTGAAATTCTTCCACCTTGAAGTATACTTTCAACAATTCTTTGTGATGAAATAAAGTGATGGTGAGTATCACTTACCGATTGAAATTGCAAGCACACCCAAAAAGTGTCCGGCAATGCCCTGCTTCAGGTAAATCATGCCACAGATGTGGAAGAGAAAACTACTTCTCAAATATATGCCACAACATAGCATTATCCAATTTCATAATGAAGGATGACCCTAATGATAACCAGGGTGATGACACCACCTTCATCTAAAGCAGGAGTATACAATCCAAATGACTAAAGAAAAAAGAGGGAATTCTACAACAACCAGTTCATACCAGGCTGATCAAAGCCAACCATATTCATTAATATCAAAGTGGGACACCAACAGCATAGTGGTCCAGAATGATCACAGTTCCCAAAAAAGACAGCAGCTCATGTAGAACAGTTGACCTGCAGAATTTGTATGCAGCAATTAAATGGGCAACACATCACACACTCTTTCCATTCAACCTTGTCAATACTAAAAAAAGAAAAACCATTCTCAATGCCTGGAATGGATATCAGTGTTCCCCTTCCTGTAAAAGCAAGGATGCCACTACTTTTATAAAAAAATGAGGCCGATATTGATATTTGTCGACTCCTCAAGGTTTCCAAGCATTCAATGATGACTGCACCATACACCCAAAAGAGATATGCGATGAGATCAGGTGGCGATCTGGTCTGAATAAAATCAGGAGTCATTTAGTAAAGGGTGGATCAAAAAGAAAATTTTTTTATGGATGAGGTCTGACCTTTCTTAGTCCGGCGGGGTGTTATGGAAGAATAGGATAGGGGCAGTAGAAAAATGTATGGACATGTTGAAAAATGTGTATATTTTGAAAAAATAGATAGTAGGAATGTTAAATTATGCTGGGGCATCATTGGGTTGATTTGCTGGTAGTCAATTTTTCTAAATTGACTATTTTTATGAAAAAGCTAAAATGTTAGATAATGAATATTTTGTTAACTGTTATGTAGGAAAAGGTATGCAGAGAGAATGTTTTGAAAAAAAAAAAACGTCTCCTAAAATATTTAAGGAAAAATGCGGTAGATAAACAAAGTAGGTTTTCAAACCAGCAATGCAGCCTTGGGAGTTGAGTGTTAAAATTCCCAAACAAAATAGGGTTTACAATAATTAATTCAATTACGTCATAGCAAGGATTAGTTTGAATATATAAAAACAGTTGGAAGTTAAGACAGAAGAAAAAGAAGAGAGCTAGAGAGAGGGCTAAACAGTTGAAGAGAGTTGGGGTTAGAGACAGAGCTTGTAATGGCCCTGTACAGCGGGGAAGCAGTATCTAAAGATGCATGCAATCTTTCAACAGGAAAACATTTGGAATAAAAACTGTCTAAAAATATAACCCGGAACCTTCTGATCCTCCTTTGAAAAGAATGTTCATTTCAATTTTGGCCGGTTCAACCAAGATTCCTGGATGAATGAAGCTTTTCTGTTTGATAAGATATAATTCCTCAGAGAGGAATGGTGTTAAGGAAATATTTGTTGAACTGTTGTTAAAGGTAGATATATCTGTTTATTATTTATTATACGTGTTAAAAATGTACACACACACACACACACTGAATAGGTTTCCTTCATGTGACCTGTTGTTTAAACTATTCCATTTTATAGGATGATGATATAGCACTATCTTTTTGGCACACGATTAGATACCTTACGTTTTGTGCTGAAAATGAAATTGTATTAAACCCAGATAAATTCCATTTTGTGAAAGACAATGTTAAGTTTGCTGGTTTTGTGAAAGATAATGTTGTTCTCAAAATTTAGTTAAGGGCATCATAGATTTCTCATTTCCGATAAATATAAGAGGAGTTAGATCGTTCTTTGGTCTGATTAATCAAATTTTATATGTGTTTGCCTAATCACCTTTCAGGGAACTGCTTAAACTTAACAGCAGGTTTTACTCGAAGAAAATTTTTTATGGATGAGGTCTGACCTTTCTTAGTCCGGCGGGGTGTTATGGAAGAATAGGATAGGGGCAGTAGAAAAATGCTTTTCAGCAACCTTTTCAGCTGTCAAAGGATAAGATCCTAGACAGCATTCAGGATGGCGTTTGGACATTCAAGATAAATCATCCAACATGCATGACTACAGACTAGAGTCTAACAGGAATACTCTACTCCAAAAATATTGTGAGCACTCGTCTATTATATGAAGAGAACCTGTTTGTATGTTAGCTAAAAACTTTTGTCATATGCATCGTTAGAAAGACCAATCTCTCAGACAGTGGAAAAAATGGTCAATTATTTTGTGTAAAATTGCATTTTATTACAAGGGGGGGGGGGTCACCTAAAATCGTCCCTTTCTAAACGATTTCAACAACTGCGCAGGTGTCTATTATTGTTCTCTGAATTTGTTTAAATACAAGAATTTTCAACGTAATTTCGTAATTAGCGCTCTGACCCAATGGATTAGGAGGTTGTCTCACAACCATTAGTTTTGAGGTTCATGTACGGCTACAGGTGGTCCCCTTTTTTTTTTTTTTCTTTTGCATTTAAGCAAAGTTGTTTTGTAATTTTGACAGCTACAAAAAAAAAAATTCCATATTTCGATTTTTTTTTTTTTTTTTTTTTTAATTTTTTTTTTATCAGCAATTTAAATCAACTGAGGGTTAAATTTTTATTTAAAGAAAATTAAAATTTCAATCCAATTAAAATTTTTAATCAAATAAAAAAAAAACAAAAAAACTTTCATTTCATTTTTTTAACAATTGAAAACTTTAATTAATAGTTGCGAATATAAAACTTTAATTAATAATTGCGAATGCTAAAATGAACACAAAAACATAACAAAAAAGAAGCTGACAAATTGCAGAGTAAAATGTTTCAACTACTTTTTAATGAAACAAAGTTTATAACATTAACCATGCATGCGCTAATCGTTGATACTTTCTTTCGTATGAAATAACTATAATTTGCGATTTTATAGCGTGCACATAGTCGTAGCCACATCAGTTAAAAGGTTTTGGTTACTAACTTAACTTAACACACATTTTTTTTCTCTTTTTCTTTCTTTTTCTTTCTTTATTTTCTGTTCCATTTTTTTTTTCTTTTTCTTTTTTTTGCTTACAAATTTTTTGCTTTCCAAAGTTTTGCTTTTTGGCTGATGGCACCCAATTTTTTATTTTTTTTGTAAAAAACGCCAGGTCTCCCCAGGCCCTCATTGTCACATCCCCTTGCCTGGCTTTTATAACTGGGCGAGATGTAACACTCCAACGCTGTCAATTAAAAAATTTTTTGTTTTTACGATGCCCCCTCCCTCCCCCCATGTTGTCACAATCCCTGTAGTCACAATTTTTTTTACAACTGGGCAACATCTGTGTCCTGTTGACATTCCTAAATATATCCTATCCTATCCTAATTATACAGCTGTTTTTATTTTTTGAATGATAATTGTGTACTCATACATTTAACGAACCAGACGTAACTCAGCGTGCGGCTTGGATTTCTCCAGAGCATGATGTCAAAAGCCAGATATGGCTGAGCGTTGCTGATAATGTAATAACAATGCTACATAAAAGAAAAAATAAAGTAAAATTTTAAATGTAAAATCATCAACAGAAAAAAAAAAATCAAAATCAAAAACCTTACCATTCATTTATATTTTATGAACTGTTTGAAAAAAGTCTTTTTTGTGTAAAATAAATTTTAAGCAAATTTGTTTTCATCAAAGAATGAGAGTTCATATAGAAACGTTTTAATTTGAATAAAATAAATATGCATCAAGTGCGCTTGAAAGCCAACAAATATTTTAATTGTTTGAAATGTGATAAATTTCAAACAAGTAAAATATTTATTTTCCTAATATTACATTGTGATTTGGCTTTCAAGTGCACTTGATGCATATTTTATTTTATTCAATTTCTTTTTTAATAAAAGAATTTTTTTCAATAAATGATAGTAACTTTTTTTTTTTTTTTTTTAATCCCTGCAAGTAGTTGGAATTTTTTTTTAATCCCTGCAAGTAGTTGGAATTTTTTTTTTTTTTTTTCTCAGGAGGATGTATTTGTCTCAGACTCTTGGTATTTGCCTCAGACTCTTGAAGGGTATCAGACAAAGTGGACGGAGGTGAGATAGCAGATGTGATAGGAAGCTCCTTACCAACCGACTAGCTTTCGACAATCTGAGTTAATATGGAGTCAAATGGCTGTCTACCAAATTTTTGGTACCACATGAACTCTAACAGATGTGTCCAGAAGCTCCCGGTTGTTTCCAAATTCTTGTTTATTGTGTTGCTTTGCTTCCTTCCACATCTCCACATGATTTGTTGTTGCCTGTGTTTCAGGATTTATGAAGTTAAGGCTGTGGTTCACCGTTAAATGGTGATATCCATCTCCTCCTACTTTGCTATATGCCCTCCAACAGTCTGATACGACCATGGTCCCCGGCAGAATGTATTTTTTATTAGTGGAAGGAGGGTTTCAGCATTCCTATTTGGTATGCTCACCAAGAAACCATCTTTATCAGTGTGATCGTATCCACCAAAGACCCAGACCGGTGTCAGAAGTCTGTCGACGTTATATTTTTGGCGGTTGAAGACAGACTCCTCGATCTCAACCATATGATCTGGGCCTCCTATCTGCCGGGGATTTCTGAGAAAATAATCCCAGCAAATGTCTTGCAGGAATTCTTCGAATCAACACTTGTGTGGCATGAGCACAACCCACATTCTTGCTGAAGGTTTCTTGTAGTCGCCATTTTGAACGCCCACAGGTAAATAATTTTCAGGATGCAGGTAATCCTCAGCCGCAATTTCACAAAAAAGATTCCAGTTCTAACAGTTGTCCAATAGCAACATTTTACTTCATTGAGTCTGCCATCAATTTTCTTTGCTGGCAAAACTGTATCACAGCCTCCAGGGTCTGGAGCTGGTTTGATAGCATGGTCAAGTTCATTATCTCTATTATTTTAGCCTCAGCGTTTCTTGAATTTAAAGTAAGAAACGATGGAATTTTCTGGGTTTTTTTTTTTTCTCTCTTCCAATTGGTATCAGAATTCTCATCTGCTGCTCAGGCAGGCCAGTGTGTGCACGCAGCGTTGTGATTGGTTGATCGCCATGTTACATGAGACAGCAGTTAAACCCAAACGGTTGACATCATGTTCTGGGAAAATCCTAGCCAAGCACTTAGTTACGTCTGGTTGATTAAATGCATATGTACTGTATTAGAATCGGGAATTTGGAATGGAATCGGTAATTTTATCGGAATCAAGGAAAAATGTTGGAATTATCCCAGTTCTAGTTTTTATATGGTGAAGCATGGAATGCAGGAAGGAGAGAATATGTAATGTGAAGGAGTGAGATTTGGGTGGAAGTGTGTTGTAAAGAGAAAGGTTAGGAAACAATAGGAAGAAGATAGTGAATGTAAGGAGGCGGCAATGAGAAATGCTAGGAGGGAAAAAATAAGAATATTAGGCAACAGATGAATTCTTCTAATATTATTGTCTTCAATACTGCTTCATTTTTTAACCATGATCTCAAAGATGTTAAAACTCAGGTTTTTGAGAAATATTATTGGATTGTAAAATCAAACAAAATTGAAGAGGCATCTTAATTTCATGTTATGTGCATGTTTGATTGTTACATACACATCAAATGAAATTAAGAACAAGTATTTACTAGTACATGTAATAGATATGTAACATGATTCATACCATTAAAATTCACTAGTATTTTGTAACTAAATTATTACTTGAGTGAAATAAATCTAATGAATTTATTTCAAACTAGCAGGACTCATGTACCGACGTTGCATGGTGAAGAGTTTGTCTACACCCCACCTGTAAAAAAACAAAAACAATTAAACTACAGTTGTTAGTGGGAGCCACTGCCAGCCCACGGGCACTGGTGTCTGTGGCCAAAATGAATGTACTGATGCATGTAAGCATGTCTTAAAACGATTTGTTACAATGAAAAAGGAAATCAAGAAATTTTATTAAAAGAAATATGTAGCATAAATAGAACTGTTGGCAAAGAATAAGTTTGCTTTATTTCATTTGGCATAATAATAAAAAAAAGCACAAATATTTGGGAGCTAACCATTTCAATGTAGTTTATTTTGTTCAATAGACTTCTGTATTTTTTCTTTTTTCTTTTTACGGCATAATAATAAAAAAACACGATGAGAGGTACCTATTTTCAAAGAAATATGTAGCAGAAGTAAAATAGATTGCAAAAAATGTTGATGTTTTGATGAAGACAGTGTCTGACAATGATTATGAAGAAGACAAATTTGTTGTCACTATAGCAGAATCTTATTGTGGCAAACCATCTTTCCAAATAAAGCGAGTAAATGAGTTATTTAATGAATCTTGTATTTGTCTGTCTTACATGTCTATAATAACCTATTCTGGGTGAAAAAATGTCTCTTAATGACGCCATATTTTTAATGTTTGATTTATGAAGCGACGCTATATTTTAATGTCCGTTTATGAAGTGGAGAAGTCGATTCCGGAATATGAGAATTGTCAGAGCTCAGCCAATCAGAATGGATGGAATTAGGCTAGGGAGACTTTATTATTTATGAATCGGAAATTGGAAAGATTGTTATGCATGTGTATTTATGAGGCAGTAATGATTGGTGTAAGTACAGTATCTGTGGAAAGTGTAGAATTTGTTCCAGTGATAACTGGTAGCAGTAGTAGGAGTAAATACTTAGAAAAATAGGGACTCCTACCTCTAAACATATTGTGATAGTGTTTCTCATCAGATGCAATGTAGCATTTTATTATCATGACTGAATGTGTCTAAAATAGTGTTTGAAAACTACATAAGATAGTGGCTATTAGGGTAGATGTATTGAATTTGTATGTGGCATCTGTTGCAAACAATACTTTGGTTCAGAGGAAAATTTCTGCAGTCATTTTATTATATAGGAGATGAATTTTCCTACTGCTAAACAACTTAAAATGTACGTAATATTTTATTTAGCTTCAATCAATAATCGCTTTTTCCTTTACTTGTCATTTACTTCCTTCACAATTTACAATTATGTACATATCACAGGATACCCCCCCCTCCAAATAACTTGAATAATTAGATTAAAAAAATATTTATATTAATTCAATTTTACATATAAACAAAGATGATCCTAATACTATTGTATCTTTAACAGGGTCTTATATTTTTGGAAAACTTAGTTTAACATGTTGAATGTGCAGTCACTGCAGAGCCCATGATCATTGTGCTGATACAAAATTATTGCTCAATTATTGATCCATTCATGGATTGTGGTGCCATGTGTCTCCTACTCAACATCACCGACCCCAATGTTGTGTACTGTAGTTTTCCTCGTCTCTTTTATGGCTATTTTATCATCTCACATTAGCAGCTGCTGAGGGACACACTGGTTCACAAGTATAAAATAAAACAACTCAAAAAGAAAACCACAGACACCAACACTTTCTTTGAATATTAGTTGCACTCTGGATGTGTGCATGATACCATCATAGGAAACTACCTTCTAAATGCTAACATCCATGTCTTACTTTTTCTGTTGATATCAGCTCATTTTGATCTCCCAAACCTCTCCTGACCTTGTTAAAGTTACGACTGTCATTAACCAGACACAGTCTTCAAAATGCTAGATGCTGCATACTGGTCCTAACTGTTGTAAACCCCACCAACACTCACAAAACTAAAATCTTCTTTGTCCCAATCATTGCCACACCTTGACCAACCATTCACCTTAGCTCTCCTTGTGTAAACCCTATCTATTGTTTTTCCACCAATCCCATTTCCTATACCTTTGTTTTACCCGATGAACCTATTTGCTCTTCTTTTGGTATGTTTTCTCTTTCTCTCCTACTAACTGTTGGGGCAGGAGACTCAATAGTATCGCACAATGATACTTGTTTTTCTCTACTGAATTGACTTGCTAACCAAAACCATATCAAAACAACAAACACTGAGAGGCACACAAACCACACTGCCATACCCCAGAAAACCAAACTATCCCACTCTCTTCTGGCCGTCTGCTGGACTATATGTAAAGTCTAGTCTCATTAGACCATGCAGATGCCTACTTGAAACTTCTGATCTGTTTCCCATCTATGGAAATAAAAATCCTAATATCTAGTGGTCCCCATTATTTTTAACAAAATTGTGGACTTCATCTCTCAGCATGAGCATTAAAGAAACACTAGCATTTTTTATTCTGGACTAGCTTGGATGCCCGGCATTGCCCAGGTGTTTGGAGGTGTGTGTTGTGTTGAGCAAAAAAAAAAAAAAAAAAAAAAAAAACGGTAGTAGACAGGCAGGTTCGAACCCATACTGCAAAGTTGGAAAAGAATGTGAAAAAAAACGTGATGTCTTTGCCGTTGCGTCCATCGCCAAACCGGTAAGGCTAGTCAATTGAAAAGTGGGGATAACTTTTGAAAATATCGTCGAAAAAAAGCAATCCCTTCTTGTAGAAAAGTGCCCAGTTGAGGGTGAAGGAAGTTTTTAGCCAATTTTTCGATATTTGTCGTCTGAAGGGTCAAGCTCCAAAACGATACCGATCTTGTGAAAATCCGTCACTTCTGTCGAGAGTTTTAGGCAGGCATACAAACATACATTTAAACAGACAAGTGAGATTTATATTCTGGACTAGCGTGGGTACCGAGTGTTGCCTGGATGTTTGGAGGTGTGTATGTCTGAGAGGGTGACCCTGTTTTAATATTATAAAAAAAACATGATGTTAAAATGATTGGAAAAACCAAAGCAAAAAGGAAAAAAAAGGTGTAAAAGAAGGAAAAAAAGTTTAGGTAGGAAGATAGGCTCGAACCCGAAGCATCAAGGCTAAGGCGGGAAAAAAGCCTGGCACATTACCCCTACGCCAAAGAAACATACGATTAAGAATGAATAAAATTAAATCTTTAAAAACACTTGCAGATGGTTTAAACTAACGTCAATGTTTTCTAAGTCAAACATAACGTCATTGTCGTAGTAGCAGGCGGAGAGAAAATGAAGGAACGATTTTTTCCGGCATCCCTCCTTGTACAAAAGGATGCAGTTTAGGGTGAAGGAATTAATGTTTTTGGCCAATTTTTCGATATTTGTTGTCCAAGATGTCGGGCTTCAAAATGATATCAATCTCGTGAAAATCCGTCGCCTCTGTCGAAAGTTTTTGTGAGACATACAAACACACATACATACATACATACATACATTTTTGCTTTTATACATATAGACTAGCGGAGGGTATCCCGCGTTGCCCGGGTGTTTCGAGGTGTGTGTGCTTGGGCGTGTGTGTGTGGGGGGGGGGATGGGGGGGTTGATCAATACATAAGAATAAGTGAAGTAAATATTTTTAAAAAAACACAAAAAAAAAACTAACGGAAGGAAAACGAACGATGTTAAATGTAAAAATCGGAAAAACAAAAAAAGACAACGTGAAACAGAAAAACGAACATTAAAATTTCGTTAAAAAATCTGAAAAATACCCCCCCCCCCCCAAAAAAAAAAAAATGTGAAAAATGACTTAAATAACCCTGTTTCAATATTAAAATTTAAAAAATCGAAAAAAAAAAAAAAAAAAACCCATCTTACACCACGATTCGAACCCAAAACTTTTAGATAAATCCAGCCGTGCTCTAAGCAACTGAGCTAAAACGACGTTGACGAAATTGTGTCGGTTTTTCAAATATTTAAAGTAAATTATGTTCCGACATGACGAATGCGTAGAAGCAAACTTGTCATGAGAGAACGGTTTTTGCTGACCCCTCCCTGTAGAAAACTAATGATTTTAGGGTGAAGAAATTAATGTTTTTGGCCAATTTTTCGATATTTAAAATAATACTGATCTCGTGAAAATCCGTGACCAGTGTTGAAAGTTTTTGCAAGACCTACAAACATACACACAAACATACACACATTTTCGCTTTTATATATATATAGACTAGTGGTGCTATCCGGCATTGCTTGCGACCGTATAAACAATGAGAAAATTGAAGTTGATTTTAAACATATTTGTTATTCTTCGGATAGAGGAATTTTTAATGTCTATGTATCATTAGCTTTTTCAAGCAAAAGAATATTTTACCTACCCTAGGACGGGTATTACATGTATCAAATAATTGTACCTTATCTAGGATAAGTAATTTATACCATATATATGAAATAATATTTCCTTTGCGGGGATGGGTAATATACAAATAATTTTACCTACCCTCGGACGGGTAATTAAAATAAATACATGAAACAATTTCACATACTATCGACAGGTATTGCACAACATGTTAAATAATTTCTCTTACCACCAAGGCTACCATAATTTTAAGAAAACTGAAACAATTTTTAGAAAGTAGATCATTAGACTTTCCAAATTAGTACATAAATACATCATCTTGGATAAGAATTAGGCAACCATTGCTTCATCATAAATTTCAATATTACTGTTTTTTTTCCTTCATCACTATCGGCACTAAAATTGTAAGAAAAAATGTCATAATTTAGACAACCTTTGCTTCATTATCAAATTCCACATTACAGTGTTTCATTTTAATTCCCCACTACCGACACCAAATGTTTTTTGAAAAATACTTCATTTTCTGAAGATTACTCAGTAGGTTTTACAAACAAATACACAAATGTGTTAAGTTTAGTGATTAGCCAATCCTTGCTTCACTACAAAATTCCACATTACTGTGTTCTATTCCTCTCGACTACCGATGCCATAGTTTTAAGTGAAATGATATCATTTCTGGAACATAACTGAGCAGTTTTTCAAGTAAGTATAGAAAAAAAAATTTTTAAATATGGATCACCCCCTACAGAAATTGGCCTAGTAAACTTTCATAAAAAAACAACAATATATATGAATTAATCTAATTTTGAGATTGTAAACTATTTCAGCCATATCTGGAATAAACTTCACAAATAAAGTAATTTTGAGATTGAAAATTGTTTAAGCCATTTCCAGGATAAACTTTACATTCTACCACCCTCATTTTATCCAAGCGAGGCTGGGTATTCTGCTAGTATATATATATATATGACCAAGACAATGTTGCTTAACTTTAGTGATCTACATAAAGCATTTGGAATTCCCACGTAGTCACACATCTGATAATGACCAAGACAATGTTGCTTAACTTTGCTGATCTACACAAAGCATTTGGTATTCCCAAGTAGTCACCCATCTGATAATGACCAGACTCCATGTAGCTTAACTTTGGTGATCGACATAAAGCATTTGGTATTCCCAAGTATTCACCCATCCAATCATGACCAAGACAATGTTGCTTAATTTTGGTATTCTACATAAAGTATTTGGTATTCCCAAGTAGTCACCCATCTTATAATGACCAAGAACGTTGCTTAACTTTGGTGATCTACATAAAGCATTTCGTATGCCCAAGTAGTCACCGATCTGATAATGACCAAGACAATGTTGCTTAGCTTTGGTGATCTACATAAAGCATTTGTTATTCCCAAGTAGTAACCCATCTGATAATGACCAGACTCCATGTCGCTTAACTTTGTTGATCTACATAAAGCATTTGGTATTCTCAAATAGTCATCCATCTAGTAATTACTAGACTCTATGTTGCTTAACTTTGATGATCTTCGTAAAGCATTTGGTATTCCCAAATATCTATAATGACCAGAGATCATGTTGCTTAACTTTGGTGATCTACAATAAAGGATTTGTATTCCCAAATAGCACCTTCAAAATTTTTCAAATCGGACCTATACTGTACAAGCACCTTAAAATTTTTCAAATCAGGCATATATTGCACAAGCACCTTCAAAATTCTCAAATTGGACCTACACTGCACAAGCATCTCCAAAATTGTCAAATCGGATGTATACTACACAAGCACCTGCAAAATTGTCAAATCGGACCTATACTGCACAAGCACTTGAAAATTTTTCAAATCGAACTTATACTGCGCATGAACGTATAAATTTTTCAAATGGGACCTTCAAAATTGTCAAATTGGACCCACACTGCACAAGCACCTTCAAAATTGTCAAATTGGACCTATAATGCTCAAGCACCTCCCGAAATTGTCAAATCGGACGTACACTGCACAAGCACCTACAAAATTGCCAAATTGAACCTACACTGTACAAGCACCTTTAAAATTGTCAAATCGGACCTATAATGCACAAGCACTTTCAAAATTGTCAAATCGGACCTATACTGCAAAGGCACTTTCAAAATTGTCAAATCGGACCTATACTGCAAAGGCACTTTCAAAATTGTCAAATCGGACCTATACTGCACAAGCACCTTCAAAATTTCAAATAGAACTAATACTGCACAAGCACCTTCAAAACTTTTCAAATCGAATCTATTCTTCACAAAGACCTTCAAAATTGTTAAATAGGACCTATACTACACAAGCACTTTCAAAATTGGCAAATCTGACCTATACTGCACAAGCACCTTAAAATTTTTCAAATTGGACCTATACTGCACAAGCACCTTCAAAATTGTCAAATTGGACCTATACTGCGCAAACACCTTAAAATTTCTCAAACCAGACCTATACTGCACAAGCACCTTCAAAATTCTTCAAATCGGACCTGTACTGCACAAGCACCTTAAAAATTGTCAAATCGGTCTATACTGCACAAGCACCTTAAAAATTGACAAATCGAACCTATACTGCACACGTACCTTCAAAATTTTTCAACCCGGACCTATACTGCACAAGCGCATTTAAAATTTTTCAAATCCTACCTATACTGCACGAGCACCTTCAAAATTGTCAAATCGAACCTATACTGCACAAGCACATTCAAAATTGTCGAATCAGACCTATACTTCACCTATACAATCCTGGGCGACGCATGGTATACTGCTAGTACATATCCACCTATGTCATACAATTCCGGGTGACGCCAGCTCTTCTGCTAGTACATATGCACCTACTTCATCCAATCCCAGGCTATGCCAGGTATTTTGCTAGTACATATATCCACCAATCCCAGGCGACGCTGGGTACCTGGTTAGTACATATATCAACCAATTTTTTCCAATCCCAGGCGACGCCAAGTGTTCTGCTAGGAAAAATTCCATGAATTTTATCCAATCCCAGGTCATGCCGGGTAATCTGCTAGTACATATGTCATGCTAGTGCTATGTCATACAATCCCGGGCGATGCTGGGTATTCTGCTAGTACATGTACACCAATTTTATCCAATCCCAGGCTATGCCGGGTATTTGTCTAGTACATATATCCAACTATCTAATACAATCCCGGGTGACGCCGGGTATTAGGCTAGCACATATATCAACCAATCTTATCCGATCCCAGGCAACGCTGGGTATTCTGCTAGGAAACATTCAGTGTATTTTCACCTACGTCGGGCAATCTGCTAGTACATAACACTTTTATATGAATTCCTTAAACCCTTCCTCCTTAACTGAAGATTATATAAAAAACATAACCTCCCAATACTAAGAATGGCTTTCTGAATGTTTTTATTTCAGAATTTGGAAGCAGTTTAGCGATTTGTGATGTGACATATGACATCTTGTCTTAATTTAATATACGAAAAATATAATACGCATATTTTTTTTTTTTTTACTTGGTCTAAAAAATTTTTACACACACATACACACACATACACACACACACACACACACACACACACACACACACACACACACACACAAACTAATTGTAAATATATTCTTTTTTGCAAAAACGCTGGGGTTTTCATTAGTTAGTTTAGAGTCCACAGAGTGAATGAGGTATTGTGGTAAATGTTGCTAGTCGAGAGTAAAGTCGCCAAAGACTCCATTTTCACTGTAGTAACAAAGACCCTGCAAAACTCCCCCACCCAGATCTTAAAGGGCCTTGTGCCTAAATTTGTTTTGTAAATTTGAATTTTGCTTTTAATTTATTTTAATTTTACATTGAATTATTTTGATTGTAATTTTCATTGTCACGAAATAAATTAAATATAAAGATCAAAGTGTAGTATCTGTTCTTAGAATTAAAGAGGTTTCATCTTTTACCCCCCTCCCACTAAGAAAATAAGGAGGTCATGCTTTTCATGTCAAGCTTTAGAGAAACACACGTCACTTGAAAATAAGGATGGTCTTCTAAATGTTTTTAGTTCAGATGTGATTTTTGGAATATGACATCTTGTCTCAATTTAGTATTTGATAAATATAAATTATGCATCTTTTTATAATAGAAGATAGTCGGTAGGAAATTAAGCTGTATAAGACGGTTACTTAGTGTTTTGTGGTTCCATCTTCGCCTTCCTACCTCTAAAGAGAAATAGTGTTCTAATACTAAAAAGAAAATGGCGTTTGGCTTTGTTTTTGTAAACACAGCGATCGCTTAATATTTTTAAGCGTTAATTTTTTTTTTTGCAATTGACATCAGTAGTGGAATGGGGACAAAAATGAATGGTCACGTTCAATGCTGCCAAGACTAAACTAGTTTCATTCAATAATTACAAGAAACCTTCTCTACCACCTATAGCAATGGCCAACACCCCTTTATCTGAGAGTACGTCTTTCAAGCTCCTTAGCCTAACGTTCACAGGGAACATGAGTTGGAACAATTACATCGAGGGCATTGCCAGGGCCGCTGCAAGGAAGGTGGGCTCTCTCTATCGTGCTAGAAAACTACTAACACCCGAAAGTATCCTGTACCTCTATAAGGCAACCATTCGCCCTTGTATGGAGTATTGCTGTCATATTTGGGCTGGTGCATCGACTACTAGTCTCTCGCTCCTTAACAAGGTTCAAAAGAGAGTCGCAAATCTGATAGGCCCTAAACTGGAATCTAAGCTTCAGCCTCTGTCCCATCAACGAGACGTTGCATCCCTCTGCCTGTTCTACAAGTACTTTAATGGTGAATGCTCTGATGAACTACAAGCACTTGTGCCTCCACGACGTGAACACCCTTGACAGACCCGACAAGCTGCAAAATCCCACCCTCACACTGTAGAGATCCCTAGATGTAAAAGATCTTTCTACTCTAGTAGTTTCTTCCCTAGAACCGCTAGACTTTGGAATTCCATTCCAGGTCACTGCTTCCCCAACTGTACTGATATGCAGAAGTTCAAGTGCAACATGAACCAACATTTTGCTGCCCAAATCCCTACATAGTACCCCAGTAGTTGTTTCCCCTGATAGTAGCCCCCTACACCAAAGTGGCAATGTGCCTTGTTTGGGGTGAAAATGTAATATTAAAAAAAAAAAGACATTAGTGTCAGATTTTACTATTTTTAATAACTTTGGTAACGTCTTCAAAACGTGTAAGTTAATATTTTCATTTGTACAATACTGACAGTAAATCTTTTAATTTGTAAGATACAAACAAAGTCTCTTAAATCTTTTAATTTGTAAGATACAAACAAAGTCTCTTATTTAAACCATACAAACGTCGCCATTAAAGCGTGCTGACGTCAAGATCACGTGACATGACTCAGCATTTTTTCAACAATAAAATTGATTTAAAAGTATAAAATTATGTAATGTTTAACGTTAAAATGTCACTTTTTTTGGGGGGGGGGGTCCCCCTTCAGAAAAACGGTGAGCTGACTCACTTAGACTGGACCGTTTTGGCCAAAATTTCGATATTTGTCGTCCGGAGGGTCGGGTGATAATTTGATACCAAATTTGTGATTTTTTTTTGTGTCTGTCAAGTCTTTAGCAGACATACTCACATACACACATTTTGCCTTTTATATATATATACTAGCGGGGGGGTACACGGCGATGCCCGAGTGTTTTGAGGTAAATCAAAATTCCGGTGGGGAGATTTAAAATAATAAATAATGGTAGGTGAGTATGAGGATCGAACCTGAACCCTTGAGGCAAAGTTGGAAATTAAAGTGTGAAAAAAAGACGTACGACGTTAACCACTGGGCTACGGAGACATACAAGGGAAACTCGTTTGAATTTATTTAACTATTGACAGGTGGCAGCAATAAAAGTTAACTCTGCTGCTTCTATTTGATCTAATTATTGAGATCAAATAGAAGTCACACAGTTAACTTGGGTTTGTTTACCCAAGTTTTTCCCCCAACAGATGTTGGGGAAGGGGCCCCATTGTCCAGATTGATTAGCAATTGTCTGATATGAGAGGAGTTTGTCCCCACATTGATCAAAGATGATTGCTTCTGGACGTTTCCCGGCGCGATGCCGAGAACATTGTTAACTTTGAATTTCGCTTTTTATACGAAAAAGCCCAATCAATACGCGAGAAGCCAAAATAGCAATAATTTTGTAAAAGTCGATGTAACTAAGTCTACACGCGACAAGCTTTCCCAAATCCTAGATGTTATTATCTACGGCCTATATAAACACTTTAAGCGATCGTAACCCCCCCCCCCCCGAACCGTGTGCAAGAAAAGCCTTTGCGAGACATACACGAAATGGTCACACACATTTTGCCTTTTATATATATATATATATATATATATAGAAGACTAGCGGGGGGTATGCGGCAATGTCCGGGTGTTTTGAGGTGTGTGTGGTTTTGAGTAAATCAAAACTGGGGGGGGGGGGTTAAAATAAGAAAAAAGTTTTGGTAGGTGAGTATGAGGATCGAACCCGAACTCTTGAGGCAAAGTTGGAAATTAAAGTGTGAAAAAAAGACGTACGACATTAACCACTGGGCTACGGAGACATACAAGGGAAACTCGTTTGAATTTATTTAACTATTGACAGGTGGCAGCAATAAAAGTTAACTCTGCTGCTTCTATTTGATCTAATTATTGAGATCAAATAGAAGTCATACACTTAACTTTTGCTAACCCAAATTTGACTTTTTTCCCCAACAGATGTTGGGGAGGGGGGAAACCAGCTCCCCATTGTCCAGCAGTTGTCTGATATAAGAGGAGTTTGTCCCCATATTGATCAAAGCTGATTGCTTCTGGACGTTTCCTGGCGCGATGCTGAGAACCGCATGGTTTGAATTTAGTTTCACTTTATTTATACTAAAAAGCAGGACAAACAAGAGACAGAGTGAAATAGCGCGAATCTCATAAAAGTCGACTTAAATAAATGTAGAGGCGACCCGCATTCCCAAATCGTAGATATTATTATCTAGGGGCTATATAAACAGTTCTAAGCGATCATAACGACCCCGGAAGCGTATGCGAAAGAAGCCTTTGCGAGACATACACAGAATGGTCACACACATTTTGCCTTTCATATATATAGACTAGCGGGAGCTACCAGGCGTTGCCCAGGTGTTTGGAGGTAAATCAAAACTCCGGGGGGGGGGGGGGTAAATAAAAATAAAAAGTTTTGGTAGGTGAGTATGAGGATCGAACCCAAACCCTTGAGGCAAAGTTGGAAATCAAAGTGTGAAAAAAAAATGTGCAACGTTAACCATTGGGCCACCGCGACATACTAACGGAAACACGTTTGAATTTATTTAATTACTTAGAATTTGCAGGTGCACATTTTAATAACTTAATGAGGTCAACTTTGACTGCAGGGTAGTATTTTATTTAATGCGGGAGCGATTTTTTTATTTTTATTTTTCCAAGATGTTGGGGAGAGGAGGGAACCAGCTCCCCTTGTCCAAATTGAATAGCAATTGTCTGATATAAGGAAAATATTTCCACATTGATCAAAGCTGATTGCTTTCGGACATTTCCGGCGATGGCGACCGGAAAAATACCGCTAGAATTAGTCTTGCTTTTATTATACGAAAAAGCCTAATCCACATGCGGCGAGTGAAAACTGTTGAAGTCGAGTAAATTAAATAGAAAGGCGACCTCCGTTGTTAACTCGGAGATATTATGATTTATATGTGACTAGCTGGGATACCCGGCGTTGCTCGGGATAGTATAAACAATGAGAAAATTGAATTTGGTTTTGTAATATATCTGTTATTCTTATGAGAGAGGAATTTCGTATATTTATGTATCATTTATTTTGAACAAAAGAATATTTTACCTACATAAGACGGGTATTACACATGAAATAATTGTATCTTCCCTAGGGTAGATCATTTATAGCATGTATATGAAAGAACGAGTAATATACAACACATTTATCTCATCAAATCCCAAGCGATGCCAGGCATTTTACTAATATATATTCTCGCCTATTTCATTCAATCCCGGGCAACGCTGGGTGTTTTGCTAGTATATATCTCAATCAATCTAATTCAATCCAAGGCTACGCCAAGTATTCTGCTAGTATATATTTGCATCTATCTCATTACATCCCAGGTGACCGTGTATTCTGCTTGCATACATTTGCATGTATCTCATTGAATCCAGGGTGACTCCTGGTAATCTGTAAGTATATATGTGGATGTCTCGTTAAATCCCATAATTCTTGGATTGTTACAAATTTCGACAATTTAACCCACCTGTCTAAAATAATAACTTTAAGACATTGTCTTGGCTGGTTTTTCATTACAAACACATCATCCAAATAACTCACATTTCATCATTTTTCATAATTTTTGAATATGTTACTAATTTCAACAACCATGTCACATGATTTAACTTACATTATCGCTGCCACTCTTACTAAAATAAAAACTTTGATACATAGGCTAGGGTATGTTACTAATTTCGACTATCACTTTTCATGAGTAAATCCACACTCTCGCCCCCTTCTATCACTAAAATAATAACTTTTAGACATTGTATGGCTGGTTATTTCATTAAAAACCCACCAAAGAAGTAATTCATATATCATTTTTCATAATTCTTGGATATGTTACTAATTTCGACGATTATTTTTAATGAAGTAACGAAAATAATTGCGACCTCTTACTAAAATAATAACTTCCATACATTGTCTGGTCTGTCTACTTCATTATGAATACACAAATCAAATAACTCACATTTCATCATTTTTCATAATTTTTGGATATGTTGCTAATTTCAAACGTCATTTTTTCTGAGTTCAATCACATAATCCATCTCCTCTTACTAAAATAATACCTTTGAGACATTTCTGGGCTGTTTATTTCATTAGAAACACATCAATAAAATACCTCACATTTCATCATTTTTTATAATTCTTGGATATGTTATGAATATCGACAATCAAATTTAATCGCCCAATTCTTATTAAAATCATTAATTTGCTACATTGACTTATTATTTCATTATAAACACACCAGTCAAATAACTAAAACTTCATTTTTCATAATTCTTGGATATGTTACTAATTTCGACAATAATTTTTCATGAGTTAATCCACATTATCGCCACCTCCTATCATTAAAATAATAACTTTCAGACATTGTATGGCTGTTTTTTTTTTTCACCTATCAAGTTACTCGCATTTGACTATTTTTCATAATTCTTGGATATGTTACTAATTTCGACAATTATTTTTAATGAATTAACCCAAATAATCGCCCCCCCTCTTTAACCGACACGATCCCCTTCCTCTTACAAAATAACAACTTTGATACTTCTTCTAGCCTGTCTATTTCATTACGAACACACCAATCAAATAACTCACATTTAATCATTTTTCATAATTCTTGGATATGTTACTAATTTCGACAATCATTGTTTATGATTTAACCCACATAATTGACTCCCTCTTACTAAAATACTAACTTTGAGACAATATCTGGTCTGTTTATTTCATTATAAACACACCAATCAAATAACTTACATTTAATAACTTTTCATAATATGTTAGTAATTTCGACAATCGTTTTTCATGATTTAACCCACATAATCCCCTCTCCTCTTGCTAAAATAATAACTTTGAGACATTGTCTCTGGTTATTTCATGATAAACATACCAATCAAATAACTCACATTTTATCATTTTTCATAATTCTTGGATATATTACTAATTTCGACAATCATGTTTCATGAGTTAACCCACATAATCCCCTTCCTCTTACTAAATTAATACATTTGAGACATTGTCTGTGCTTGTAATTTCATTACAAACACACCAATCACATAACTCACATTTCATCCTTTTTCACTTTTCTTGGATATGTTACTAATTTCTACAATCATTTTTAATGATATAACCCACATAATCGACCCCCTCTTACTAAAATATTAACTTTAAGACTATATCTGGGCTGTTCAGTTCATTATAAACACACCAATCCAATAACTTACATTTAATCACTTTTCATAATTCTTGGATATGTTACTAATTTCGACAATCGGTTTTTATAATTTAACCCACATAATATCCTTTCCTTTTGCTAAAATAATTACTTTGTGATATTTCATTATAAACATGTTATTTCATTATAAACACACCAACAAATAACTCGCATTTCATCATTATTCATAATTCTTGGATATGTTACTAATTTGGACAATAATTTTTCATGATTTTACGACACAATCGCACCATCTTCCTATATGGGGTATTCTGTTAGCACAAATATCCACCTATCTGATCCGATCCCAGGTATTCTCCTAGGAAACATCCCATCTATTACATCCAATCCCAAGCAACGTCGGGTATTTTGCTAGTACATACATCCACCTTATACAATCCCCGGCAACGCTGGGTATTATGCTAGTACAAATATCCAGCTATGAAGTCATATCCAAGAGCGTTCACTGGCATATTACATTGATTGCATATTAATCTAATGGTATTCGACAATGAGGCTACATCCAAGGGAGGTCACTTGCATATTATAACAATGATTGTATATTAATCTAATGGTATTCGAAAATGAAACTACATCCAAGGGAGGCCACTTGCGTAATCTAATGGTAGTCGCCAATGAACTTGCATCAAAGGGAGGTCACTCGCATGTTATAACAATGATCGTATATTTATGTAATGATATTCGACAATGAAGCTACATCCAAGTGAGGTCACTCGCATATCATAACAATGATTGTATATTAATCTAATGAAATTCGATAATGACGCTACACCCAAGGGAGGTCACTGACATATAACAATGATTGTATATTATTCTAAAGGTATTCGACAACAAAGCTACATCCAAGGGAGGTCACTTGCATATTATGACAATGATTGTATATCAATCTAATGGTAGTCAACAACAAGCTACATCCAAGGGAGGTCACTTACATATTATGACAATAATTGTATATTAATCTAATGGTATTCGACAATGAAGCTACACACTATGGAGGTTATTTGCATATTACACCAATGATTTTATATTATTTTAATGGTATTCGACAAAGATGCTACATCCAAGGGAAATCGCTTACATATTATGACAATGATTGTATATTATTCTAATGAAATTCGACAATGACTATACATCCAAGGGAGATCACTTGCATATTGTAACAATGATTGTATATTAATCTAATGGAATTCGACAATGAATCTACACCCAAAGGAGGTCACTTGCATATCATAATGATTGTATATTATTCTAATAGAATTTGACAATGTAGCTACATGCAAGGGAGGTAACTCGTATATCATAACAATTATTCTATATTCTAATGGTATTCGACAATGACGCTACATCCAAGGGAGGTAAGTTGAATATTATAACAATGATTATATATTAATCTAATGGTATTCGACATTGAGCTACATCCAAGGGAGATCACTTGCCTATTATAACAATGATTGTATATTAATCTAATGGTATTCGACAATGAAGCTACACTCAAGGGAGGTCAGTTGCATATTATAACAATGATTGTATATTAATATAATGGAATTCGACAATGTAGCTACATCCAAGGGAGGTCACTTACATATAACAATGATTGTATATTAATCTAATGGAATCTGATAATGAAGCTACATCCAAGGGAGGTCACTTGCATATTATAACATATACTGTGCAAGCACCTTCTAAATTTTTCAAATTGGAGCTATACTGCACAAGCACGTTCAAAATTTCAAATGGGACCTATACTGCACAAGCAGTATAGGTCCCAAAATTGTCAAATCGGCCTATAATGCACAAGCACCTTCAAAATTGTCAAATTGGACCTATAATGCACAAGCACCTTCAAAATTGTTGAATCGGACCTATACTTCACTTATGTCATACAATCCCGGGCGACGCCAGTTGTTCTGCTAGTGCATATACATCTACTTTATCCAATCCTGGGCTATACCGGGTATTTTGCTAGTACAGATAGCCACCTATGTAATCCATCCCGGGCGATGCTGGGCATTTGGCTAGTACATATATCAACCAATTTTTTCCAATCCCAGACGTCGCCGAGTGTTCTTCCAATCCCAGGCCATGCCGGGTAATCAGCTAGTATATGTCGTGCTAGTGCTATGTCATACTATTCCGAGCGATGCTGAGTATTTTGCTCGTATATATGCACCAATTTTATCCAATACGCATTTTTTTTTTTTTTTTACTTGGTCTTTTGACTAAGATCAAAGTGTAGTATCTGTTCTTAGAAATAAAGCAGTTTCATCTTTCGCCCTCTCCTCCCACTAACTCATAATATGCCTCTCACCTACCTCCCTCTAAATAGAATTAGTTAATATACGAAAAATATATAATACGCATCTTTTTTTTTTTTTTCTTACTGGGTCTTTTGGCTAAGATCAAAGTGTAGTATCAGAGTGTTGGCCTTTTGGTCAAGATCAAAGTGTAGTATCTGTTCTCTGATACATACACAGCGATAGGCAGTGTTGTTCTGGCGACACATTCTCGTGCCCGGAACACCTGACGAGCTTGTTGGGTAGCGTTCTGTCCGCACCCCCACTTGGTCTGTCTTTCTCTGCTCTCCCCCCTCACGGGGGGATCCGAGCTGATAATTTACGACCTTCCCGCGAGGGAGGGTCGGAAACACTTTCTCTCTTCCCTCCACTAACTTCCCACTCCCTCTCTCAGTTCTATCTCCCCTCTCTTGCCGCCTTTGGCGCCACTTCTTTTTGGCGCCAAAGTCGGCTCCCACTTTGGACGCCGACTCCACGTCACTCATTTTGGTGAATTTATACAGGGAAGAGAGAGCTTTTTTCAAAAATGGACACCCCCAGCCCGGGGACCACCAATACAAATACCCCCAGCCAGGGGGCTACCACAAGAAGAACTGCTCCCCAAGAGGACGGCTCCCCAACAAGGGAAGCAAAAAGCAACGGGGCATACCGCCCGGACACTACACCAAAGGACGCCCCCCAGAAGGGAGAAAACTCACCAGCAGCTCCCCAAGAGGGCGACTCCCCACAAAGGGGAGAAAAAACAGTGTTGGACGGGGCATCCCGCTCTGACAACAAAAATCAAGAGGCAGTAGCCCCAAAGGACGATAAGGGAGACAGTGCTCCCCAAGAGGGCGACTCCCCACAAAGGGGAGAAAAACAATGTTGGACGGGGCATCCCGCTCTGACAACAATAATCAAGAGGCAGTAGCCCTAAAGGACGATAAGGGAGACAGTGCTCCCCAGGAGGGCAACTGCCCCAAAAGGGGAGCAAATCAAGAAAACGAGGGGGCATACAGCCTAGACCTCCCCAAAACAAAAGGGGCAAAAGCTCCCAAGGACAATAAAGAGGACAATGCTCCCCAGGAGGCCGACTCCCCAAAAAGGGAGGTATTTCCTGGAAGAAGTATAGAGCAAGGAGAGTCGGTCCCAAAGGAAAGCGGAAGGGAAATGCCCCTCAAAATAGTAACCCTTCCGCAAAGGAACAACAAAAACAGTCCAACCTCACCAAAGATCCAACACCAACAAGAGGGTCGGCATGGGGGAAGACTGTAGAGAAGCAACTGTCCCCTCCAGAGTATAGAGACTTGTACTTGACCAAGTACAGACAATACATAGAGGGGGCAGAAATTAAACCAGTGCCAGGCGCTTGGGAGGCAATCGAAGACAGAGTCCTCTCCCTCATCTCGGATATGCCGGAAAACCGCCTCCTAGGGATGAAAAAGGAAGACATGGCGGGGCTCCTACACAAGCTAAACATCCCGGTACTATACCTGTACCAGAGGAGCTACGCCATGTGGGACATCCTCCTACCAACCAAGGAAGATGCGGAGAGACTCTCCCTACAGGAAATTAAGTATGGGAGAATAAAACTAAAGCCCGAATACCAGGGCAGGACAAGGACCCGGGTGCAGGTATTCAATGTACCTATGCAAATATCAGCAGAAATCCTGGGATCCTTCTTCACACAGTTTGGCGAAGTGGAAAAAATAACCCCAGTGCGTTCGAAAACCGGCATGCACTTGGGCAGCTACACTGTGGCCATGAGGCTAAAGAAAGAAGGCTTCCAAGCGATACCAGCACAGCTGACTTTTAAGGAGGCAACTATGACAGTAGTGGTGGAGGGGCGTCGTCCGCACTGCTGGTTCTGCCAAAAGCAGGGTCACATGGCCAAGAGCTGCCCTCAAAGGTCAACTCCTACTCAAGTGACACTAAAGGCGGTCCCAACCTTTGAGACAGCACCAGTGTCCAAACAGGCTGTCACAACTCCTGCAACCGGAGCACCAACCCCAGCACCGAGGAAACCCAAAACTACGCAGGAGGCCAAGGGGGAGGAATGGATCACGGTAATAAGGCGGAAACGGAAGCCCACAATCCCATCTGCCACCGTCCCACCACCAACCCAACAACCGAGGCAGCAACAACAACAGCAGCCTCCACAACAGCCGCAGCAACAGCCACCGCAGCAGACACAGCAGCAGCAGCCAAACCAGCCGTTGAACCAGCCGCAGCAACAACATCAGCTGCCGCGGCCAATTCCACAACCAATGCCACGAAAACAGCGGCAACAACAAAAACAGTAGCAGCAGCAACAGCCAGGACAGGAGCAGCAGCAACAAAAACGGCTGCAGCAACCAGAACAGCAATAGCATCAACCGGAGAAACAGCAATTAGAGGAGCAGCAACAACCAACGGTCCCCACACCAATTGAGACGGGGATCAAGCGAAGAAAACACTGCTCCTCTGAGGATGAATCTGCTAGTGAGAGGGAGAGGAACTCAACCTCACCACTCCCCGGTTCATTCAAAAGAATAAAAAAGAAAAGGAAAGGGGAAGAAAAGGCAGCCCCCACTCCCTGTGAGCATACACCACCTCTAATCACAACACAACCCACTTCCACCCCCATACCACATACTGCACCAATACTAGACACCGCACCAACACCAACACCAACATCAGACACCGCACCAACACCAACACCAGACATTGCACCAACACCAGACATTGCACCAGCACCAACACCAGACACCGTACCAACACCAGACACCACACAGACACTCGTCCCCACACCAATGCAAATTGAGCCGCCATCCCAGAAAGAAAAGAATGAACCCGGGAGGGGGAGAGACCCTTCAGATTCTCCCACTCACGGACTCACTCCAACAGGGACTCTCGCCCTCGAAATGAGAGAGGAACTTTGTTTTGTAGACCCCCCTGTCTGTAGCAATGGGCTTACCACACAGGCAGAGAAAAAATTTAAAACCTCTGCTGGACTGCCAACAGATAGGGGGAAAAGACGTTAATGTCCCCTCTAATTTCCCGGACGCCCCACGGCTAACAACTTTCGTCAGGCTTCCTGAGGCCTGCAAAACCAACGTGTGGACAATGCTGGAGGCCGCTGAAGGGGCTGGTCCGGGAATTGAACTCATTAGGAAAAATGACCCTTCCCTTGAGGAACTCGCAAAACAATGCAAGGGAAGGGTCCCAGTGTTGGTCCATCCGTCACTCTATAGGGCCCTTAAATTGACTTACCCTTTGGATGTCGGCAGCATTGTGAGAGAAGGTCGGGACATGAAAAACCTGACCACCTTGAGCATTGCACACAACGTCGGTGTCCTTTCCCCGGCTGACTTTGGAGCTGAGTGTAACACACCTTAAGGTAAGTACCATGGCTTTGAATTTGGCTAGTCTGAATGCGAGGGGCTTGAGATCATCGGGCCGGGCGGCTCGCCTCCGGCACGACCTCTTGTCCCTGGGAGTGGATGTTGCTGCGATTCAGGAGACGCATTTTGTTTCCTCTGTGGACTGTCAGGTGCTGGCCCGAGACTTTGAGGTTTTCTCAGCATATGGCAGCCTGCGGGGGAAGGGAGTTTCTGTGCTGGTTAAACGTACCCTGTCGGCGACGGTCGACGTTGTCCATAGAGATGCGGTGGGTAGGCTGGTTGTGGCCAATGTTGCCGTAAAAGATTCTGTGTTTCGGGTGATTGCGGTTCATGCGCCCAGCACCGCTCGTGAGAGGGTCTCATTCTTCAGTCAGCTTGACACGTTTGTAGATTGTCGGAAGCGGGTAGTGCTAATGGGGGATCGGAATGCCATCTTAGACCCCGACATAGATAAGGTAGGAGGCGGAGCTAGAGGTTCGGAGAGGTGCGAGTCCAGCCTGGCTGATCTGATGGCTAGATGCGGTCTGGTCGACAGGTTTCGGTTCGAGCATCCGGGGCGGGAGATGTGGACGTGGACCAATAGCGTTTCCTCCTATCCAAATACCTATTTGGACAGGATGTTAGTTAGGAGAGGCGAAGTAGACTTCTTATCTTGTCCCACGTTCACTTGGCTAGGCCAGACGGACCATAAATTAGTTATGGCCCGGCTGAAGCTAGGAAATAGGCCTAAGTTAGCGGGGTACTGGAAGTTAAACACCTCCCTTCTGGAGATACAAGACTTCCAAGATCAGTTAAGAGAATTGATTAAAAAGGCACTAGTGGGGGCGGTTACCGGGAGTAAGTGGTGGTTAGGTCTCAAAGCCAAGATCAGAAGCTTCTCCGTCAAG
Source organism: Euprymna scolopes (assembly GCF_053919585.1). NCBI lineage: Eukaryota > Metazoa > Mollusca > Cephalopoda > Sepiida > Sepiolidae > Euprymna > Euprymna scolopes. Next base: position 140,809,149 of record NC_136489.1, read on the forward strand.
TATGCCCAGTGCCTCGCACTAGATAAGGCCAAGACGAAGAAGAAGCTCGAGCAGAAACTAGCCCAGGCTACGGGGGAGGGTGATAGGGTTAGTCAGGAACTAGCTAAGCAGGACCTTCTACGCGAGACTAGCGAGCGTTACGAAGGCCAAGTAGTTAGAGCTAGGCTTAGAAAGATAGGCAACGAAGCAGTCAATTCTGATGCAGACGTGCGCCGTGAGGTTTCTAGGCGTGGCTCGGACAAATACATTGCGAAAGTCAAACATCCGGATGGACGCACCCTGGAATCGACTCGGGAGATCTGTGAGGGGTTTCGAGAACATTTCGAGGAGCGTTTTACGCAGCAGCCCGATCTTCCGGTCCTTGAGTTTAGCGACTATTTGGCCGACTCTCCCCGCCTCGAGGCGGCTAGAGCGGCTGGTTGCGAGGGCCGGGTGACGGAGCGGGAAGTCTTTACTGCGCTGAAGCAGGTCAGCTGTGACAAATCGCCAGGACTTGATAGTCTGCCATACGAACTGTACTTGAGGCTGTCGCCCATGTTTCTGCCTCTTCTGACGGATATGTTCAACCATTGGTTTGCTCAGGGATCCATCCCAGGGCAGGTGACCAAGGGAGTGATCACATTGCTGAAGAAAGGTGACGGGCATGGAGGGGAAGAATTAGACGACTACAGGCCCATAACTCTGCTAAACACAGAGTTGAAGATTTTGGCCAGGGTCCTGTCGAATCGGCTGCAGGTTGTTATCGACGAGTTGGTTGAACCGGAACAGAACTACGCTGTGAAGGGGAGATCGATTCAGAACAACTTGCACCTGATCCGCACGATCCTAGAGGGGGGAATAGATGACGACACGGAAGCCGCGCTGATCAACTTAGATCAGTCCAAAGCTTTCGATAGGGTCGACCATCGTTTCCTGGCATCTGTCTTAGAGGCCGCTGGTTTTAAACCGGACTTTTGCAAGTGGATCTCCATAATGTATCGACAGCCCATGGCTGTCGTGCAAGTCAACGGAAAGCGCTCGAAACCCTTTGTTATCTCTCGGTCGGTTCGTCAGGGTTGTCCGCTGTCGCCCCTGCTTTATGTCCTGGCTTTGGAGCCTCTTCTCCGCAAGCTGAGACATGGGGAGGCAAATTCGGCCCTGTGCGGAATGGCTCTGCCTGGCGGCTCAGCTGCGAAGGTATCCGCGTTTGCCGATGATGTCACGGTCTTTGTGTCGGGCTTCAGAGACATTGAGGTCGTGTCGGAGACACTCACACAGTACGAAAGAATCACGGGGGCCAAGATAAACCGCAACAAGTCGGTAGGACTGCGGTTGGGCGCATGGAGTGGCAACGCAAACCTCCCGGCGCCCTTCAGCTGGACAGATGGCCCGGTCCGGATCCTCGGCGTGTGGTTCGGACCGGGTCTCCAGCTTGACAAGAATTGGTTGGAGGTACGGTCAAAGGTGGAGGCTGCAGTCAATTCGTGGCTTCCTAGGAAACTTTCCTTAAAGGGTAGAGCTGAGGCGTGCGCCACTTACGTCTTTCCTCTCATCCTTTACCGACTGGCCGTACTTCCCCTGCCTGCACAACACCTAAAAGCTCTTGTCGAACTCTTGTCCTCGCTCCTTTGGGACAGAGGAAGACACTGGGTGAGCAGACAGGTCTGTATTCAACGTCCGTGCGAGGGAGGCTTGGGAATGCCGGACTTGAAGTGTCATCGAGATGCTGAGAGGCTGGCCTTCCTGAGCCACTATATGCAGGAGGACCAACCGTGGCACCCCGTGGTTACTGCCGCCTTCCCCGACCTCGTTCTCGACCCTTCCGTCGAGAGCCGTCGCAGGCCGCGGGGAGAATCTGCCTACATGAAAGAGTGCCGAGCCGCGCTAAAACGACTACCAAGGTCCAGTGACCTTGTGACTGCTACCCGTAGGGAACTCCACAGGGATCTAGTGAAGGGGGCCGCCGACGACCCGCTATGCGCGCGTTTGGGGTGGCAGCAGAGTGAGATCCGCTCCGCGTGGAGCTGGGCGCCAGGTTCGAGTCATCTGAACAATTCGGAGTTCTCTCTGACCTGGCGATTGGCCCGAAATGCACTTCCACTCAACAACATACAATGCAGTTCTGGGTTTTTGGAGTCGCCTGATTGTCCCCGTTGTGGGACAACGGCCGTGGAAACTACGGATCACGCTTTCTTCGATTGCCACGAACTCCGCCAGTACTGGTCGTATGTCAGTGGGGTGACGGCTCGCATCGATCCTGAGCATCCTCGCCCAATTACTGTATCCAATGTTGTGGACAACGTGAGGCCGCCGTGGGACCGGGAAAGACAAATGGTCTACGTTACGATCCTGGCCGTGGCGAAAATGGTGATTTGGACGTCGCGTCTGCAAGGTTGCCGGGGGGTGTTGTCTTTTTCTGATCAAGATCTGATCGCTTTCTTTAAACACCAACTACGGGTGAAGATCAGATGTGATAGAAGAAGGCTGCATCGCGCGGCATTTGACAGAAGATGGATACATGTGGCAAGTCTGTGTGTACGAAGAGGAGCCAAATTTGAATACGTGTTCCCCGCCTAGGTGTGGAACGCGCAGTTCTGTAAAGTAAAATTAAACAAGTAGCCTCTCAGCTAGCTGAGTGTGTGTTCCATCCCTCCCCAATTAGGAAGCCTCCAAGATCCCCATCCCCTCTTACCTGCAATTTTTGTTTTCACCCCTTCCTCTAAATTTTACCCATCTTGGAGAAAAAGAAATACAAACTAACCTCCATCCCTTACCCACAAAAATTTCTTTTCTCCATTCACCCCCATCTAGAGGGCATCCCCACCTAGAGACTGACCCGCAGAAGCGAGGTTCCTTTTACAAACCCAGTGGAACGGGCAGTCTATCAACTAGACGGGGTTGGGAGGGTCCTACTAATCACCTTTTGTTTTTTCTTCCCCCGCCCTCGACACAAATGAATTATTGTACCATTTTATTGTTATCTTTTTTGTTTTTACACGTCAATAAAAAATGTTTTAAAAATTGGGAGTTAAGTAGGACGTCCCCCAATATGAAAGGGTGAATGCGGTATTATGGTGAAAGAAGATACTAGCTGGGAGAAACTTTTGACTTTGTTCAGTTCTGGAGTGACAAGGATGACCAACGACCCCCAAAATCCCCCCCTTTTGAGTTGGCCATGTGCCTAAGTTTTTTGTTCATCGTTGATTTTGACTGTATTTTTTTAACATGAATAAAAGATTTAATATCTCAAAGTGTAGTATCTGTTCTTAGAATTAAAGCGGTTTCATCTTTTGCCCCCACCCCACCCCACCCCCAATAAGAAAATAAGGAGGAGATCATGCTTTGCATGGCAATCTTTAGAGAAACAAACGTCAATCGTAAATAAGGATGTTTTTAGTTCAGCTGTGATTTTATGAATATGACATTTTGTCTAAATTTAGTTATTGATAAATATAAATTATGTATCTTTTTTTAATAGAAGATAATGCTCTGCAGAAAATGAAGCTGTATAAGACGGTTACTCGGTCTTTTGGCTAAGATCAAAGTGTAGTATCTGGTTTTAGAATTCAAGTGGTCTCATCTTTCGCTCCAACTCCCACTAAAAAACATAACCTCCCAATACTAAGAATGGCTTTCTGAATAATGTTTTTATTTCAGAATTTTGAATCAGCAGTTTAGCGTTTGTGATATTTGGAATATGACATCTTGTACTAATTTAATATACGAAAAATATATAATGCGCATCTTTTTTTTTACTTGGTCTTTTGGCTAAGATCAGAGAGAGTAGTATCTGTTCTTAGAATTAAAGCGGTTTCATCTTTCTCTCCTCACCCTCACTAAGAAAATAAGGAGGAGGTCATGCTTTACATGACATCTTGTACTAATTTAATATACAAAAAATATATAATACGCATGGTATGTTTTTACTTGGTCTTTTGAGTAAGATCAAAGTGTAGCATCTGTTCCGGCAGATACTGCAAGCTATGACTAGCTATGACTAGCAAAGACCAGATGTGGGGGCAACCCCACATGCCTGACCTTTAACCAGCTCCCATTTCCCACCTCTCGGGAGCTGGTCCCCTTTTTCCCTTCCCCCTCCCTTCACTCCTCACATTAAAAATTGGCCTTGTGCCTAATTTGCTCGGTGGGGGAGCAAATAAATACCATCTGTTCCGGCAGATACTGCAAGCAAAGACCATATGTGGGGGCGACCCCACATATAAGACCTTGGTCAATGTAGGGGCAACCCTTCATACCAATTGTCACTATCCAGCTCCCCTACTCCCCGGGGAGTTGGTCCCCATTTCCCCTTCACTCCTCACTTTAAAAATCGGCCTTGTGCCTAATTTGCTCAGTGGGGGAACAAATAAATACCTCAAAGTGTAGTATCTGTTCTTAGAATTCAAGTGGTCTCATCTTTCGCTCCAACCCCCACTAAGAAAACTCAAAAGTAAGGAGGATTTATGTCACCAAATCCATTAACTCTCATTTCATATTATATTAAAATAGGTTGTAGTGAAACAAACTCTGATTAGCTCATAATATGCCTCCCACTTCCTGCCTCCCACCTTCCTCCGTCTCAATAGAATTAGGTCGTATTACTAATCGCGTTACTAATATAAAAAAAAATGGCCGTTTTTTTTTTGTTGTTGTGCAAACAGGCACTGATCGTCTCAAGCCAAATATTTTAAAGTGTAATCTTTTTTTATTTACTTATCATTTTTGCGAAAAAAAAAAAGCTAACGTAAGGCAAACGAACGATGTTAAATGTAAAAATCGAAAAAAGAAAACAAAAACGAACGTTAAAACTAAAAACCAAAAAAAACTTGTGAAAAATGGCTTAAATAAGCCTGTTTCGATATTAAAATTTAAAAAATCGGTGGGTACCCGGGTGTTTTTGGGTGTGTGTGGTCGGTCGGGGGTTTAATAAAAATAATAAGAATAAGCGAAGTATTAAAAAAAAATAAATAAATAAATAAAAAAACAGAAATGAACGTTACGTGAAAAATGGCTTAAATAACACTGGTTCAATATTTAAATCTAAGAAAATCGAAAAAAAAAAAAAAGACCTCTCGCACTACGATTCGAACCCAAAACGTTTAGATAATGAACCAACGCTCTAACCAACTGAGCTAACACGACATGCATGAAATTCAGTCAGTTCTTCAACTATTTAAACTAAATCAGGTCATGACGTCATCTGACGCATGCGTAGAACTGATGTTGTCATGAGAGGACGGTTTTTGTTGCCCCCCCCTCTAGAAAATTGTTGATTTCAGGGTGAAAAAAATTAACGTTTTTGGCCAATTTTTCGATATTTTTTGGGCGAAGGATGGAGCTTCAATATGATACCAAGTTTGTGAATTTTTGTTCTGTCTGTCGAAAGTTTTTAGCGGACACACAATCACACATACATACACACATTTTTGCTTTTATATATATACTAGCGATGAGTATCCGGCATTGCCTGGTTGTTTTGGAGGTGTGTGTGGATACTCTGGGGGTGGGGGGGTTAAAAAAAAAAAAGTAAGTATGAGGATCGAACCCGAACCCTTGAGGCAAAGTTGTAAATTAAAGTGTGAAAAAAAAAAGTACGATGTTAACCATTGCCCCACCGCGAGATTTTTTTTTTTTTTTTTTTTTTTTTTTTTTTTTTTTTTTTTTTTACAAAGGCATCACCACATTATCAAGGCCCAGAGGCCACTCAAGGATAAGGGTTAAAGAGTGTACAGTAGAAATTGGTCAATATAGTAATCATTAGTAATGAAAATTTGGTAAATTTGATAACTTATATGGAACGGCTCATCAAGAACTTATTTACTTTAGACTTGAACACAACCATATTGTAGTCAGCCGGAAAGCAGGAAAACGGAAGACAATTCCACAGGCGTGCAGTTCTAAGAAAGAAGCTTTGTTCATGGAATCTACGTTTAGGTTTAGGCACAGATAAAGAGTGGGGGAAATTATTGATAGTGTTTACAGCTAGACGAGTGTTTCTTGTGAAAGTTTGGCGAGGGGGGACCATAGATTGAAGCTCAGTTGAACACTTTCCATGAAAATAATGATACATCAGAGACAAACTCGCAACATCTCTTCTGTGAGATAGAGGTTGCAAGGAGGAGAAAAGGACATCTCCTACGAGGCTACGAAGTCTATTTTGAACTCTATCAAGGCAGGACAAGTCCTTTCTAGCAGCTCCTGCCCAGATGTGGCAACAGTATTCCATCCTTGGACGTACCTGGCTCTTATATAGATAGAGAATAGCATCAGCAGTGAGATATCTACTGGATCGATAGAAAGATCCCACCATTTTTCCAGCGGCCTTGGCAACAGATTTGATATACGTGTTCCATTTAAGATCAGGAGTAAAGGTCAAGCCCAGAAGCTTATCAAAACTTGAGGCCTCCTGAAGACGAGAGCCATTCATTTCAATTGATGACAAATGTGGATTAGAATGTTGATGATGTAAAGAGAGAAGCTTGGTTTTAGATGCATTAAAAGTAACCAGCCACTCCTTTCCCCATTGTACTATGTGCTCAAGATCAGAGGAGAGAGAATTGGAGAGAACTTGGTCGTTTACTGTCTTAGATGTGGTACCATAAATGGTAGTGTCGTCAGCATAAATGTCTACAAATGATGTAAGGATATGATTTGGAAGATCATTAATGTAGATCAGGAAAAGAGTTGGGCCCAGGATGGATCCCTGAGGGACACCGGCATTAATACTGTGAGCTTCTGATTTTTGCCCCTCAACTACTACTCTTATGAACCTATCAGAAAGAAATGATTTAATAATTGAGAAGACTTTTCCAGCTATACCATAGCTAGCGATCTTATGAAGTAAACCTTTATGCCATACCCTATCAAAGGCTTTAGATATGTCAAGAGCAATTGCCCTAGAAAGATTGCCACTGTCGAGAGATTTGCTAATCCTATGCGATATAACTGTAAGGACATCTGCTGTAGATCTAGCAGAACGGAAACCATATTGAGTGTCACTAAGAAGGTTATTTTTGTTGAGATGGTTGATTACTTCTGTATTTAACACAGATTCTAGCAACTTACTCATGACGCACAGGAGACTTATTGGCCTGTACTGAGAGGGGGATGAGCGATCACCTGAATTCTTAAATACAGGGCATACTGATGAGATTTTCCAGGGAGATGGGAAACTATTCTCCTTAAGACAACGTTTAAACAGTTTTGTATGTATGGGCGCTAGTTCAGGTTGAAGTTTTTTGAGTACTATAATTGGAATACCATCAGGGCCAGTTGCTTTACTCGAATCAAGGTTTTTGATTAGCTTCGCAACATCACGTACAGATATACGTATATCACATAGCGTGTTTTCTGATACAGGAGGAAATATTGGGGGTTGGCGGTCTTGGTCGCAAAGGGTAGAATTAGCTGCAAGGTTCTTGACAAAGAGTTTGGCTTTGTCTGATGCTGACGAGATTACCTCAGGTCCATTGATAATAGTTGGGATGGAGCACAGTCTTCTGTTCAGGATTCTGTTTGCTATTTGCCAAAACTGGTGGGAACCAAGCCGCTGCTCAGCTACTTTGGACTTAACAGATTGAGCATTGCGTTCCTTATTACTTTCTTACAATGGTTGCTGGCAGTCCTGAAAACGGCTTTAGTTTCCATACATCTATTACGTTTGAAGCAGTGGAAAAAGTGATTTCTGTGCGCAATGGCAGCAGCGCATTCTGGAGAGAACCATGGCTGGCTGTTAGGTTTTTGCTGAAACTTTTTAGAGGGTATGAAATGGTCAATACCTACAATTAACCATTCAGTCAGGTCTAATACTATAGAGGACACATCCTTTTTAAACATGGAATGCAGAGGTAGATCAGATATAAATGTACGGAAGCTATCCCAGTCAGCCTTAGTGTATCGATATACTGTACGATGAAGAGGTACGTCTGGGGACTTATTACATTTCATTTTTATCTTAATTGATACAACAGAGTGGTCGGAAGATCCAAGAGGCGACAGAACAGAAACTGAACATAGTTCAGGGCAAGTTGTGAGAAAAAGGTCTAGTAGGCTCGCATACTGGCCATCATTATCGGGCACACGGGTAGGTTCCTGTACAATTTGAGTGAGGTCATAGGCAATGGAGAAATCATGACAGAACCTCCCCTCATCATCGGTCTTGTTTGAGTGGGTCAACCATTCGACGTTGTGAACATTGAAGTCTCCACATACGTGAATGTTAGCTGAAGGATAAGTAGAAAGGACTTGGTCAATTTTCTCAGATATGCTTTGAAAGATAGTAACTCCGCTGTTGTGGGGGCGATAGAGAGTAAATATAAATGCAGTAGTGTGAGCTAAAGCAACCCGGAAGCACATATAGGGTAAGTTAAGATCTTCCCTGGAGATGTCCCTCCCACATGGAAAGCTATCTTTAATATAGGCACATATTCCATGCCCATGGCGATCTTGGGGGTCAGATTTAGAAGTTAAGTTAGAGTATCCTGTAATTGCAAACTCATCTAGGGAAATAGCCTGTCCAATGCCAGTTTCACTTAAAAATAAAAGGTCTGGTTTAGTCTCCTGTAATTGGGTTTCAACCTCTGGAAGGTTAGAATGAAGACCCCTGATGTTGGAGAAGGAGACATGGTAGTAGGGGTCTACGTTGGAAGTTGGAGAACCGGGTTTAATCGTGTATTTTTTCTTGAAACTTGTCATGATGAAATTTTGGAATTTGTGGACTAGGTCGTCAGATTTACTTAGAGCAAGTTTGACTGCGAGATAGTATTTCATTTAGTGCGGAACACTTTTTTTATTATTTTTATTTTCCCAAGATGTTATAGGAAAAAGACTAACCCACATGCAGCAAGCGACAAATGTTGAATATTTATCTTCCCGAAATCAAGCAAATTAAATAGACAGGCGAGCTTCATTGTTAACTCTGAGCTATTACGATTTATATGTGATATCAAAAGTTTTAAAAAGTTGTGAAGTGACCGACCGCTTCTCTGAAAAAAGCCTTTTGTAGACATACAGAAAAATCGAACACACATACATTTTCGCTTTTATATTTATAGATAGACTAGTGGGGGGGGGGGGTACCCGGCATTTCCCGAGTGTTTCGATGGGGTTGGGGTGTTAATTAAAACCTAAGAATAAGCAAAGTAAAAAAAAAAGAAAACATAAAAACGAAGCGGGGAGGGGGGGTTAATCAAAACATCGAACAAAAAACACAAAAAAACTAACGTAAGGCAAACGAACGATGTTAAATGTAAAAATCGAAAAAGACAAAAAAGAAAACAGAAAAACGAACGTTAAAAAAACATGTGAAAAATGGCTTAAATAAGTTTGTTTCGATATTAAAATTTAAAAAATCGGTGGGTACCCAGGTGTTTTTGGGTGTGTGTGTGGTCGGTCGAGGGTTTAATGGAAACCTAATAATAAGCGAAGTAAAAAAAAAATAAAAAGAGAAATGAACATTACGTGAAAAATGGGTTAAATAACACTGGTTCAATATTTAAATCTAAGAAAATCGAAAAAAAAAAAAAAAAAAGACCCCTCTCACTACGATTCAAACCCAAAATGTTTAGATAATGAACCAACGCTCTAACCAACTGAGCTAACATGACGTACATGAAATTCAGTCAGTTCTTCAACTATTTAAACTAAATCAGGTCATGACGTCATCTGACGCATGCGTAGAACCGGTCGTCGTCATGAGAGGACGGTTTTTGTTGACCCCAGCCCCCTCCTGTAGAAAATTGTCGATTTCAGGGTGAAAAAATTAACGTTTTTGGTCAATTTTTCGATATTTTTTGGGCGAAGGATGGGGCTTCAATATGATACCAAGTTTGTGAATTTTTGTTCTGTCTGTAGAAAGTTTTTAGCGAACACATATACATACATACACACATTTTCGCTTTTATATATATATAGACTAGCGGGGGTACCTTGAAAAAAAACACAGAAAAAAACTAACATAAGGCAAACGAACGATGTTAAATGTAAAAATTGAAAAAACAAAAAAAAAAAAACAGAAAAACGAACACGTGAAAAATGGCTTAAATAAGCCTGTTTCAATATTGAAATTTAAAAAAATGGTGGGTACCCAGGTGTTTTTGGGTATGTGGTCGGGAGTGGATAAGCGAATTAAAAAAAACAAAAAAAAAAACAGAAAAACGAACATTACATGAAAAATGGCTTATTGAACACTGGTTCAATATTTAAATTTAAAAAATCAAAAGAAAAAAAAGACATCTCACACCACGATTTGAACCCAAAACGTTTAGATAACGAAGCAACGCGCTAACCAACTGAGCTAACGCGACGTACATGAAATTTAGTCAGTTTTTTAACTGAAGTAGATCAGGTCATGATGCCATCTGACGCATGTGTAGAACCGGTCGTCGTCACGAGAGGACCGTTTTTGTTGACCCCCCCCCTGTCGAAAATTGTCAATTTCGGGTTGAAAAAATTAATGTTTTTGGCCAATTTTTCGAGCGAAGGATGGAGCTTCAATATGATACCGAGTTTGTGAATTTTCGTTGTCTGTCAAAAGTTTTTAGCAAGCACGCATACATACATACAAACTTTTTCGCTTTTATATTTATAGAAGATTAATGGGGGTACCTGGCATTGCCCAGGTGTTTGGAGGTGTGTGTTGGTGGGGGGTGGTAGATTAAAACAACCCTGTTTTAAAAAAACGTTGGCCGGTTGTTTGGAGGTGTAAAAGAAAAAAAATAGTTTTAGTATAAAGGTAGGCTTGAACCCCAAACGTTTGACGCGGAGGTGGAAAGGAAATGGAAAAAAAAAAAAACTTGCGACCTAACCATCTCGACCACGGGAACAGATGAATTGATAAGTGTGTTAAGTTGACGTTTATAAACCGAAATTAGTAGGTGCGATAACGTCAAGTTGCGGAAGCTACGCGGCGATCAAACAATAAAAAAAAAACTAACGTAAGGCAAACGAACGATGAAAGAACGATGAAGTTGCGGAAGCTACGCTGCGATCAAGCAATAAAAAAAAAAAACACAAAAAAGCTAACGTAAGGCAAACGAACGATGAAAGCAGAAAACAAACATGTGAAAAATGGCTTAAATAAGCCTGTTTCGATATTAAAATTTAAAAAATCGGTGGGTACCCGGGTGTTTTTGGGTGTCGCTAAGAATAAGCGAAGTAAAAAAAAAAAAAAAAAAAAGCAGAAAGAAAAACGAACGTTACGTGAAAAATGGCTTAAATAACACTGGTTCAATATTTAAATTTAAAAAATCGAAAAAATAACAAAAAACATCTCACACCACGATTCGAACCCAAAACGTTTAGATGATGAACCAA